>NC_137343.1:16663810-17181310 GCF_965287045.1 Carcharhinus amblyrhynchos
GTTAATATAAGCCTACTTGTGACACTAATAAATAAACTAAAATTTATGTGGAACATTTCCTGTCTCAGTCCTACTCCGGCCCCGTCCCACAACTGCTTTATCAGTACATGATGACTATTTCAGTGTCACTTCGTGCTCTCATCTAGACTTGGAAAAACTTGTCAGTTTTGCTTCCTATTTCCACCCCTCTATCACCTTCACATGGTCCACTTCTGACACTTCTGTTTCCTTCCTTGACCCCTCTATCTCCATTCCTGGTGATAAAGTGTCCACGAGTATCCATTACAAGTCCACCAACTCCTACAACTATCTTGACTACAGGTCTTTACACCCCATATCCTGTAAAGACTCCATCCCATTCTTTCAATTCCTTCACCTCTGCTGCACCTATTGAGATGCTGCCACTTTCCAAGATTATGCTGCCGATGTGTCTTCCTTCTTCTTCAATCATGGTTTTCCGCCCACTGTGATTGACAGGGCTCTCAACAGTGTCGAAACCATTCCCCATACCATAAGAACATAAGAAATAGGAGCAGGAGTAGGCCATCTAGCCCTTCGAGCCTGCCCCGCCATTCAATAAGATCATGGCTGATCTGAAGTGGATCAGTTCCACTTTCCTGCTTTCTCCCCATAACCCTTAATTCCCCTGTCTATCAGAAACCTATCTACCCATGACTTAAATATATTCAGCGAGGTTGCCTCCACCAGTTCAACGGGCAGAGAATTCCAGAGATTCACCACCCTTTGAGTGAAGAAGTTCCTCCTCAACTCTGATCTAACCTGCGCCCACACCCCCCCCTTCTCTTGAGGCTGTGTCCTCTAGTCCTGCTATCCTTTCTAAGCAGGAAGAATCTCTCTACATCTACCCTATCTATCCCCTTCATTATCTTATACGTCTCTATAAGATCCCCCCTCATCCTTCTAAACTCCAACGAGTACAGACCCAGTCTATTTAGTCTGTCTTCATAGTCCAACTCCCTCATCTCTGGTATCTGCCTAGTGAACCTTCTCTGCACTCCCTCCAAGGTCAATATATCCTTGCGCAAGTGCGGCGACCAAAACTGCACACAGTACTCCAGCTGCGGCCTCACCAGTACCCTGTACAGTTGCAGCAAGACCTCCCTACTTTTATATTCTATCCCCCTTGCTATAAAGGCCAACATTCCATTCACCTTCTTGATCACCTGCTGCACCTGCAGACTGGGTTTTTGCGACTCGTGCACGAGGACCCCCAGGTCCCTCTGCACCGTAGCATGCTGCAGCTTTTCACCTTTTTGAATAATAATCCCTCCTACTATTATTTCTGCCAAAGTGAATAACCTTACACTTGCTAACATTATACTCCATCTGCCAGGTCCTCGCCCACTGGCTCAGCCTATCCAGATCTCTCTGCAGACTTTCCACACCCTCCACGCAATTTGCTTTTCCACTCATCTTTGTGTCATCAGCAAATTTTGTCACTCGACACTCAGCCCCCTCCTCCAGATCATCTATATAAATGGTAAACAGCTGAGGCCCTAGCACCGATCCCTGCAGCACTCCACGTCACCAACCGCCAACCAGAAGAGCACCCATTGTTACCAACTGTTTGCTTCCCATTAGACAGTTGATCGTCTATCCATGCTAACACCTCACCCCCAACTCCGTGCACCCTAACCTTCTATACCACTGCTCTCACCCCCTCCGCTCCCTGCCAGAACCAGGATAGAGTCCCCCTTGTTCTCATTTCTCATCCCATCAGTCTCCGCATTCAAAGGATCATCCTCCACCATTTCCGCCAACTCCAGCATGATGACATTACCCAAAGATGTACAGATTAGGTTGATTGGCCATGTCAAATTGCCCTTAGTGTCCCGGGATGTATAAATTAGAGGAATTAGCAGGTTAAAGGTGTGGGATTGTGGGGATAGGGCCTGGGGTGGGATTGTTATCAGTGCAGGCTCAATGGGCCAAATGGACGCCTTCTACACTGTTGGGATGCTATGATTTAACACATCTTCCCCTCATCCCTTGTCAGCATTCCGCAGGGACTGCTGTCTCTGGGACACCATGGTCTACTCCTCCATCAGACCCAACACCTCACCTCTGCCCACAGCAACTTCTCATGAGTGGTAGAATGTGTAACTCTTGCCACTTTATCTCCTCCCTGTTTACTGTCTCAGGTTCTAGACACTCCTTTCAGGTGAATTAACGCTTCACATGCATCTCTTGCAACCTGGTCTATTGCATTTGCTGCTCCCAATGTGGCCTACTCTATATCGGAGAAACCAAACACAAGCAGGACCCAGACCTTCCTGTCACTTGCCACTTCAACACACCACCTTGCTCTCCTGTCCACATGTCCATCCTTGGCCTTTTGCAATGTTCCCACACACTCTGCACAAACCTGAGGAACAGCACCCCATCTTCTGATTGGGCACTTTACAGCCTTCTGGATTGAACATTGAATTCAACAACTTCAGAGGATGAACTCTCTCCTCCACCTTCACCCATTTCCATTTATTTTATTCTATTTCATTTCATCTCATTTATCTTTTTTATCATTCTTTTTCAGTTCTATTTTTTCACCTTTCCACTCCAACTCTCCTTTCCACATTGCCCCCCCCCCCCAACCCACCCTTCAGTGCAACTGCTTCAGGCCTTTAACAACCTGTATTTCTGTTCTGTCATTCTCACATTCTGATCATTTAAAGGACATTCTTAGCACCTCCCAACCTTCTGCATTCTCCCTTACATTTCTTTTGTCCAATTCCACACATCCCCACCCCAACAGTATAAATTTCTTTGCTCTTAGCTCTGATGAAGGGTCATCTAGACTCGAAATGTTAGCTCTATTCTCTCCTCACAGATGCTGTCAGACCTGCTGAGATTTTCCAGCATTTTCCAATTAGACAAGCTGCTCTGCAGCATTTTTCAAATGTGCCTGTCCTGCCGTGGATCCCTAGGAGGCTCCCACAGACCACCGATTGGGAATCTTTGCTTTATGTTATTTTAGGTTTTCCCCCCCCTATTTTCTTCCCTTGTCTGCTGGAGTGCTGACTACAGTTGCACAGGCATCAGCAGATTCCAGTACAAAAGCAAAATTCTGGAAATGCTGGAAATCGGAAATTAAAACAGAAAATGCTAGAAGTATTCAACAGGACTTGGTTAGGGAGAAAAAATGTATTGTTTTGGATCTGTGACCTATCATTAGAACCCAGGAGATTCCAGGACTTTTCTCAAGTGGTCATTTTTCAGCTAATCTCAGCCAAGTTTGATCCTGCCTATCAAGCATTCCCAAAATGATCACTTTGCAGCAGAAATTATTGAATTGCAATCAGTAGTGGAAACACTGCTCCTCTCATCAGCTGAAGTTCACCGAGTTCAGTTGTAGTTCCCCGTGACTGTTACCAGCTACATTTGGGACTACATGAGAAAGTGTCTTTACCTGCAATATAACATGTGTTATATGACGTGTTATTATCAAACAAGTGACCACAGGGTTAATATCAAAATTATTTTCATAGTTGTCACATAGCTTCAATTCATGTGGATTAATGAGATAGACACAAGTAGTTGCACATTTTAAAGTGCTCTCTTCATTCTTTTGTTCTTGGCGGCTCTTTCCTTCTGAATGTGGTTTACCGTGGGTGTAGCTGTCCCACAGACCCATTGATAATTTCCCTCCTGTCCTGCTCTTTGTAACGTATTAGATTACATTGTGCTTTCTCATTGTGCTTTCCTGCCAATAGTCCTGTGAGTCATCCACACTCCGTAAGCGTAATTGGCAGCAGCCTTAGTGTACCTGCCTGTCTGTATCTGCTTCCCTTGTACAGTTCACACAGAGGGATTGACTGCAGGCTGAGAAACAGACTACTCAAGGAACAGCACTAAACTTACAATGGCTAGACTTCTTACCTAAAGGTAGGAAAGACTTCTATACAACTGTCGAATAGATTCAGTTCATAGGAATGAAGGGAATATTATTTTACAAAGCTTGTGTATAATTTTCAAGTTTATGTCTGTGATTTTGCGTTAGGACAAATGCAAATAAAGTTTGAATTGCTAACCACATTTCCAGGTGTTCTTGTGTGTACCTTTTATCTGCTTCAGATGGGGGCGGCACGGTTGCTCAGTGGTTAGCACTACAGCCTCACAACGCTAGGGACCCTAGTTTAATTCCAACCTTGGATCACTGTATGGAATTTTCACCATCTCCCTTTGTCCATGTGGATTTCCTCTGGTTCCCTCCCACAGTTCAAAGATGTGTGGATAAGAGTGATTGATAAGGCTAGTGTCAGGGGGATTAGCAGAGTGAGTATATGGGGTTGCAGGAATAGGGCCTGGGTGGGATTGTAGTAGGTGCAGACTCAATGGGCGGAATGGCCCCCTTCAATACTGTAGGAGTAGCGCAGTTCCACTGAAAGTACCGTTATATTGTGACATGGCTTTACCCAATTATAGCCACTTGCTCCCCTCAAAGCCCAGCCAGACAACTTCCTTTCAAAAATGTTCTCCATTCTTTTTCTGAATTGTTTTTCTTGGAGGATGGTTTCAACAAATATTTTCTAACATCTTGCCCTACTGTCCATTCTTCAAATATAGGTACGGTCTGTGCCTTTGACAAGCTATTCATAGGATATATGGGAGGGTAATGCCACTGACATCTCCCTGTCTGACCCAATATCGACACATACTCAGCTTAACAACAGGACACTTTGGATGGTGATCAGTGGAACAATAGCCACATCTGCAGCGTTTAGAGCTTCTTTCTGCTCCAAAAATTCTGATTTGCCCATTGTATCTATGCAGTCTCTTTGAAAGAGCTATATCCCTAAACATGTTCTCTTTTAGAGTATTTATCTAATTTCCTTTTGAAAGTCCACCACCCTTTCTTAGCTTAAAATAGTAAAACATTCCAAAGGAAGGAAGACATGGAAGTCAGTATAATGTTACATACTTGGAGTGCATCACTGCAGTAGCAGTTTAGTACAGTAGCAGAGTTTTGCCTAATCATTTGAATCTGATTGTAGTATCTCATTATTGTTTGACAGCCCCAGAGTCTATTAACTTCCAATGATGTTTAGCTTTTATTTTATAGCCTTTCAGCAGCAGTTCTAATTTTGATCACATTTATTTAGGCATTACAAATTGTTATATTAACAATATAACACAATATCTAACAACGCCTTCTTTGCTTGGCAAAGCTCACAGCGCTGTAATATATTTAATTAAGAACTTTGTGTTCGCACCAGACATGACTGAAACAAAATAAAAAACATTGATTTTTCTCAGTCGTTTCTATTGTACTCATCAGATTGATCAATAAATAATGTTCTGGCTGGTAATTTATTTCAATCTAACAAATTCATTTGCTTTAACTATCACATACATACTCATGAATATCCCAGATAATGGCTCAAAAACAAATTAAAGATCTGTGTGGGAGAGGGCAGAAATGTCTTCAACATTAGAATGAGATTAATTTGCAGTGATGCCAGTGGATTTTTGGCTGAACTTAATACATCAAAGAGGTAATGTCAAGAATAAGAATCATTAATAATTATATTAATATAAGGTAAAATCACTTCTCAGTCTTTTGGTTAAGATCAAGCCCAAAAAAGGATGCAATGCCTTATCTTGATGGCTTGAATCTTGCTTGTCTCTTCTGTGGAGATTTTGAATTGGATTCATTTGGATTTTGAATTTGGTTTTTGGAGCAAGTAAATGGATTTGGGTTTGCCTGGTCCAAGCTGAGCATTGGCTTTGTAACTTTACAACTGGAGAAAAAAATCAGAAAAGAAGAGGTTATGTCACGAAGGCTAAATATTCATAATCGGTATTAGTAATTAAGTATTAAAAGATAAGTTGGAGTAAGTACTCGTATTGGCAACTGAATGAATGAGAAGAAATGTTAATGGGGACAGTAATTTTCAGGTGCATTGCTGATTAGTTGATGCACTGTTTATTTTCTTGCATGCTTTAAAATTTTCACAGTTACTTCATTGCAGTGTTAATGTAAGGCTACTTGCAACACTAATAAATAAGCTTTAAACTTTAAAAAGATCATTTGGCCCATTCTATGGAGTACTTGTGCAATAATTGTATGGTTTGGGAAGAGAAAAGAGTGCTGATAGAGGGTTCTTCTTGTGGCATGACCATTCGTGAACTTTGGACTCACAGATTACGATCTTTTTAGAAGAGATAATACGACAATTGGATTTATTTTCTTTCTTTGCTGAGTATCACATGCTTTCCACAAAAGATGGAAGTGTCTAGAAGTGAATTTTAGTAGTAGGTGAAACCTAAATCCATAAGACCAGAAGTCCAGATATTTCCTTTACAAGGTGAAACTATTAAAAATTCAGGAAACAGTTGGCCCATCCAAAACAAACAACGCAATAAAATAAAGCTAACAATCAAACTAAAACAATAAGTTCAGAAGAGATTAAACAAAATCTTGCATAATTGAATGACACCGCTGAGTTTAAAGGTGAGGAGCACATTTAAGTGGGATGGGAGCCCTTCCACCTTCTTGCCTTAAGGGAACATTCATGGATGACCTTCCCACACTGGTGCTAATTAAATCCTTTAATTGGGTGGGGCTTTATCCAATTGTTGCTAATATTCAACCAGTGGCGGACAAGGGAGTGGCCATGCACGAAACCTGAAAAGCAAACCATGTGGGTTTTGCGTGCTGGCTCTCAGAGGAATCCATCATTCAAAGGAACTCAGAGCTTGATCGAGGATGCTTGCATCTGGAGGTGAAGAGCCCATTGAGAGTTACCTCAATGCCCTTTCTTTCAACACCTTCTCTATGACCCCCATCCCACCTGGGCCCCTTGGTAATTCTAGGCTTCTGATGCTTGAATTATTGGCAGCAGCAAAGGGATTATCACCCTTGGGTCGTAAATTGTGGTGAAGAATTGTGGTTGTTTAATGTCTGGCCGTAATTCAGGCCAGGAGCAGGCACTTCTCAACAGAGGTGATGCAGGGCTCTATTGGTGCTCCAGCCAACAGGCAATAGAAGCCTGTGTGGAAAAATGATAAAGATTTTGCCTGGTACTCCCTGTCTTGATTCTGCAAAGTTACATGAGGAGTTAGAAGACAAAGCTTGAGGCCATTTAGTGAGCATTAATTGCCCACTTCAGGGCTTCAATTGATGACAGGATAGGAAGGACACATGTAGGCCTTCTTACTGTGGACTTAACTGGGTTGGAGGCAGGAAGGCAGCCACACATAGGAGGGTGCAAAATTCTGCCAAATAAGTTGGACAATGTGGATCTTTTTCACATGTTTGTTATTGATTCTCTCTTTGTGTCTGCTCCTGCTCCTAGCTCTTGTTTATATCTTTCACCCCCAACACATTATGCTTTCTTCTGTTCTATTTTACTTGCGTCTTTTTTGTCCTTTCTTGTTAATGAGGAGGTGGTGAATGGGGCAGTGTTCTGTGGCAAGAAGGGAGTTATTGAAAACTACAGCATTCATTTTGCTCATAGAAAATTTGACCCTTACTGCTAGCATTTTCCTGTTGAGTGTATTCATGGTCAGCTTCTACTCACTCAGTCCTTCTATGCTCACATTGGAAACAAATGCAGTGTTATTTTTCTTTCAAAAATCAACATTATGAATTGCTGAAAATGACATCTAACTCTTTGCCTTGGCCCAGTTGGAGAGACATGATTACTCCTTTGAGAGTTCCCTTCCGTCCTTAGAGCAGAGTTAAATTTACTTCAGTGGCCTCTTTTACTCAATGTTGTTAAACACTTTTCAACTTTGTGTTGTGTTGAAAATCCTACGATCAATCTAGGAATCCCAGAATTAGCCCCTATGTCAGAGCTTTCAAATAGTGGGTTATATATAAAAGGGGCCGTTCTTGAGATTTAAAAAAAAGAAATATCCACTTTAACAAAATGTCGGCAGGGAGACTTAAAGTGCAGATGGTGTTTGAGATTAAAAATAAATTATCTATGTGAAAGAGTGAGAATAAGGCAGGATCTTTTAAAGGCAAGTTACAGAGAGAGGTCACACTGATGAGAGGCCAAAAATTTAGCAAACTCACATAACCAGCAGTGATTACAATAGAAACAAAAAGGACCGGAAATACTCAGGAATTTGTATTATTTTACCTAGAGAGAGGGAAGCAGAATTTTCAGCTCGATGATCTTTTGTCAGTGGTAATTGGCGATGGACTGGTAATGGCAGAGCAAAGGAATGTAGGGGAACGTGTTAGAAAATAGAGACAGGGAGAGAAATGAAGTGCACTAGAAAATTGAACAGTGAGCAATTGACCAGCTGTGTAGTGGAATGGTGAGGAACCACAATGGCCAAGAATGGATTGGAGATTGCAGTGTCATTGTTTTAGATGGCCACTGCACACAGTGGTTATCAACTATCTCAAAGATCAGGGAGAAGAGGTAGCCATCACTCAGAAGTGGGAGCCTAGATAGCTCTTTGGGAAGTTTTAATATGTTAAATGTCCTTAAATGCAAGTTGTTGTTGTAGTTGCAAGGATGATAATATGGACGTACGTATAGCTAGGATCTAAAACTCATGTAAAAGAGAGGAGAGAAAGAACAAACAAATATTGTGAGAAATGTACAGAGAACAAGTTACTCTGTGGTGTAATTGCTGTTATGAAGATAGTTGTCAAAGGAATTTGAGGATTCAGGAGTGGTTCTGCACAGTAACTCAGTATCCAAAGTCACCTTTCATACAGTCACATTTGACAAAAAATAGTGTTGTATAGCAGTTAATATCATAAAATATGCCAGGACACTTCACTGTAGCAGAATAAAGCAAAGTACAAATTTGAGTCACGTAGGCCATTTTGGGGCAGGTGACCAAAACCATGGGCCATGACGCAAGTTTTAAGTAGCGTCTTAAAGGAAGGAGGAGAGTTAGAAAATCAGAGGGATTTCCTGTTAAGCTAGTGTCAGTTTCATTGGAGAAGATTAATAGGACTTTTCCATGGAATGTGGTAGAATAAAGTAAATTTAATATATAAATGTGTTGAATGAAATGGCTATTTAAAGTCGCTTGGTCTCTGTCCTATTTTTAATTTTTAAAAATCTAAATCTGAGCAGCCACCTGTGATCTTGAAAGTCTGGCAGAAAAGTTTCCATTCCGGTATGAACGATAAAGAAACTTGTATAGGGAGTATTTCCTATTCTAATGGCATAGTGGAGCAGAAACAACCTATTATTTTTCATTATTCCATATTATAAGCAAAATGTAATAACTTATAAAGTCAAATATCATTTGTTTATGTAAAAACAGAAAATGGTCAGGCATCATCTGTGGAGAAAAAGCAATAAAACTGCTTCAGGTCGATGACCTTTCGCCAGCTGGAAAAAGTTGATAATGTAATTGATTGTAAGCAAGTACAGGGCAGGAAAGTAGGGAGGAAAGAAGAAAAGGGAAGGTCACTGATGGAGTGGAAAGCAGAAGAGATTAAATGTCCAAGGTAAGATGTTGCAAGATAAAAGGAGCTAAGCAATGGGACAAGTAAAGAAACTAAACATATGCCTAAAAGGAATATAAATGGAAATAGCAGGTTCATTAAAAGCAGTTGTTGTCCATAAATGAAAAATGAAGGCAAAGGTTATGATCTAAAATTGTTGAATTCAGTATTGAGTCTGGAAAGCTATGAAGTATCTAACCAAAGGATGAGGTGCTGCTGTTCATTGAGCATCTGTTGAGTTCATTAGGATAGTATAGGAGACAGGTCAAAGTTGCATAAAGTGAAGAATTGAAATATAGAATCATAGAAAAACTACAGCACAAACAGGCCCTTTGGCCCACAAGTTGCACCGATCTTATCTACTTACTAGGCTTACCTATAACCCTCAATCCTATTAAGTCCCATGTACTCATCCAGAGGTCTCTTAAAAGACTCTAATGAATTTGCCTCCACCACCACTGCCGGCAGCTAATTCCACGCACACACCACCCTCTGAGTGAAAAACTTACCCCTGACATCTCCTCTGTACCTACTCCCCAGAACCTTAAACCTGTGTCCTCTTGTGGCAGCCATTTCAGCCCTGGGGAAAAGCCTCTGAGAGTCCACCTGATCAATGCCTCTCATCATCTTATACACCCCTATCAGGTCCCCTCTCATCCTTCGTCTCTCTAAGGAGAAAAGATTGAGCTCTCTCAACCTACCCTCATAAGGCATGCCACCCAATCCAGGCAACATCCTTGTAAGTCTCCTCTGCATCCTTTCAATGGCTTCCACATCCTTCCTGTAGTGGGTGACTGGAAGCTCATAGTCACACTTGCAAACTAAAGGGAGGTGCTTAGCAAAGTGATGTATTTGGCCTCAATACAGAAGAGACTGCATAGTGAGCAGTAAATACAATATGCTAAATTTAAAGAAATTAATGTTTTATTTGGAAGGGATGTTTGTGACAATGGACAGTGGAAAAGGAGGAGATAAAAAGGTTGGTAATGTGGGGAAGGGATGTTAGAAATGATTATAGAGTGGATTAGGGTGTGTTGCTGCGCTTGCCACATAGCCTGTTTTAACCCTTATACGGCAGACAAAGAATTGCGAGTCGACTTCTTGTTGGTACAGTAATATTTATTCACACACGCAATTGATATTAATCGCCCACATAATGCGAAGTTATCTTACAGAATATTAAAGTTAAGTGCAATACTAGACCTTGACTTAACTTTTGCATGATTGGGAAGTGCCCCAGGCAGATATTGGCCTTTATCTGTGTGTTTGTCCCTGTAGCCTGGCCCTTTGATCTGGTCTGACACTCTGGCTTTGGTCTTCCTTCTTTCTTTGGTGTGCTGGTTGTTGCTGGTGATGGTCACCATTGTTGTTGTTCGTGGGGGAGAGAGAGAGAACTTCTTCCATTGTGCATCTTTTATCCCTCATTGTTTTTGCACCCTTTTGGGCAATCAGTCGATCAGGGCTTGATCATTCTGATTGATAGAATCCAATCAGGTGCTGCCACATCAATCTCGATCTCTGGGTGTGTATTTGACAGCCATCTCTGTAGGTGCTGGGGGCACGTAGGTCACATTCTTCCCTCCCAAATAAGGGGTTAAGGCTCCCCTTTGGTAAACAAATATGTTTGACCAGAGAGTGTCCATTGCCTTTCGGGATGGCCTATTTCCTGTGCATTTTGTCATTTGAGCTGCAGCCTGTTTTACTTCTGTCCTTTAAGCTGCAGCCTGTTTCTGTACTTGGCCAATTATCACAGCATGCCTTGTAAATCGCCATCTTAGGTGGCCTTTTTGGTCATAGGTGTTTTCGAGGGAACAGTCTGTTTGGCAATAGTATCAAGTAGGAGCTGGTAAGAATGATAGAGAATGATCCTTTGAATGTGGAGGCTGGTAAAATGGCAGGTGAAGACAAGGGGAACCCCATTGTGCTTCTGGAGGAAAGGTTGGGGGAGCATGGAGGGGGGCTGCAACAGAAGTTTGGATGGCTGACCCTGGAATGCATCTGCAGGAGTGGAGGTAGCTGGGTCCAAGAACTGCCTCAGTGCCCCAACACTGCGTTTAAATAAATAATTTAAAAGACAATTATGTGCCCCAACCAATGCACTCTGCCCACCCCCTCTCCATAACCCTCACAACGGATTAGTTATTCTTTGTGTATCTCATTGCCTTATGCCCATCATGAGCTGGTGGCGCAGATCGACACAAATGGATACAATCTGGTGGCCATTACAGAGACGTGGCTGCAGGGTGACAGGGACTGGGAGCTGAATGTACAGGGCTATCAAGTGTTTAGGAAGGATAGGCAGGAGGGAAAAGGGGGGGTCGTAGCTCTGCTGATTAAGGATAGCATCACGGTGGTAGCAAGGGATGATATTGGAGCCAAGGAGCAGAGGGTGGAATCGTTGTGGGTGGAGATTAGGAATAGCAAAGGGAGAAAGACGCTGGTGGGTGTCGTCTATAGGCCCCCGAATAATGATCTGGAGATGGGGTGGGCTGTTAATGCGCAAATAAGTGCGGCGTGCAGGAATGGGACAGCCTTAGTTATGGGGGATTTCAATCTGCATATTGATTGTCGACCCACGTTGGACGTGGGGGGCTCGAGGAAGAGTTCTTGGAATGCTGCCGGGATAGTTTCCTCGAACAGTGTGTGTTGGAGCCGACGAGGGAGCGAGCTATCTTGGATCTGGTGCTATGTAATGAAGCGGGTAGAATTAGGGATCTTGTGGTGAAGGATCCTCTTGGGGAGAGTGATCATTGTATGGTGGAGTTTCTGGTGCAGATGGAGGAGGAGAAAGTGGGTTCCCGGACACACGTCCTTTGTTTGAATAGAGGGGAGTATGGTAGGATGAGAGAAGAATTGGCGAATGTGGACTGGGAGAGCGTGTTGGAGGGAGGGTCTGTTGAGGAGCAGTGGAGGATCTTTAAGGAGATCTTTCTTGGTGCTCAACGGAAATTTATTCCGATGGTCAAAAAGGATAGTAGGAGGAGAGGTAATAAACCGTGGATAACGAAGGAGGTGAAGGAAAGTGTTAAACTAAAAGCGGAGGAATTTAGAGTAGCTAAGAGTAGTGGGCGAGAAGACGATTGGGAGAGGTTTAAATGTCAACAAAGATTGACAAAGAAGTTGATAAGGAAGGGTAGGAGAAACTATGAAGCTGGGCTAGCGCTTAATATAAAAAAGGATAGCAAGAGTTTTTATAAATATATAAAAAGGAAGAGGCTGGCTAGGGTGAATGTTGGTCCTTTAGAGGATGAGAAAGGGGACCTAGTGGTAGGGGATGGGGATATGGCTAAGGTATTGAATAACTTTTTTGTTTCTGTCTTCACGGAGGAGGACGTGAATAATTTGCCGGGTGTTAGCGATGGAAAGGTGGTAGGACTGGAGGGTCTTAATGACATTACTGTTACTAGAAAGGCGGTGCTCGACAGACTGGAGGGGCTGATTGTGGACAAGTCCCCAGGACCGGATGGAATGCATCCGAGGGTTCTGAAAGAAATGGCGGAGGTGATAGTGGATGCCTTGGTGGTTATTTTCCAAACGTCGCTGGATTCTGGGGAAGTGCCGGATGATTGGAAAACGGCTAATGTTACGCCGTTGTTTAAGAAGGGTGGCAGGCAAAAGGCGGGGAATTATAGGCCGGTTAGTTTAACGTCTGTGGTAGGTAAAATGTTAGAATCTGTCATTAAGGAGGAAATTGCGAGGCATCTTGAAGGGAATTGCTTGATAGAGCAGACGCAGCATGGTTTCATTAAAGGGAAGTCGTGTCTGACAAATTTACTGGAGTTCTATGAGGAGGTGTCTAGGGCGGTGGATAGAGGAGAGCCGGTGGATGTGGTCTTTCTAGATTTTCAGAAGGCGTTTGACAAAGTACCTCAAGAGGTTATTGCAGAAGGTCGAGGGACATGGAGTTGGGGGTAGGGTGTTAGCGTGGATAGAGGATTGGTTGTCAAATAGGAGGCAGAGAGTGGGGGTCAACGGGTGCTATTCGGATTGGCGGATGGTGACTAGTGGAGTGCCCCAGGGGTCGGTGCTGGGGCCTCAGCTTTTTACCATTTATATAGATGATCTGGAGGAGGGAACCGAGTGTAGAGTGTCGAAATTTGCTGATGACACCAAGATTGGGGGAACAGCAAATTGTGCGGAGGGTGTGGAGAGTCTGCAGAAGGATCTAGATAGGCTGGGCGAATGGGCCAGGAAATGGCAAATGGAATTTAATGTTGGCAAGTGTGAGGTGGTCCACTTTGGTAGGAAGAATGGTAGGAAGGACTATTACTTACGTGGTGAAAATCTGCAGCAGGCGATGATGCAGAGGGACCTCGGTGTCCTTGTGCATGAGTCGCAAAAACCCAGCTTGCAGGTGCAACAGGTGGTCAGGAAGGCGAATGGGATGCTGGCCTTCATCGCGAGGGGGATTGAATATAAAAGTAGGGAGGTCTTGCTGCAGCTGTATAGGGCATTGGTGAGGCCACAACTGGAGTACTGTGTGCATTTTTGGGCGCCGCACCTGTGCAAAGATATTTTGGCCTTGGAGGGAGTGCAGAGGAGGTTTACTAGGCTGATACCGGAGTTGAGGGGGTTGAGCTATGAGGAGAGGCTGAATAAACTGGGCTTGTACTCGTTAGAGCTTAGAAGAATGAGGGGAGATCTCATTGAGACGTATAAGATGATGAATGGGATGGATAGGATAGAGGTGGAAAGACTCTTCCCGCTCAAAAAAGACAGTAGGACTAGGGGGCACAGCCTCAAGATAAAGGGGGGGCGGTTTAGAACGGAGTTGAGGAGGAACTTCTTCACTCAAAGGGTGGTGAATCTCTGGAATTCTCTGCCCGTTGAAGTGGTGGAGGCTGCCTCGCTAAATATTTTTAAGACGCGGGTTGATGGGTTTTTGATAGGAGAGGGGATTAAAGGTTATGGGGAGAGGGCGGGAAAGTGGAACTGAGCAGCGACAGATCAGCCATGATCTCATTGAATGGCGGGGCAGGCTCGAAGGGCTGGATGGCCTACTCCTGCTCCTATTTCTTATGTTCTTATGTTCTTATTCCCCTTGTTCATACCACATGTTAACCTAATGCTAACCCATGCCAGCTCACCAGTATCCTTGTACTAGTCTTGATTCTCACAGTCTTGATTCTCCCTAGCTAGCTTTGACAGATTTGACTCTTTCTGGTTAGCTTTAATTTGGTTGACACTTAGAATGAAAAACCCTACAGTGCAGAAAGAGACCATTGGGCCCATCAAGTCTGCACCAGCCACAATCCCACCCAGGCCCTACTCCCATATCCCTATATATTGATCCGCTAATCCCTTAACCTACGCATCTCAGGACACTAAGGGGCAATTTTAGCATGGCCAATCAACTTAACCCGCACTTCTTTGGACTGTGGGAGGAAACCCATGCAGACACGAGGAGAATGTGCAAACTCCACACAGATGTGACCCAAGCCAGGACTCAAACCCTGGTCCTTGGAGCTGTGATACTGCAGTGCTAACCACAGTGCTACCGTGCCACTCTGGATACTTTTGACATATTTGGCAGCTGGAACCTCTTTTTCAGTTTGACATTTCCAATAAGTTTCTGAGTAAAATGTTAATGATCATGTTCACATTTAACAATGCCAAAAGGGTGCCTTACCTCTCCCAAAGGTGTCCTGTCACCCTGTCCAAAGCAATAACTTGCCTTACCAAAGGGGTACCCTGGCTATCCATAATAATTCACTGAGTTCAGACCTCTTCTGAATGTTCTGATCTGCACACTGTATTGGTGCTGTGTCCTGCTCTTGCTTTGAATTGGAAACCTTCATCAACTTTGCTTCCAGTTTCCACCTTTCACTCAGTTTTACGTGATTTGTCTCCAACTCTTCCTTTCTTGACTTCTCTGTCTCCATTTTCAATAGGCTATCAACTAATATTAATTATAAACTCACTGACTCCCACAGCTACGTCCCACATGTTTCCTTGCACCCTACGCCCTATAAGGATTCCGTTCCATTCTTTCAGTTCCTCCACCTTCTTCGTATCTGTTCCAATGATGCAACCTTCCACACTGGTGTTTCTGCGATGTTGCTGTTATTCCTCAACTGAGGATTCCCATCATGGTTGACAGGACCCTCGACAACATTCTCCACACTTCTGGTCTCGTTGCTCCCCTCTCAGAACCATAAAAGAGTTCTCATCATCCTCACCTTCCAGCTCACTAGCCTCTGTATTTAACACATCATTTTCTGCAATTTCTGTCATCTCAAACATGCCACCACCATGCACATTTTCCCTTTCATTCTGCTTTCAGCATTCTGAAGGGACTGTTCCTACCGTTAAACTCTGGCCGACTTCTTAATCACCCTAACACATCATCTCCTTCCCATACAAACAGAGACGTAACACCTATCCTTCTGTTTCCTCTCTCCTCACTGGCCAAGGCCCCAAACATTCGAGATGAAGTACGATTTAAATGTACTTTGATTTGATTTATTATTGTCACATGAACTGGTATACAAAGAAAAGTGTTGTTTCTTGCCTGCTATACAGACAAAGCATACTATTCATAGAGTCTATTTGGGAGAAGGAGAGGAGGGGGTGCAGAATGTAGTGTTAACAATCATAGCTCGGGTGTAGAGAAAAAACAATTCAGAATAAGGAAGGTCCATTCAAAAGTCTAGTAGCAGCAGGGAATAAGCTGTTCTTGAATCAGTTGGTACATGATCTGGCTTTTGTATCTTTTTCCCAATGCAAGAAGGTGGAAGAGAATATGTTCGGAGTGCATGGGGTCTTTCATTATGCTGGCTGCTTTTCTGCAGGAAGTGTAGGCAGAGTCAATGGATGAGAAGCTGATTTGCATGATGGACTTAGCTACATTCAAAACCCTTTGTAGTTTTCAGTGTGGTATACTGCATTCACTGTTCAAAATGTGGCCTCCTCTACAATGGGGAGACCAAACAGATTGGGTGACTGTCTTGTGGAACACCTCCGTTCAGTGTATAAGCATAACCCCCAGCTTCCAATAGCCTATCATTTTAACTCTCCACCTCCTTCTCACACTGGTATCTCTGTCCTTAGCTACATGTTCCAATGAAGTTCACGGTGAGCTTGACTAACAGCACCTCATCTTTTGATTAGACACTTGACAACATTTGGATTCAACAATGAGTTCACCAATTTAAGACCGCAAATTCTGTTCCCCCATTTGATTCCTTACAGTTTTCGTCTATTTTCTTATTTTGCTTTTAGACACCAGCACACCTGCTGCAAACACACCTTTTGTTTATTTGCTTGCCCCATCACTGTTTACTTTGGCCCTATTTGGCTGACTCTTCTGTCATTCAATCTCTTCTGTTTTTCACTGTATCACAGATCTTATTTACTTCTGGCCTGGGTCACTTTTGTGATCCTGGTCCTCTGTGGTGGTTGTTCTGGTAGTAGCTACCAGGTGGCACTGCTGAGCAAGAGTTCTGATCTCTAATTGGACAACAACTTTCAGGCGGTGATACAGCAGCCCACAAGATCTTAATCTAGGGGAAGACATGCTGGTGACCTCTCAAGTGCCTGATTGGCTCATGGTTTGCTCAACCTTCCCGAGAGTAGGCAAACTGGGTTTCTTGCAAGTCTCCTGTCGTCTCCACAAGGTAGAATCATAGAACCCCGACAGTGCAGAACGAGGCCAGTCAGCCCATCAAGCCTACACCGACAACAATCCCACCCAGGGCCTATCTCTGTAATCCCATGTATTTTACCTTGCTAATCTCTCTGACACTAAGGGGCAATTTAGCATGTCAAATCAATATCCCACACATCTTTGGACTATGGAGGAAACCAGAGCACCTGGAGGAAACGCACAGGGAAAATGTACAAACTCCATACAGACAGTCATCCGAGGATGGAGTTGAATCAGGATCTCTAGTGCGGCAGTAGTGCTAATCACTTTGCCACTGTGCCATCCGTTCTGCTGTTAACTCTGTTCCCCAGTCGACAGATGCTCTCTGACCTACAGGGTATTTCCAGCATTTTCTGCTCTTATTGAAAATTCATTGGCAATGAAATTATGATAGAATGGAGTGATTTCTAGGAAAATTAATCCAGAATAAATTTCAGAAAGGGCTCCTTCTGCTTCTTTGCTGAAGTTGATAAAATAATTCTGTAATTAAGCCTTTGTAAGCAGTAAGTGTCAGCTCTGAGCTGATGAAACTGATCAGTTGAAGTCATATAATTGACTTTAGCTTCCTTGGGATTGGAAAATAAAGTAGAACTTCTAATTGTTGATTACTCACACCTGTTGAGAAGCACATCTGTGCAGACATTAATATAAGATCAGCAAACTTTGGATCGGCTGCAGGTTGAACCAGAGATCTCCAGTCTGCATATTTCACCCATCCAAGTCTTAATCAACTCAGCTAGTGGGAAATATTTTGTGTTTTATGAATTCTTCTGTTTGGGAGTCTGCATTGGTGATCTTGTCCTGTCTTGGGGCGGCACAGTATCACAGTGGATAGCACTGCTGCTTCATAGCTCCAGGGACCTGGGTTCGATTCTCGGCTTGGCTCACTGTCTGTGGGGAATTTGCACGTGCTCCTCGTGTCTGTGTAGGTTTCCTCCAGGTGCTCCAGTTTTCTCCCACAGTCCAAAGATGTGTGGGTTAGGTTGATTGGCCATGCTAAACTTGCCCCTTAGTGTCCTGAGATGTGTGGGTCAGAGAGATTAGTGGGTAAATATGTACGGAAATGGGGATAGGGCCTGGGTGGGATTGCGGTCTGTGCAGACTTGATGGGCCATATGGCCCTTTTTTGCACTGTAGGACATCTATGAATATTTGCCAGTGTAATAATTTAACTTGTTAGGAATAACGTTAAAAATGCGTGAAATTACCATTCAATATTTAGTGAAGGTGATTGGCTAGTAAATTATTTTGTGTAGTAAAGACTCTTCATAAAAATCTGTAATACACTCTTGCCAGGATATTTTACTGTAATTTGAGCTCTGTCGTGTTAACTACTAATCTTAGATTTTTTTCTTAACGTTGCGTGCCTTGTGATTAAAGATGCCTTTATGGATAATATTGTTAGAGATTGCAACAGTGATTTATATTTGTAAAGTGCCCTTTAATGTAATAAACTCCCATTTTTAAAAAAACAGATGAACTACATATTTGATCAGATAACCAAAGGCTTACTCAAAGACATAGGTTTTAAGGAGAAAGCAAGGTAGAGGCAGAAAGATGTAAGGAGAAAATTTTATGCTTGGCGTCTAGACCCCAGTTATAGCCTCAAACGGTATAGTGATTAAAATCAGAAATGCCTTAGAGCTTGAAGTACACAGATACCTGAGTGTTGTGGGGCTGGAGGAGATTAAAGAAACTGGAGATTATTTTTACATACCAGGATGATCATAGAATTGTAAACAGTTTTATCCAATGAGAACAGAACCCAAGAGTACTTTATGTGGTCCATCCAGATGTGCAATACTCTGGTATTTGATGACATACATATGAACATAGAATTTAGGGGTATGAGTAAGCCACTCAGCTCCTCAAGCTTGCTCTGCTGTTTGATAAAATCTTGATTGATCAGATTGTGAGCTGAACTCTACTTTTCCTCTCTGTCCCCTAAAGTTTTTGATTCCTTGTCAATCAATATTTTTCTAACTCAGCTGTAAAAATATTCAATGACTTTGCCTCCGTTGCTCTCTGGGGTAAAGAATTCCACAGACTCATGACCTTTAGAGAAAACATTTCTCATCTGTCTTAAATGGGGGACCCCTTAATTTTAAACTGTGCCCCCAAGTTCAAGTTTTTTGCATAAGGGGAAAAAAACCTCAGCATCCACCCTGTCTTTTCCTGTCAAAATTTAATATACTTCTACAACTTCTTATTCTTCTAAACTCTAATGGATGGAGCTCTCCCTTTCTGCAAATGAGGTGGAGGAAATTATAATTTGGTGGACCTAGAAGTACCATAGATGTAAACCAATCCTTTAAACACTAGCATCTTTGTCTGGAAGTCCATTGCAAATACTGGGCGGAATCTTCCCAAAAAAATTCTAAGTGTCATAAAAATCTGAAAAAAGGTAGTGTTCCACACTGATCTTTTGAGCGAGTCAGGCACTGCAATCTTTCCCCACACAGTTTTTCTACAGCAACGTAGCCTACGTATGCCAGAGAAGCTGGCTGCAGTGTGCTTGAGCGCCATTGTGCAGCCAGCATTGCTACCCCTCCACACCTACATGTCATCAGAACTCTCTTGACGAGTCCCGTGGTGGGCTCCTGATATAACCTCACCCCTACGGTAAACAATCCTTAAGTACTATAAATAAAACAAACATAGGATTTATGAACATTTGGAGAGGTACAGTATGATCAAAAATAGTCAGCCTGGCTTTGTCAAGGGTAGATCATGCCTTACAAGCCTGGTTGAATTTTTTGAAAATGTGACTAATCACATTGATGAAGGAAGGGCAGTAGATGTAGTTTATATGGACTTCAGCAAGACGTTTGATAAGGTGCCCCATGCAAGGCTTATTGAGAAAGTGAGGGGGCATGGGATCCGAGGGGGCATTGCTTTGTGAATCCAGAACTGGCTTGCCCACAGAAGGCAAAGAGTGGTTGTAGATGAGTCTTTTTCTGCGTGGAGGTTGGTCACCAGTGGAGTGCCCCAGGGATCTGTTCTGCGACCCTTGCTCATTGTGATTTTTATAAATGACCTGGATGAGGAAGTGGAGGGATGTGTTGGTAAGTTTGTTGATGACACAAAGGTTGGAGGTGTTGTGGATTGTGTGGACGGATGTCAGAAGTTGCAATGAGATATAGATTGGATGCAAGCCTGGGCGGAGAAGTGGCAGATGGAGTTCAACCCAGATAAGTGTGGGATGAGTCATTTTGGCAGGTCAAATAGGATGACAGAATATAATATTAAGGGTAAGACTCTTGGCAGTGTGGAAGATCAGAAGGATCTTGGGGTCCAGGTTAATAGGACACTCAAATCAGCTTCGCAGGTGGAGGATGTGGTTAAGAAGGTGTATGGTGTATGACCTTTACCAATCGAGGAATTGAGTTTAGGAGTTGGGAGATTATACTGCAGCTGTAAAAGACCCTGGTCAGACCCCACTTGGAGTACTGTGCTCAGTGCTGGTCGCCTCATTACAGAAAGGATGTGGAAGACATAGAAAGGGTGCAGAGGAGATTTACAAGGATTTTGCCTGGATTAGGTGGCATGGCTTATGAGGATAGGTTGAGAGAGCTCAGTCTTTTCTTAGAGAGACGAAGGATGACAGGTGACCTGATAGAGGTGTATAAGATGTTGAGAGGTATTGATCGAGTGGATTCTCAGAGGCTTTTTCCCAGGACTGAAATGGGTGCCACAAGAGGACACAGGTTTAGGGTGCTGGGGAGTAGGTACAGAGGAGAGGGGTAAATTTTTCACTCAGAGTGGTGTGCGTGTGGAATTGGCTGCCGGCAGTGGTGGTGGAGGTGGATTCGATAAGGTCTTTTAAGACACTTTTGGATAAGTACATGGCACTTAGTAAGATAGAGGGTTATAGCTAAGCCTAGTAGGTAGGAACATGTTTGGCGCAACTTGTGGGCTGAAGGGCCTATTTGTGCTGTAGTTTTTCTATATTCTATGTTTTATAAAGTTCTTGCTCATCAAAAATTCAACTTCCTAATGTTTAGATGCACTTTACAGATGCTTAGTGCCAGCAAACTGTCTCGACCTTGTTCACTCACATGTCTGATTGTGGAAATGCATCCTTTTTATGAGGAAGGAAAAAGAAGCCAATCAAAACATAAATTTGCCACTGTTATTAAACCATTCTAATTATAGTTAATAGTCCTGGTTGAACATCCTTCTGGAGGTTTCATCACATGAGCTCTAGCTGCCTCACCTAATCCAAAGATTTTTTTGAAATCTCCAAAATTGTTATAATAGAAAAAAGTTCAAAGAAAAAAAATCACTTTTAAAACCCTTGTGCTATTTTTCCTCCCTGGTTGCTTATAGCAGTGCCCAAGAGACTAATCTTTTGTTTGTTGAGACTTGCAGACAATCTCAGATGGTTGGCATCCTTAATACTAATCAACCATCATTGACAAATAAAGTGTGAATAGAGGGCAAATTGAGTTTTTTAAATTCAGGGAATTGCTGGACAACATGAAAACAATATATATTAAATGTTATTTAAAATGCCACCGTGATTTGCAATGGTTAAGAATTTCTGCATTTTCTCCTGGATGGCTTGCAGCAATTCCCAGGTGCTAAATCATTAATTCTGGGAGACTCCAGATAAGTTGGGAGGGTTGGAAATCCTAGGTATTGCTATTGTCTGGTTCTTCAGTTGCAAACTGATTAAGCTAGTGCAGCCAGACCAAAATGCACAGGATTAGAAGTAGACCATTTGGCCCATGAGTCTGCTCCACCTGGGACTTTTGTTGAATTTGGGTAGTTTTGGAGTTGCAAGGCAATGTGTGTAAAGTTATCATTATTGTGCGGTAAATTGAAGAAAGATAATAAGATAAATTAATGGAAAAAGTCAAAGTGCCTCCTGGACATCTGCATTGAAACGTTCCTGGTTGCCAGTCTTATCAAACTAGCAAGTTTACTATTAGTTTACAGCTAATGGTGCAAGACCAGGTTTGGGGCTACTGCTACTAGTAGACATTTGTGATCTGATTTGAATTCTATTATATTACTATTTGGAACTTATTTTAATGGTAAGAAGCCTACAACACCAAGTTAAAGTGGAATAGGTTTATTTGGAATCATGAGCTTTCAGAGTGCTGCTCCTTCATCAGGTGAACTTAATTTTAGGTTTTCATTATTCAGTAATAAGCAACCTGGAATTCTTGATGGGATTACAGCCCATAAAAAGAACAGCTTATTCCCTGCTGCTGTCAGACTTTTGAATGGACTTACCTTGTATTAAGTTGATCTTTCTCTACACCCTAGCTATGACTGTAACATTACATTCTGCACTCTCTCGTTTCCTCCTCTGTAAACGGTATGGTTTGTCTATATAGCACACGAAACAATACTTTTTACTGTATGTTAATACACGTGACAATAATAAATCAAATCAAAATTTGCTCCATAATGTCCATTATTCTACCTTTACACTTTTTAAAGCACACAAATGAGCTCTCTTTCTTAGACTGGTGATTATTTCCATTGTCGGATAGGCAACTGATATTGTTTTGTGAAGCTATCTCATTTATAGGTTAGATACATTTTTCCATATCAAAGGAAATGTCTGCAGTAAAGAGGTGTGGCTCACTGCAGCTGTCATTGCTGCGATTATTTTAATAGAGCCCTCCTTGCTGTGTTGAAATCTTGTTTCAAAACAATAGAGTTTTTAATTTCAAAAGCTTCTTGCCATAATTAAACACTGAATTATTGTGAATTTTAGAAACAAATTGAATCCATAAATTTATCCTACAAATAACTGAATCTTTAGATCAGAACCCAGCTGTGAATCCTGTCTATATTAAATTAGCTAAACTTGCAGTCTTCAATACCTCAGATTCGTGAGGGAAAATTGTCAAGATTATTATCCCTGATCATTATGCAACTGTAATTTCTGATTGTGTGCGATCTGAGTGTTGTATCCCAGAAAGGAACCATAGCTTTCAGGAGAGATGGAGTGATGACAAGAAAACTAAAATTATTTTAAAATATTAGTGGGGAGGTTCGTTAATCTATTTGGGTTTACAAAAGAGCAGCTTAAAAGAGAAATTTAATATGTTGAGAAGCAAAGCTTGAGTAACTTAAAGGTGGCTGAAACCAAAGACACCACTTCTGACGTCTACTGACATGGGAGTTTTCCACTTCAGTTGTTGTAAATAAAATCTGACTAACAGCTGGTTTTGTTTATTCCTACTTGCTTGCTCATTTGTACTGCAAGTCATTTTGTTCTTAGTAACTATCAGGCTAAGTCTATCAAAACTGTTTCTTTTACAATGATCTGTGGCTATATCTTATTGTTATGTCAGAATTTTTTAAAAACACAGCATATTTCCCTTTGCAGTCACAAGTGTGAGCCAAATATTGCCCTTCCATTTCAGACCTTTGAGTGAAGCCCACGTTGCATGAATGAAAAAGAAAGATACTAACAGTGCAGTGTTCAACTATCTGTGTAATGATGTCTCATAGGGTGGAATTCTCCCATGCTGTCGCTAATTGGTTCAATGGTGGGCCCAGGGGAGGGTAGGGCAAGAATTTAGTGAGCTGGCATTGAATTTCCTGAAACAACCCATTAAGCCAATGGGAAAACATACTGGTTTAGAAAACACCTGAACTAAAGTAGCGTGCAAAAAATTGAGACTTAGCTTACATCACGGACATCCAGCGAGAAGATGAGAGGCCTGCAGTTACCAGACCCTGGAGGAATTTGATGCCTGGAATGGAGGTGGATGCTCTTGTGGTGCTGCCGTGAAGGTGCTATCAGAAGGTGGGGATTCCACACACAGCAGCTTTGGCTTCGCTGATGTCAGAGATGCCTTCAAACCTCAGTGCTCTCAGAATCTTCCATGGCCTTTGTTGACTTCTTCAATTTGTTTTGGAATGTTAGGGTCTTCACAACATGCTGTTACCAATGTGGCGGGGGGAGTGCTAGGTAGGGTGAAGGAAAGTTATATGCACATGGAATAGAAAGGGGTGTGAAGCTGGGAGGGAGGGGATGAAGATTTTGGTAGGGTGGGAGGTTGAGATTGGGAGACAGCAGATTGAGATAGATTGAGATGAGGCTTGGGCGGAGGAGGAGGATACAGGATGCAGATATCTGTGGGGGGGTGGGATGAAGATGCCAAGGAGGTGGTGAAGCTGGGAGGGAGCTAGGAGAGCTGAAGGTATCTGGAGGGAGGAAGAATCGGTGTGGTATTGTATGGGAATGTGTCATGGGAGGGAAAGGACTGAGGGAGGGAGTTAGGAGGGATGATGGAATAAGGGCAGGAGTAGGTGTCATAGGGGAAGGAGTTCAAGAGGAAGTTTGAAGGGCTGAAGGTGTTTGGCGGGAAGGAAGGGGCAGCCAGGGGAGAAAAATTTTACAAAAGAATACTTCATTCATAACATATCTGGAAGAACATTACAAACATTTAAAAATAGCCATCACACACACTGAGTAATATTCAGGTTTTCTGCATACGTCATGTTGCCCTCTTGAGATGCTTCAGTCCAGTCAAAGAAATTTACAGACCATTCACCATGATCATTACAAATGGTACAAAGGTATTTAAGTTGTCAATGTAAAATAAGTTGCATTTTGAGTCACTTCCATACATTTGTGATACATTTAACATTCACTGTATACATTCATTGAGTCATACAGCCTGAGCGGGGTTTTGAACATTCTACTTCCCTTGATGCATTATGGCTGAAACATCTTAGACAGCAGCCTTCCCCATTCTATCGTCACAGTGGCTGCCCCAAGCTTCATTGCATCCCTCAGCATGTCGTCCTGGGCTTTGGAATATGCCAGTCTGTGACACTTAGTCAAGGATAGCTCCTTGCACTGGAAGGCAACAAGTTTCAGGAATACCAAAGAGCATCTTTCCCTGTGTTAATGATCCTTCAGCAACAGCTGATGCCTGTCTTGGAGTGTATCCCTGGGAACAGCCTGTGAAGCACAGAGTCCTGCGTCACAGAGCAACTTGTGATGAACCTCGATAAATGCCACCTCACTTCTCTTCAACAATTCTTTGCCAAGGCACATTTTACAAGGAAGTGGACAACAGTCTCATAAGAACATAAGAAATAGGAGCAGGAGTAGGCCATCTAGCCCTTCGAGCCTGCCCCGCCATTCAGTAAGATCATGGCTGATCTGAAGTGGATCAGTTCCACTTTCCCGCTTTCTCCCCATAACCCTTAATTCCCATGTCTGTCAAAAACCTGTCTACCCGTGACTTAAATATATTTAGCGAGGTAGCCTCCACCACTTCAACGGGCAGAGAATTCCAGAGATTCACCACCCTTTGAGTGAAGAAGTTCCTCATGAACTCCGATCTAAACTGTGCCCTCTAGTCCTGCTATCCTTTCTGAGCGGGAAGTATCTCTCTACTTCTACCCTATCCAAGCCTTTCATTATCTTATACGTCTCTATAAGATCCCCCCTACGACATCCCTACTGCGGCCACGTTGAGGGCAATGTGCAGATGGGATGAGATTTTGGATTGCAGGAATGATCTCATGCGGAGGGCCCTTCTCACTACCTGCCAAGCTAGGTCTTAGTGCTTGATTAAAAGGTTAGGTGATGAAACATTCTGCCAAATGACTTTGACATTTGCTCAGGGAACCATCTGACAGGATCTGTCATCTCCTTTACATGTCGGACCACAGGGATATTACTTGCAGATGACTGCCTGATGGACTTATGCTCAAAGGTGTTTCTCTAGATAAATATTTCCATGAGATACCTGCCTGATGGACTTGTGGCCAAAGGTGTTTCTTTGCAAAGGTGTTTTCATGAGGCACATGTGGTATGGTACCGTCCAACCACTTTGAGCATTCCACAGCAGTGTGGCCAGACCCATCCTTCGCAACACTGGGGACAGGTAGAACCTGGTGTTTGTGTACCGAGGATCTAGGCACAGTTTGATGTAGCCACACATAAAGGTGGCCAATGTTGGGCACGTTTTTCCCCCTTTATCTAGAGGTTTGTACATTGCGTCCCTATGAGCGCAGTACATTTTTGACTCCCAGACAAGTGGAAAACGGTTTGGGTGACTGCCACAGTGCAGGAGTGAGGGATGGGCCAGACCTGCACTATATACAGCAATACTGAGAGTACCTCACGTGTTATGACCAGGTTTTTACCTGAATAGAGAGGGTGCATTGTTTACACACACCAGTTTTTCATTCATTATACCTATTGTTCCTTCCAGTTTTAATGCATGCGCTGGTCCCTCCAAACCATATCTCCATCATCTTTAGGCTACCTTACCTGATGGTGAAGGGGAGAGGAGTCGGTCAGCCTAGTTCTCAAAGAAAATGGCCTCGCTTTTGCCACAACTTACCTTGGTGCCTGAGGCCGGTTTGCACTGGTCGCAGATGTTGATCAGTTAATGTATCAAGAGCAGATCCAAGCAGAAGATGCTAATGTCATCCATGGACTCCACTTACCTGACGAAGGGGCAAACCCCGAAAGCTTGTGGGTTTACTATCACGTAAACTGGTTGGACTTTAACCTGGTGTTGTGAGACTTCTTACTGTATTTACCCCAGTCCAACGCCGGCATCTCCACATCCAGGCTGATGAGGCAGTTGTCCACATCTCAATCCCACACATTGTATCCCTAAGTAGTGCAAGGTTATCGGAGATCATCCTGCCAGGAACAGAGCAGGTCTAGTATAGGGGGACCATTGACTCCAGAGCAGACCTAACCCGATTGGCAATGGCCTTGAATGGATAGAAGTTCCCCTCCAAGTCACTCATCATCCTGACTTGGATATGTATCACTTTTTCTTCACTGTCACTGGGTCAAAAGCCTGGATCTCCCTCCCCAACAACTCTGTGGGTGCAGCTACTGTACATAGACTGCAATGGTACAAGAAGGCAGCTCACCACCTTCTTCTCGAGAGAATTAGGGATAGGCAAGGAATGCTGGCCGAGTGAACGACATCCACATGAATGATTAAAATAAAGTAACATATTCAAATTTGGATTTTGTTATGACCTGGATGAACATGAATTTCAAATTCAAATATTTTTGCTTAGCGTGAAAACATTGATTACTTGTTCAATTAGCCATAATTAACATGCAAGATTAGACAATGAGTGTTGGCAGGATTATGCGGTCTTTGAATAGGAGGTGACATTGTAGTTGTAACTGATCCTATCCTCACCTGACATCCATCCACCCACTTCCAAAAAGAGCTGCTGGATAGAAATCAGGAGCCAGAATCCTGACTGGTAGCCCCTTCCCTGAGACTATAGAGTGAATTTGGACTGACTTAATCTTTTTGGATTGACTAATCAGCTGGATAATCCCACTGGGCAAATAGGGGAGTTGAGTCTTGTGTTGTTATGTCAGATTGCTATTTGTAAGGTTGCTTACCCTGCATAAATAAGGTGGACCTTTTCAGATCTATACTGTATTCCATTCATTCTTTTTGGAGCAAGACTTAGAAAAGTAGTTATATTTTGTATCAAGGTATTGCTTGCATCTGACCTAATACTTCCTTGGATCTGTGAAATGTAGAAGCTTTTAATCTACCATTGTTGGAGCATTCCATTATAGTGGTGACTGCAGAGAAGCAACTGCAAGAGTTATATCCTGTGACTTTCACTTATGGCCATAGACTATCTTTTCTTCTTTAGAAACTTTTGCATTTGCCAGTATGACAGGGCAGCATAGTGGCCCAGTGGTTAGCACTGCTGCCTCGCAGCGCCAGGGACCTGGGTTCCATTCCCATCTTGGGTCACTGTGTGGAGTCTGCACGTTCTCCCTGGGTCTGGTCCGGTTTCCTCCCACAGTCTGAAAGATGTTTGGTTAGGTGCACGTGCATGGGACAATGCTAAATTCTCCCTCAGTGTATCCAATCCCTGGGGAATTTTCACAGTAACTCCATTGCAGTGTTAATGTAAGCCTACTTGTGACTAATAAATATACTTTAAGACATGGGTTCAAACCCCATTACAGTAGCTAGGGAAATTTGAACTGCAGTTGAAAGCTAGAAACTATCATTGATTGTTGTGAAAGCTCATCTGGTTCACTAATGTCCTTTGGGGACAGAAATCTGCCATCCTTATCTGGTTGGCTTACATGTGTCTCCAGAACCCTAGTGATATGGTTGACTTTTATTTGCCCACTGCCATGACCGAGCAAGCCACTCAGTTCAAGTATGATTAGGGATCGGCAACAAATACTGGCCTTGCTAGAATGTCCATATCCCAAGAACAAATAAATAAAATTTGATATGAATAAAAATCCACTTTTACCTGTAGAATTTTCTCTTTGGAATTGAAACGGGTCGCTTGCCTACAATTATTTTAGAGAACGAGAATGTCATTTATTCACTATCGTAATTTATTTTTCCCTTGAGCTGTATTTACTCTGTCACCTTACTACACACATGACTGTAAGTTGAACCAGTGGAAATGGGTTGGTGATATCCTGAGACAACTTAACACGCTGTTTCAGATATCACTCGTTCATTCCATTGCTGTCCCTATTTTGTTGAAGTCCTCTGAATAGTGGCTAACAGGTAAACTTTCTTGTAGGACAGTTGGACAGTTGCTCTCATACCCTCCACAAAAACAACTTTGGCTGTTGGTGCTCTGGCTTCAAAAACTCCTGTAGTAGGCACCCTTTTGGGCCTTTTTTTCTTGGCTTGGAGACCAGACTTGGCGATGACTGAGTTAATGTTATTGTGGCAGACCAGAATATAACGTGCATGGGACAATGCTAAATTCTCCCTCAGTGTATCCAATCCCTGGGGAATTTTCACAGTAACTCCATTGCAGTGTTAATGTAAGCCTACTTGTGACTAATAAATATACTTTAAGACATGGGTTCAAACCCCATTACAGTAGCTAGGGAAATTTGAACTGCAGTTGAAAGCTAGAAACTATCATTGATTGTTGTGAAAGCTCATCTGGTTCACTAATGTCCTTTGGGGACAGAAATCTATATAAAATATAACTGATGAGCAGTTCTGGGGCACTCAAGGTGATTTTCTAGCTTCTCTGCAGTGTGTTTTTCATGGCGGAAAGTGGTGTGCCGTTTGCTGGCGACGGGATCTTCTGGGCCTGCTGCTATCAGTGAGATTTACCATTGATTGCACCCTACACCGCAGGGAAACCCATGGCGGGGTTGTGCCATTGGTGGTTCTAGAAGATCCTGCCCGTGCTAAACAGCTAGAAAATTCCAGTCTCAATTTCTGCATGCAGCCCTCTATTAATGAGGCATAATCTTCAAAATGACTGATCAAATTTCACCAGCCAGTTCATGTAAATTTCACGTTTTTAAAAACATCACATACCCCTGGAAGGTTTTAATGTTGATACCTTAGTTTGAATGTCATACCTTAAGGGGGAAACTAAAGGCTTTTGTTTGTATGAGAAAACATTATGAAAGATGATTAAGGACAAGTGACATGTTGGATCTCATTTAATAAGTAAAGCACAATTCACCAGGATGGGATAATAGATAAGTAAAAAGAAATGAGTGTTACTGCCTTTTCCTAATCAACTAAGTGGCGTTGGTGCCGTGGATTAGTTGGTTAAAGCACCTGCCTAATAAACAGCAGATCCTGAATTCAAATCTCAGCAATGCCTTCGTGTACATTGCATCCCCAAAAACAAGTTCCTGATCAACTAAACCAGGTATTAAAATTTGAAGGCTATCTTGAAACAGTTGGGTGAGCACAACAGTGAAGAGCAAGCAAAGCTGATTATGTGGTGCAGGAATATAACCTGCTTTCCCCCACAATGCTGGTTTCAGTTCTTCTCCCTGCTCTTTATATGTAAACAGTCCACAAATACAAAATACATTACACTTTCAAATTATAAACCAGAATACAATCTCACAATGATAAATTATAAAAATAACACTCCATATTACACAATATCAACAATAACATGCCATTTTTAACACAACAGCACAAACCAACCGTAGCACAATAGTTTTTTTCTCCTTACAGTGACTATCCTAAGAGTTCTGAGCCTCATGCTTTCCCATTTTCTGTTGATTGCAAGTGAACCCAGGTGTGCAACGTTTCCCTGATATCAATGCAGAATTCTCCAGGTCTGTTTCTGACTGCTCCAGGTCTGCTGTTTTGATTTGTTCAGCTATCGTATTTCCAATGTCTCTTCTGTCCAGCAGGATTCGAACAGAAAATGCAAATACTGTGAGGATAGGAGTGACTGAGAGACTCTTTGAAGTAAAGCCACATGGAAGTCTTATGCTCTTGCTGTTAATTCTTCCACAGGCAGCTGTGATTTACTGGTGGCACTAGTTTGTTTTGAAGTTAACAAATGGAAATATAAACTCATTTCTCTACTTGTATGTAAAATAATCTGAAATTATATTTTATCTTGGGCAGAGAGATTTCATTTTTGTGAAATCATAATTCAGTTAAATCTAGACTTTCATCTATTAAGAGATCATTTAATTTAGCATATGGAGTTTCAAAACAATGGAATGTCTTTCTGACTTGATGTGAAGTCTTGTAATATGTGGTTGTGATAAGACATATCCTGCAGATAATTATGTTGGATTGAAAGCTGCCTTGATCAGATAGAAAACTGAAAAAATTGTCTCATGATGGCGAAGAGATGCGCTTGCAATCCTTGTTGAGACAACTTTTGGCTGAGCAAAATATTTATGAGGAAGCTGCTGCTACTTCATAGAAGCTTGTGACAGGATTCAGGAATAGAAACTTGTATAAAGTGAAATCAAAAGTTGTGGAAAAACTCAGCCAGTCTGACAGCATCTGTGGAGTGAGAAACAGAGTTCATGTTTTGAGTCCAACATGAAACTTCTTTCAGTTCCAAAGGTGATCTTCTGTAAATTGACCTCTGGTTACATCCTTCTAAGAACATCATCGAGGCAATAGCAGTCTCTTAGTAAAAATGGTAACTTTTAATTAAAGCATACTTTGAATAGAAAAAAAAGGAGAGAAATGGAATTTTGTACTTTGAAAAATGTAGCTGTGGATTATTATATTATTTCACAGACCATTTTATTCTAATTTTCTTGCTTTTTTTTCTTTCTTGAGATGCAATTGTTTTGCACAGGCATCGGTTACCCTTAATGACAGCTTAGTCAATGAATGTTGGCAGATTATTTGATTGTGGAGAGCACGATTCTATTCTCAGGCAATATTGGCACATGTATTTTCTCGTAGAGTGACTGGAAAGTATCAACTGTGGGATTTCTGGTTAATTTTCCTTTCTGTCGACCACAGTCATTAAACTTAATTGTAGCAATCAAATTGGCAATTAGCCAATTTGACTAAGTTAAGTTAAATACTACCTTTACCAACTGACCCATCAAAGGAAAGCCGCAACCTAATCTGTATATTGTGTTGCTTACTTGAAACAATACATCTACCATTGGTTTTAGATTATAAAGCAGATAAAAATTATAGAATCTATGTATGTATGACTGGAAATTATAATCATAGAGAATTCTGGTGGACAGTGAAGCCAATTTATGTTTAAGATATACTTGGCAGTTTCACTTTGATAGGGCATTACTAAAAGTATTAGTGTAATGTCTCTTTACATTATTTAATGCAATCACTAAACTGTTTGGTTTAAACAGACTAATGATAAAATTGTGCACAAAATAATCATACATTGTGATTAAATAGTGAAATACTGGAAGAAATTTAACATCCAAAGGGAAATTGCTGTAAATGTAGAATATTAATGTGCATTTTTTTGGTTGCAACTGAGATTAAATTGTTTGGCACATGCCTATTTTCCTTAGGTAGAAGTACTGCATATGCCAGCTTAACCAGCTAATCACATCAGCTGCTAACACTTATTAGGATTTTTTTAAACACTTAATGAAATAAAAAAATCAATTGCATCAGTTACTGACTACTGTGTAGTGCATGTAATTGTTTTGTGTATATATATTTTTGTACATTAACACTGTACTATCTATTTTTAATTTATTCATATTCTAGTTATACTGTGGTACTGTTGTTCTAACAATTTACTGCATGTGTGCCCATTATAAAGGCTCTGGGAAGAAAGACTTGGGTTTATTTTAATATCTTATTTTCATAAGCATACAGAGATGCTTCACAGAATGACCTGAAGTGCATTCACTGTTTATATTTATGTTCCGTTAAATGTTGATGGTCGCATGCACGCATCACTTGAAAAAGCAATTTGTAATGATATCCACGATTCAACAATTCAACTCACTAGCAAGTATGATTTTAAAAGGAAATCATACAAACATTGGAAATCTGGAATAAAATGCAAAAATACAGCGTAAGTGAGTACTGATGAGTTAAAGTAAGTTTATAGGTGGAATTTTCCCAAAAAATTTTTAAGTGTCATAGCGGTGAGAAACATGGGGTGTGGCTTGCCAGTTTCTCAAGTGCACTCTGCATCACAATCTTTTGAAACTCGGTCACCTCCCCTCCCTCTCCCACCTCCAGAGACATCAGATTCACTCTCCCATGTTCTCCCCACACCCCAACATGGTTTGCCCACATTGGGGCATCCGGGCCCTCCCAACGAGTCCACCCGGCCAAACCCCGATGTGCAAAACCCCCCCAGCCCCTATCCCCCTGCAATTTTTAAAGAGAAGGTTGATGTAGAAAATTTTTAAATTAAAATAAACCACCTCAGAATCCCCCCAACCATCATCTCAGAATTTCTCCACCACCACAAAACCCACAAGGAGCCTGTCCAATTCTACCAATGTTTACCAAATGCTGTGCTATAAAATCTTTGATTATGCAGTTTAGAATTTTCCTTGTCATTGACTTCAGGAAACAAAGTGGAGGACATGCCCCTGTCTACAAAAACAGTGATGAAGTGGAAATGGTTGAGAACTTCAAGTTTCTAATTTTCAGATCAACAATCTGTCTTGGTCCCTCCACACCGGCTCTATAATTAAGAAAGCCTGCCAACTCTTCTTCTTTCTCAGGAGGTCAATGAAATTTGGCATGTCCTCTACAAATCTCACCAATCTTATAGGTGTACCGTAGGAAGCATCCATTCTGGATGTATCACTGCTTGTCATGGCTTCTGCTCTGACCAAGACCACAAGAAACTATAAAGGACTGTGAATGTGTCCCAGTTCAATACACAAACCAGCCTCCCATCCATTCACTTAATAGTGGAAAATAATATGGGATCTCCTCCGATGGCAAAAATACTCCTCAGTGTAGTACTAAACAGGTGGCACAATGGTTAGCAGTGCTGCCTTATAGTGCCAGGGACTCAGGTTCAATTCCAGCCTTGGGTGATCATCTGTGTAGGTTAGGACGATTAGCAGGATAAACTGTGGGGTTAGAGGATAGAGATGTTCTGTCAGAGAGTTCGTGCACTCTCAATGGCCCAAATGTACTGTATCTTGCACTGTAGGGATTCAGTGGTTTCTAGGATAAACCATTCAGACTAATTCATTTTTGGATTTTTACCTCAAATGGCTTCCTTGGGTTTAACAACAAAACTGATCTTGTAAGTAAATCTTTGTTCCCGACAAGCTGGCGTGTGTGTTTTTCTTCCAAACACTTATAGCAAGTTCGAACAAGAAGAGGTTGCAGATGACTTTGAAGTATTGTAAGCTGTGAGGAGGACTGTGTAGAACTTCAAAGGGAGATCAAGAAGTTGTTGGAGTGGGTGGTTAGGTGGCTGATGAAGTTCAATGGGGAGAAGTGTGATGTGATGTATTTTGACAGGAAGAATGTGGAGCAACAATATAAAATAAGGGGTAAAATTCTAAAAGGGATGCAGGAGCAGACAAACCTGGTGTATACATGCATAGATCATTAAAGGTGGTTGGACAGGTGGAGAGAGCATTTAACATGGCATATAGTATTCCGGACAGAGTAGACAGGAAGAAACTATTCTCCTTCGTAGAAGGATAAAGAATGGGAGGACACAGATTTAATGCAATTTGCAGAAGAAGCAAATGTGATATGAGAAAACCATTTTCATATAATGAGCGGTTAGAGTTTGGATTGCACTGCCTGAAAATGTGGTAGAGGCAGACTCAGTTCAGACACTCGAGGACATTGGTATGATTATTTGAGTAGAAACAATATGCAGGAGTATGGGGTGAAGGCAGGGAAATGGCACTCAGCCATGATGCTTGTTTGGAGAGCTGGTATAGACACAATGAACTAAATGGCTTCCTTCTGCACTATAACAATTATGTGATTCTGTGATCATTATTTTGAAGAAGAATAGCAGAGTTTTCCTTGGTGTCCTGGCTAAAATTTATCCCTCAAGCAATATATAACACAGATTATTTGGCCACTTATTTCATTACTGTTTGTGGAACCTTGCTATGTACAAATTGACTACATTACACCAGTGATCTCAACAATAAATTGTTTGCTGGACTGAACTTTAGCATATCATGAGGTCATGTAAGCTGCTATATAAATGCAAGCCTTTTCTCTTTTTGGTAAACATGTAAAGTCACAATGTAGGATTACAGTAGTACACAGATTAATATCCATCCTGTGAATAAAGAAAATAATGAACAGTTCTGTATTTGAATCAAAAAAATCAATATTAAGTTGAACCTGCAGCACAGCCTTATGTGTTTCAGAGAATTTTCTGTTAATCTATTTTACTGATGGATTCAGAAGACTAATTGAATTTGAGCAAATTGAGATGATGAAAGATCTGAAAACTCTGAAAAAGTTGACCAGAACAAAGGAAATAAAAAATACATATTTTAAACTGAAATCAAGCTCTCAATCAATCATATACTTAAATTACATAAAAATGTTTATGAATTTAATGGCCAGGCTCCTTGTTGGGAGCAAATTAACATGTCTAAAACATTGTGGTTGCCTTTGACACATTCTTTCATCTGAGAACACCAGTATCAATATTCTTTGAATTTACTTTTTTCACCCCTGACAGTAGAGTTTATTATTTGCAGTCTGAGTAAGCAGCTAACAACCAACCAACTTCTAAAATAACCAGTATTTTTTTGAAAGAAATTATAATTTAATTACTTATTGGAACTCTATTGAAACTCTGTACTTCTCTGATGCCCAATCAGGGTGGTGTTACAGGTGCTACAATAATCATCAGGATCCTTAACATTGGAGGGGAAAATCAGCCATGGTTCATTCTACTGATTGCTGTTGATCCCGGTTAGAAACTTTGCATGTGTAGTAGATAAGGACAGCATTGAACTGAACTCTAATATCCCCTTTTAAATTAAATAGTGTATTGACTCACATAGGCTTGCATATTCCTCTAGAATGAGTTCTTAAACAATATTTAGCTAGATTATTAGAACCCAAATAATATTAAGGCCTAGGAATCTCTCCTTAATAAAGCACCTCTCCACTGAACAGTGCATGGAGATGGATTTTCAAGTTTGGATACAGAAGACTATATGAGACGATATGTTTTCTAAATTATATAGTGTATTAAAGAACTAAATATGCAATTCACTTTTGATGATAAGTCAATCACAACATTGACAGTTCTAGCAAAAATAATTATAACCTTGTTTCTAATATCCTAGTCTTATTAATGTTACAGGTAGAACATAGAACACTACAGCACAAACAGGCCCTTCAGCCCACGAGTTGCGCCGATCACATCAACACCTACCAATCCATAGACCTATCTATAACCCCCAATCCCATTAGATCCCATATACTCATCCAGAAGTCTTTTAAAAGACCCCAGCGAGTTTGCCTCCACCACCACTGACGGCAGCCGATTTCATTCACTCACCACCCTCTGACTGAAAAACTTACCCCTAACATCACTTCTGTACTTGCCTCCCCGCACCTTAAATCTGTGTCCTCTCGTAGTGACCATTTCAACCTGGGGAAATAGCCTCTGAGAATCCACCCTATCTATTCCTCCCAACATTTTATAAACCTCTATCAGGTCACCTCTCAACCTTCGTCTCTCCAGGGAGAAGAGTCCCAGCTCCCTCAACCTATCTTCATAAGGCATGCCTCCCAATCCAGGCAACATCCTTGTAAATCTCCTCTGTACCCTTTCAATAGCTTCTACGTCCTTCCTGTAGTGAGGCGACCAGAACTGCGCACAGTACTCCAAGTGAGGCCTGACAAGGGTCTTATAAAGTTGCAGCATTGCCTCCCGACTCCTAAACTCAATCCCTCGATTAATGAAGGCCAGTACAGCATGCGCCTTCTTGACCACATCCTCCACCTGTGAGGCCGATTTAAGAGTCCTGTGGACCCGGACCCCAAGATCCTCCTGCTCTTCAACACTGCTAAGACTCCTGCCCTTGATAGTGTACTCGTTCATCCCGTTGGTCCTGCCAGAATGGATGACTACACATTTATCCGCGTTGAAGTCCATCTGCCACTTCTCCGCCCAGTCCTGCATCCGATTTATGTCCTGCTGCAACTTCTGACATCCTTCCAGACCATCCACAACGCCACCGACCTTCGTGTCATCGGTGAACTTACTAACCCATCCCTCCACTTCCTCATCTAGGTCATTTATGAAAATGACAAACAGCAAGGGTCCTAGAACAGATCCCTGGGGCACTCCACTGGTGACTGACCTCCATGCAGAAAAAGACCCATCCACAACCACTCTCTGCCTTCTGCAGGCAAGCCAGTTCTGGATCCACAAGGCCAAAGCCCCTTGGACCCCATGCCCTCTCACCTTCTCAAGAAGTCTTGCATGGGGGACCTTATCAAACGCCTTGCTGAAGTCCATGTACACCACGTCCACTGCACTTCCTTCGTCAATGTGTTCAGTCACATTTTCGAAGAACTCAACTAGGCTCGTAAGGCACGACCTGCGCTTGACAAAACCATGCTGACTATTTCTGATCATGCCAAACCTCTCCAAATGCTCGTAATACTTCAGATACTTCAGATATTCATCAATATATACTGTAGTATTTACTGTAAATCTCCAAGTTGAAAGCTATCAAGTCAAACAAGAAGTCTATTCCAATTAAGGGGACAACTATCATCACTTTGCTATAGCAACTACTTTTACCTTGAGAGATGCTGGAGTGAATCCAATGAATTTAAAAGTCCTCCTGTTTAGTTCCAATATTTATACCCTAAAAGAACTAACCCAGCAAAAAGCACATTGAGTAGAAATGCTGGACAGCATCCATTGTTTCTCAACAACATACTTTTTAGTCAACATTTTTCAAATAGGAAACTGCGAGGAACAGACATTGGTCACTTCCTTGCAACACCTAGTTTCCAGGATTCGGTTAAAATATTGTTTAGGGTCATTTTAAGTTATACATTGTTTAAGTGTAGTATTTGATAATTTACCAATACTTTGTTAAGGTGATGTAAAGGCCAGTTCATGTTTTTTCCCCAGAACTGCCTTATTTAGAGGGTAAGCCACAGGATGTTGTTGCCCATGAGCACAGTAATGCCCAGGCATGTTTTAAAACTTTTTAACTTTGTCCACAGATGAACTCTGTTTTTAATTTTTAATCCTTACTTCATAGAAAAATCAACTCTCATTAATCTTATAATTTATTATTTATAGCTAGATTATTTTATAACTTTGTATTTATAGCAGCATTCTTTCACAACATGAACCTTGTCTACTTGTCTGATATACAAGGTTCCTAGACTGTGGAATTATATGCCACTAAGAATCTATTCTTATAGGAGGAGGGAAAAAATTGGTGAGAACTGTCGAAGTATTAATTAATTAAATGTCAAGCCTTACTTTATTACTACAATGTTAAATTTGATGCAGGCATAAAATGGTTTATTTTCTATTGCTTTGATCATTTTATGTAATGAGCAAACTAAAACGAAAGTAGACTCATTCAAATTCTGACTGAAACAGAAGTTAAGTTTTATTGAGTTTGGAAAAACAAGCTCGACCAATCTAAATAGGCACGACACATGATAAGGCTACTGGTTTCAATGCGAGAAAGAGGCATGTTTTTCATAGTGCTCAGTTCAAAGGACTTTGCTACATACTGACAGAGATATTTCTGAGGAAGGGGCATGATAGATGCTGAAAGTATTTTAGGTTTAAAGAAAAAATTGAAGTGGTGAAAGAATTGATATGGTAATAAGAATGATCCCATGCTCTGTGGTTGATTTCCAATTTAAATCAACTAATACCCAAAAATAGCTTTAGTCAGGAAGGATTTTGGTTGGACTGGATTTAAGAAAGAAATGGGAGATTGGAAAGAAAGAACTTGTGTTTACATAACACCTTTCGCAACCTGAGGTGTTCCCAAACACTTTACAGCAATGTACCTTTTTAAAGTCTAATCACTATTGTCATGAAGGAAATCTCATTGAAGCATGCAAAATCTACAGCGCTTAACTGAGTAGGTGCAAGAAGGATGTCGCCCTTGGCTGGGGGATCTAGAACGATGTGAGACAGTCTCCAAATAAGAAGTAGGCCATTTAGGACTGAGATGAGCAATTTCTTCATTCATTGGGTGATTAATTCCCTCATTCTTTGAATCTCCAGTGGGAACAAGCCTGTCCAACCTTTTTTTCAAAGCAAGTTGTGAGACAACAAAGCTCCAGATAACCGAGGCAGACCTTTTAACTAACCCTCCTTGGCATTAGGCAGCCCTAGATGTGGTTTCTTCCAAACCCTGGAACTAAGATCTTGTTATTTGGTGCTTCTCCCACCCCCGAGGTGAGTGTTGCAAGTTTGGAAATTTCCCAATTTGCACACCTTGGGAGTGAAAACCCAGGCCTTTCTTTAATCTTATACTAAATAAAGCGTGAAATATAATGAATAAGGCACTTTTACTGTAACTCCTATTATTAGGGTAAAGGGATTTGCCACAGTACAGTTGGTTCTGTAACATCGAATGAGATTGCTTGGTGCAACTTGAAGTGAGTCATGAAAGTTGGTATTGTGAAAGTGATCTTGAGATCCTTCTTTTCTGATTTTGTTTTGACCCATGAAAATGACCCATTCATTTCAATTCTGATTTAAACTATTTATAGAGCTATATTTTCCATGTTCTGGCCTGAAAATACAGGAAAATTGCATTCAGGATAATTTACTTAAAGATGTTATGGTCCCTTATCAAGTCAGCTTATCAAATACGTCTGAATGGAGATAAATGACACTGGGCATTATTTAAACTTAAACCTTGGAGATTTAGTAAACTTTTAATCAGTGTGCAGTTCATTAACAAAATGAATGAGTGGGATTAAATATGGATTTACAAGTAGGATGAAAACTTCCCTATTAAGATTTTTTTAATGGGGATTGAATGGGAAGTGTTTATTGCTCTCATTCATGGTTTTTACATTTCTGAATCATGTCAATGAAAACTGATATCTCAATGTGGAAAATTTTCTTGCCCACCTGTATTCCAGTTGGAAAAGAACTTCAACTTGCTATGTGGGTCCTTCAGCTAGTTGCAATAGGCATTTGTAGGAATCAGCAACTTTCTACTCCTGGATGCTGTTCTTCATGCCCAACCTAAGTCAAAGGCACAGTGCCAGGCAGATAAACTGCTTTTGTGGATTCAGCATTGTGATAAGCCAGATAGTGAAACTGTTGTACTGTGGTTTGTCTTTGAACAGTTGAACTCGCCTGACTTCTGTTATCGACTAAGTAACTCACTACAGAATATTTCAGGATTTAGCTGTAATAATCTGTTTCTAGATCTCTGCTGAATGCTTTCTGCTTGACTAGCAGAGTGGAATTTTGTGAAATGATTGTCATGTGGATGGTTATTGTACATACTGAGAATAAGCATTAAATTGAATCAGCCAAACCTTACCTGTGTCCTTTTTTCCATTATGCATGATATACCTTATACAAATGTGTGGTAAACAATTTATAATTTTTTATCTAGTTAGATGTAAAAATTAATATGTAACTTATTCCTAATAGTTCAGAGGATGGAGTACTAGGTTCACTGAAATCTAAGGGTTATTTGTCAGTGTGCTCTAATTTTGGGAGGCGTGAACCTGGGGTTCTTAATTTTGACTTCACAAATATTTGAGTTGGAAGATTACTGCAACTGCTGGAAATCTGAGGTGTGAAAAACAGAAAATGCTGGAAATGCTCAGGACAGACAGCATAGTTAGAGAACAAACAAGGTTAATGTTTGCAGTCAATGATTTTTCATCATAACTGGAAAATATCAAGGTGTAACAGATTTTAAGCAATTACAGAAACAGGAAAAGGGGAACGGTGAAGTTGAGACGAAGAGGTGAAAACTGTACATGCACTAAAAATCTCTTCTCATAGCCCATTTAAAATGGTGCTACATAAACTATGTTGATTCACAGGGACAGGCAGTGTTACAGACACTATGCGTGTGACCTGCACACTTTTTCTCTTTATCAATGGAGAAACTTGTGTAGATCACATGGGTATTGCCCTGCTGTACACCCTGCCCTTACGGAATCAACATAGCCTGCATAATAATTTGAAGCAATATTATGTAAGTGCATGTTTAGCACCGCCACTTGTGCCATTTAGAATAGAGTTTTATGAATATTTATTTAAATTTATTTATTTTGCGTTCGTGTCTTTAGACTATTCTTGAGTACATCATGCATGGAGAACATAACATGAAGCTTATCATGTTGTGTTCAGTCTCTGAAAGAAATGGTTTCTTCCGCTTTGACCATTGTTAAGAGACGGGGAATTATAGAAAAATGGTAGGTATTCATTCTTTGTGTATAGGAGTGCTTCAGAACATGGTGGATTTTTCCTCCTTTCAGTTTAAAAAGATGTTGTATGCTGAGATCAGATGTGAAAAATGAGTCTATTGTCAATTTAAGGCAGGCCTACTGATTTAAATGGGGTGCATAGCAACAGGCTATGCTGGTTTCCAACGAATGGAATCTTCACATTTAATTTACTTAAATCACTGTGGATTTTTTATTGTCCCTGTTCTTGCCATTTCTGGCCTCCCGGTTGAACTAAAAACGTACTACAAAAAAAAATCAGAGGAATAATCAGAGGGGCAGCACAGTAGCACAGTGGCTAGCATTGCTGCTTCACAGCGCCAGGGACCTGGGTTCGATTCCCGGCTTGGGTCACTGTCTGTGTGGAGTTTGCACATTCTCCTTGTGTCTGCATGGGTTTCCTCCGGGTGCTCTGGTTTCCTCCCACAGTCCAAAGATGTGCAGTTTAGGTTGATTGGCCATGCTAAAATTGTCCTAGTGTCCTGAGATGCGTAGGTTAGAGGGATCAATGGGTAAGTATGTAAGGATAGGGGGCTAGGGCCTGGGTGGGATTGTGGTTGGTGCAGACTCGATGGGCCAAATGGCCTCTTTCTGTATGGTTTCTATGATTTTTAATCTTAAGTTTCATCAATACAGCTGAAAACTAATTATACTTCTGTAAAGAAACAACATTTTCTTATTTCCTATTTTGAAGAAACTTGCTGAATTTTCATCCTGACGACAAGATAGTATTTGTAGAGGGTGAAGTATTTCTTTTCCCATCTTTTATTGTCTCTTTATTTATTATTGTCACATGTTTACAATGAAAAGTATTGTTTCTTGCGTGCTATACAAAGCATTCCAAACATAGAGAAGAAAAGAGAGTGCAAGATGTAGTATTACAGTCATAGCAAGAGTGTAGGGAGAGAGCAACTTAACCCGAGATGGGTCCATTCAAAAGTCTAATGGCAGCAGGGAAGAAACTGTCCTTGAGTCTGTTGGTACATGTCCTCAGACTTTTTTATTTTTCTTCCACCTTGAGCATGTCAGAGGTGTGTGGAGTCCTTGATTATGCTGGCTGCTTTTCCGAGGCAGCGGGAAGTGACAGAGTCAGTGGATGGGAGGCTGGTTTGTGTGATCGACTGGGCTTTATTCGTGACCCTTTGTAGTTTTTTGCAGTCTTGGTCAGAGCAGGAGCCATACCAAGCTGTGATACAACCAGAAAGAATGCTTTCTATGGTGCATCTGTAAACATTGGTGAGAGTCATAGCACACATACCAAATTTACTGATTCTCCTGAGAAATTAAAGGCATTCGTGGGCTTTCTTAACTATAGTGTCGGCATGGAGGTACCAAGACAGGTTGTTGGTGATCTGGACATCTAGAAACTTGAAACTCTGAACCATTTCCATTTGTCCCCATTGATTTAGACAGAGGCATGCCCTCCACTATGCTTCCTGAGATTGACTGGGCTAGGCTTTTCATCCATCCAACCTGGTCACCACTGACTCTAGTGAATTTTCTGAGCTCAGCTTAGACAATTTCTTTTTGTACTGCAAAACCTATCTTAGGGTGAACTGAAGAAAGATAGACCCTGTAGATAGGGTGCAGCTGTAACCAAATGATTAGTTGCACTCTAATAGGGCCATTCTCGCATGCCATATTGGTTCTGGATACTATAGAATTAAGGTAATAAATGTGATGTATAAACTACTTGAACACTCTATCCTTTATTTGGATGGATGCGCTCAATAGCCAACTTCACTTCCAGTATAAAATCCAGGCTAGCAAATGGCAGGAGGCTGACAGCAGCTGATTTCTTACTCACAGCTTAATATACATATGGGATAAATGAATAGAAGCGGAAGGGAAGGTAGCAAGACCCAAATGGGGACCGTGCAAGAAAATAGTTTGGGGTTTGAAGGGTATAACAATGCAATGTAGACAGAAATGGCATCACTTGAGAAGCAAATCATGTACCATAGAACAGGTGATGAAGAGCTGAGCTCAACAAATATTTTAAAATGTTATGTTACCTCTAATTAGTTTAGGAAAATTGTTTGGCAGTGTTACTTTTCAATGATAAGGCATTAGTACTCAACAAATTATTGTGATTGAAGGCAGACAAGTTCCTAGAGCTCGATGGCCGAAATCCTAGGAAGTGCCAAGGAGATAGTAGATTCATCGGTTATAATATTCCAAAATTTCCTGGATATGGCAGAATTTCCAGTGGATTGGAAAAATGCTAATGCAAAAAGGGAGAGAACCAGAAATGGGAAACCGTAAACCAGTAAATTTAACATTTTGTTGGGAAATTGTTAAAATCCATTATAATGGGAATAGTAACAATACATTTGTAAAGTCGAAACGCAATCCATCAGAGTCATGAAGGGCTTTATGAAGGGTAAATCATGTTTGACTAATTTACGAGAATTTTTGGAAGATGTGACAAGCCAAATGGATCACATGGATCCTGTAGATACATCTGAACTTCAGGAAGATGTTTGATAAGATGCTGCCCAGAAGATTAATACACAAGTTAAACTCATATGGGGTTGGGGTAATTTATTAGCTTGGATAGAAGACTGGCTAACTGACAGAAGGCTGAGAGTTGGGATAAGTGGGCTTTTTTTTTGTTTGGCAAGATGTAACTAGTTGGGTACCACAGGCTTCAATGCTTCGGTGCTTGGGCCCCAACTATTTACAATCAATATTAATGATTTGGATACAGAGTAGAAGGTACTGTAGCTAAATTTGCAGATTGTACTAAAATAAATGGAATAATAAGTTGCAATGAGGAAGTAAGAAATTTACAAATGGATGTAGATAAGTTAGGTGAGTGGCCAAAAATGTGTAGTTTAATGTGGATAAGCGTGGGGTAATCCATTTTGATCAGAAAAATGGAAAGACAATTTATATTTAAATGGAGAAACACTTTGGGATACTTCAGTGCAGATTGACCTGGGTGTCCTTGTGCATGAGATACTTAAAATTGGTATGCAGGTACAGCAGGTAATAAGGAAAGCAATCTTGGCATCTACAGCTGAAGGAATAAAATATAAAAGTAAAGAAATGTTGCTGCAGCTGGACAGGGCGAGACTGCACCTGAAGTACCTTTGGTCCCCTTTATTTGAGGAAGGATGTAATGGCAATAGAAGCAATTCAGAGGGAGTTCAGTAGATAGATTCCAGAGATGAGGGGATTGTCTTGTGAAGAAAGATTGAGCAGTTTAGACTTATACTCCCTAGAGACTAAAAGAATGAGAAGAGATCTAATTGAGGTATTAAGATGATAAAAGGCATTGACAAAGTAGATAGAGAGTGGATGCTTCCTCTTGTGAGGCAATCTAGAACAAGAGTTTATAATTTTAGGATAAGGGATAGCAGATTTAAAACAGAGATGAGAAATCCCTTCTTTCAAAGGATTGTGAATCTATGGAATTCACTATGTCAGAGCGACGTGGATGCTGGGACATTGACTAAATTTGAGGAGGAGAAAGATTTTTAATTATTGATGGGTTGAAGGGTTATGGAGAATGGGCAGGAAAGTGGAGTTGAGGCTGAGATGAGATTAACCATGTTTGTACTGAATAGCGGAGCAGGCTCGAGGGGCTGAATTTCTTACTACTACTCCTATTTCTTATGTTCTTATGAAAGCATAGAATAGAACTAATTGCTAAAGCTAACAAATGAAAAGGGATCTCTTTGTTATCCTGGGCACACGACAAGATGTACCTGGATATCAGGAGAAATGATGATACACTCGAGACATAAGGATTAAGAACTTTCACAGTAACTTCATTGCAGTGTTAATATAAGCTTGCTTGTGACTAATAAATTAAAAAATAAGCTTTCCTATGATAGTGGCCTGAAACATAATAGCTACTGAAACTCAAATGGAATGCTAAGAATTTTACTGAAAGTATCACACAGTAAGGTAGAGGTCTGTGGAAACTACATGTGTCACCCAGCAAAGAATAATTGCCCACAAATATTAAATGTGGATGCAGTCTTCAGTATGCTCATTGTACAGAATCTTATTTTTAAAAATATTGGCCCTGATGGGGCCAGTATACTGGTAGATTGGTTGACATGCTGAATTTCTTACTACTACTCCTATTTCTTATGTTCTTATGAAAGCATAGAATAGAACTAATTGCTAAAGCTAACAAATGAAAAGGGATCTCTTTGTTATCCTGGGCACACGACAAGATGTACCCAGCTGGACCCAGCCTCCGAGCCTGACCACCCAAGGGACCTCAGTGCCTCTGGTCCCACCAGCAAGGCCATCATGCCTGGTCCTTGTTGGTGGGGACAGTATGTGATCCCCACTAGCATGGATCTCCACTGGTGGGGTCAGGAACATTAGTAAGCCTAGACGATTGCACCCTGGACTCACTAAATAGACGCAAATCAGTTTTTGCATATTGTAATCAACCTCACGCTATTCCCTGGCACGAGGCTGATTGCGTGGAAAAAATGATTGACATTACCAGACCCATTCCGCTACTCAAGCAGCACCGCGGGTTGGGAAAATCGCACCCAACATTTCCCATTTTCACTTACCAGAAAGATTATGAGGCCAGCTGCATGAGAATACCTAACAAAAAGACTAGCATATGAAGATTCAATAAAATGACTGGTTTCATGGTCTTTGGAAAGAGATGGTAACTTAAGTGTTCATTTCTGCAGATTTATCTTAATGTTTTATTTGCCATTAAACATTTTAAATTTTAGGATGTTTTGTGCAATTGTATTTTAAGCTACTGCGAAAATCCAACACACCAAAACTAGCATCTGGTCTAAAAAAAGAAAATGCTGGAAAAACTCAGCATTTTTGGCAGCATCTGTGGAGAGAGAAAATATAGTTAATGTTTAGAGTCCATAAGACTTATTTTTCAGAGCTAAACAGAGGGAGAAATGTGATGGATTATATACTGTCCAAGAGTGGGTGGAGCAGAGTGGAAAGTCAGTTATTGGTGGGAACTAGGAGAGTTTGCAACAAAGATGTCGAAGTTACTTGACAGTGGAAGCTTTACTAGCAGTGGAAGGTGCTAGTAATGGCATAAAGGTAAGACATCAACATGCGTTAATGTGAGAAACAAAGGCGAGGGCTTAGTGAAAGCAAAAGCAAAAAACAGGTGACAGTCTGATAGAAGAGAGGGAGGAGTGTTTTGCAGAACAAAAAATATTTTATGTCACAGGCTAAAGTTGTTGAACTCAATGTTGGGTCCTGAGGGCTGTAACATGCTTAACTGAAACTTGAGGTGCTGCTCCTCCAGTTTGAGTTGGCTTCACTGAAGCCAAGGGGCCAATTGCCACAGCATTAAATATGGCTTTCAAAGGTGTGAACAGGAACAACTTGTTGAGCAAAGAAAAGTAAGAAATAGAAATGGGATTAGAGTGTAATGGGGTAAAAGTATGTGTTTCCGGATCACTCCCAAACTCAGGATACACACTTACTCACCATCACAAATTATAAGAGTGGTTGAAAGTGCATCACCTTGTGTAAGGATGAGGGTGATTGAGAGCCCTGATATTGGGAGTTCACCAGACTTATTGACACATTCTTCCTCCATTCACCCTCTCCCACACACACTCGTTTCATACATTCCCTCTCCCTCCTCGCCCCCCCCCGCCTTCCCTTTCTGCTCTCACCCTCCTTCTCCACCCTTGCTCTCCCTCCCCACCCTCACCCTTCCTCTCCACCCTTGTGCTCCCTCTCCACCCTCCCTCTCCACCTTCCCTCTCCTCCTCGCCCTCCCTCTCTGCCCTTGCCCTCCCTCGTCCTCCATGCAAGGCATTGTAATCGTTGCCAGTATGTGGAGTCAGAACAGCAAAGGAAGGCTTCAAGACCTTCATTAATGAAAATGACACGTATACCTGTGTCCAGGAGTCATAGTGGATACCCACTCCCAAGTGGAAGGATGTCCATAGGATGCATTTAGCAACTGCAGCAATAACGGTAGAGAAACTTCGCACCTCCTTTTCAACACATGGGATTCTGGAGGTGCTGGCCTCTGATAATGGATCATCTTTTGCCAGCCGGGAGTTCATGAAGTTGAATGGAATTTGACATATCAGGTCAGCACCATATCATCCACTGTTTAACGACCTTGCGGAGAGAGTGGTCCAGACTTCAAAATTTTGTTTAATAAAATAGCCTTAATGGACATCAAGCTCTCCCATTGGTTCTTTGATTTTAGGACAACCCCTCATGCCATTATGGGAATAGCGCCCACAGAATTGTTCATGGACAGACGACTCTGCATTAGACTGAGTTTGATCTTCCTAAACCTGGTGGAAAGGCAACAAGAAACTGAATGCAGAGGCCATGGTAACAGCAGCTGGGAGAGACAATTGGAGGCTGGTGAAAAAGTACTGCTAAAGAATTTTGCCAAGGGTCCCACATGGCTCCCAGGAACAACTGACACTCGGACAGGGCCAGTATCCTACAAAATACACATGGGTGAGATCTTCCAGAAAAACAACTGGACCAGGTGCAGTCCTTGAAATCACAGTTCATCCAGGAGCCAACTATGCTCAGCCAGCTGAGAACTGAGGAGAATCCACCCAGACGAGCCTTCCTGAGCCTCTATTGCTCATATCTAGGACTTCTGTGTTGGAAATGGACACTGCGGAAGAAGCCGTGGCTACTTCTTTGCCTCCTGAGGAATAAAGTGAACTGGAATTCTGGTGCTTGCATCGTTTGGCACACCCTCCCAAGTCAGATGCCCAATTGGGAAAACTAGATCCGGCGTTGACACATTGCAAGAGACCCATGTGGGATGTGAATCACTGAGGTTCCTTGGACCTAAGGGGGAGAGGGTGTAATGATGTCAATGAGGCCCATGACCTGGGCCTTTGAGTATAAGCTGTCTGATTGAGGTAATGATTGCCTGCTCAATTGGGGAGTCTCACCTGTGTGTATAATGAGGAGTGTCAAGTCTACTGGCACTCCGATTTTATACCTGGAGCATTCTTAGGAGTGAAGATAAGTTTGTAAATAAAGGGAATCTGGTGAAGGCACCAGCCTCCGAGGAGTTCTTTCAGTCCCACATGCACGGCCCACATCCCTGCATTCACTGGATACCTTTGAAAGTATTACCCAGTAACCCACTCTGGGAAATTGGCGTAAAAACTAGATGCAGGAGTATGCTATTTTGCCCTTCGAACGTGCTCTGCCATTCATTTTCATCATGGCTGATCATCAAATTTAACATTCTGATTCCCTCACCCCCCCCCCCCCCCCCCCCACCCCCGCCCAAGAGCTACAATTTCTTCTTGATATCCGACAGCATTTTGGCCTCAATTACATTCTGTGGTAGTTAATTCCACACATTTCACCACCCCCTAGGTGAAGAAATTTCTCCTCACCTCAGTTTGAGGCTAAGGGGTAAACCTTTTCAAACCTATATGCAATTTTGGTGTCCTTATCTGAGGAAGGATGTCCTCGCTATAGGGGGAATACAGCAAGATTTACCAGGCTGATTCCTGGGATGGCAGGTCCATCATACGAGAAGAGACTAAGTCAGTTAGGATTATATTCACTGCAGTTTAGAAGAGTGAGAGGGGATCTCATAGAAGCTTACAAAATTCTAACAGGTTAATTTAGAAAGAATGTTCCCAATGGTGGGCGAGTCCAGAAATAGGGTTGTAGTTTGAGGCTAAGGGGTAAACCTTTTCAAACTATGACCCTATTCTGGACTCGCCCACCATTGGGAACATTCTTTCTAAATTAACCTGTTAGAATTTTGTAAGCTTCTATGAGATCCCCTCTCACTCTTCTAAACTGCAGTGAATATAATCCTAACTGACTTGGTCTCTCCTCGTATGATGGACCTGCTATCCCAGGAATCAGCCTGGTAAATCTTGCTGTATTCCCCCTATAGCGAGGACATCCTTCCTCAGATAAGGACACCAAAATTGCATATAGGTGTGACCGCATCACCACCCCAAACAATTTGCATCAAAACTATCCCTGTACTCAAATCCTTTCGCCAGGAAGGCCAATGTTCCATTTACCTTCTTTACTGCTTGTTGCAACTGCAAGCTTATTTTTAACAACTGATGCACGAAGACTCCAGAGTCTTGCTGAGTATTCACCTCTCTCAATTTACCCATTCAGGTAATAAGCTGCCTTCCTATTATTGCTACCAAAGCGAATAACCTCACATTTAACCACATTATACTGCACTGGGGCAGTACAGTGGCACAGTGATTAGCACTGCTGCCTCACAGCACCAGGGACCCAAGTTCAATTCTGACCCAGGGGTGACTGTGTGGAGTTTGCACTTGCTCTCCGTGTCTGCATGAGTTTCCTCCCACATCCCATAGATGTGCAGGTTAGGTGGATTGGCCAAGCTAAGTTAACCCTCATGTCAGGGGGATTAGACTAGGGTAAATGTGTGGGGTTACAGGAATAGGCACTGGGTGGGAATGTGGTCAGTACAATGGCCTCCTTCTGTACTATATGGATTCTATGATTCTAAGCTATGCACATGCCCACATATTCAGCCAGTCCAAATCATGCTGAAGCATCTCTGCATCCTCCTCACAGCTCATCCTCCCATCCGACTTTGTATCATCTGCAAATTTGGAGATAATACATTCAGTTTCCTTCTCCTAATCATTAATACACAATACACAAAGCATGGTGGGCATATTATCTGGTTTTTGGGTTTCTCTGGTGAGGCATAATGGGTTGAATCTTGATTGCGGGGCCTAGGTGGCGCTTTGGGAGAACCTACAGAGATGCTAGTTGATGTGTAAGAGTGATGTAAGTATTCTTCGTTTGTTGGCCCTTTATTGTTGGATGCTATAGAGTAAGTCATGGCAGTAGTGACTATCTTTCTGGGTCAGGTGGAGGATGTCTTAGTTGGGGGGGGTAAGATTCCCTCCCCCAAGATGTCCCCTTCTGAGGCTTCTAGATACTCCTGTCCCTGAGACGTGGATCCCCTGGGGATGTCTGTCATGTTGTTTATGGAGCCTGAATGCAAATCTAGGTGTGGTCGTTTAGCACTGTGGGAGTCCTTCTTCAGTTGGGGATTGGGCTGGTTAAGAAGTAGGGTGCCCCCTCCAAGTGGTCTTGTATGGATCTATTCACCTTCTAGGTTTGGGCTTCCCTGGGTGGAAGGGAAATAAAGTTATGCAAGTCTGTTCCTGGGTAAGCTTCTTGTGAAAGAAGCTACCAGAAAAACTACACTTGGCCTTTATGGGATCATCCTGATGCTCCCCTCTTTTTGGAGCTTTCTCTCTTTATCTGGATAGGTGAGATCTTGATATAGACTCTTATATGTTATAGTTTATCCTAGTGGGTTTCCCACTTGTCAGGAGGAGGAGGGTTGTATCTCTTCCCAAGATGTTCAGTTGATGAGTGTCTTGATGATTCTTCTCCTTATTGATAAGGTTTCCTTGCAGGAAAACAGTTTAATTTTCCGGTGATGTCGAGTCTGATCGGTGCCTCTGATTTGATTGGAGAGGAGGGAGGTTGGGGAAGTTGTGTGCCTTTATTCACTGGTTCCTATACATAAGAGAATACTCTGCTGTGCTTTAGTCTGTACCAATTGCCGTATCCTTATGTTCCCCCTTTCCTGGGTTATCCTTTCATTGCCTGGAGGTCCGGGGATGTTGATTTAGGCTGTTATATACTACTTATAAGGGATCCATCTATTTTGTAGCTCTGGGTGTCTGTGTTATTCCAGGGAGGATGGTATGCACCATGAGGCCACGTGCTCACAATTTTATCCTGTTGTTCCAAGATCCACTGCTCTAACTGATGTCGTTTCTTTGTTTGTACAAGAGGAGATGCCAACGACAATAATTGCAATGATGGGTAATTGGAATCATTTGTAGGAATGATTACTCTGTACTGTACTGGATTTTGGCAACTTGTTGCATTTCGCGACAAATGTAAAATGAAAACTTAGAATAGAAGTTTTCTTAAAAAATTAAAACCAGAAATTAGGAAGCATTTGTACACTCAGGGTGGTAGGAGTTTTGAGTTCTCTCTTGCAGATGGCAGTTGATGCTGGATCAATTGTGAATTTTAAATTTGAGATTGATAGGTTCCTGTTAACCAAAGGTATTCAGGGATATGGGACATTGGAGAGTATATTGAGTTAGATGACAGATTCAACCAGGATCACATTGAATGATGGAACAGCCGCAAAAGACTAAATGGCCACCTTCTTTTCTTGTTTTCATATTTAAGTTGAATTTTTATATCTTTTTATAGCACTTGGGGAGTGAAAACAAAACGTTTGAAAAGAATGTCATTTAGGAATCATTCATTATACATTCAATTGGATCAATGTACAGTGTTTCAGAACCTGGCTGACTTTCTATTTTTGATTTCCTTTCATACGATGCAACTGACTAAAACCTGTTGTTTTCAGGCAGGAGACACTGAGGATTTGGAGCAGAAACAAAGGATCCAAGAACTTCAGAATCAGAAGTGTAGCAACAAGAGTGAGCCTGATGGTGTGTATTATAACTATTTAAACTAAAACGCAATTAATTGTACTGTAAATAGAGATAATTCCAATCAAGGTACAGTCTTTATTGGATTATAAATCATATAGCCTTTACTCTGTGTGCTCCATATTCAGTTCAAGCAAACCATGCCAAAAGATATTACATAATTAAAACTGACATTGTTTGTTTGACAGTCAGGAAAAAAGCCCAATGTTGGGGGCATGTGTATTGGTACACTGAAAGTTTGTTTCAATGAATCTTACCTTTGTTAATTTTCTGCTGTCTGACACATCAGATTTGTTTCCAATTGAGAAATTAGTCCCCTTTTTAAACAGCTGTACCACTTGTATGCTTCATGCATCATGTGACCTACAAATCTTCTCATGTTGAATAAGGTTTCCTGGATTATCTAATTAGAATCCTAGATGCTGATGTCAGTTTTGTTAACATAAGCAGATTACTGCTTTTTGACTTGAGAGCAGCTGTGGCTGTTGAACATCTTGCCAATCAGAAAAAGACCCATTTGGTACCAATACCAAATAACTAATTTGTATATCAACATCAGCAGGTAACCACAAATTGTTTTTCGGATTTCAGCAGTATTCTTGTATTCCCCTACATGTGATACCATTTTCCACTCTCCATAAACTTCAGTTAACAGAAATTTCTCCTGCCTGAATCCTAACTTGCACCGAGACACTCTTGCGGCTCGAGGAGGTAGGTCCAATGGCCATTTGCCTCTGCCTGGCTACTAGACTACAGAGGAAGGATCCCTTAAGGATCCTGGGGTTGAGTTGAAAAGAGGTTAATTTCCCTCACTCTGCTGAGATGGAGATGTTATGGCTGAACTAGCGCTGGCAGATCTGAAGATCACCTCTGGCATGGAAATTTCAGGTAGTCCTGTGATCAGTATCTGCATCTCTGCCTGTCAGCTGTGAAAGATCTGGAGTGGCTGGTCAATTCAATCTCCATGCCCTCCTGGCTACCTAGCAGGCTTTTAAATCATTGCAGCACTCTAAGCTGCAGCAGAGATTTGCCTTTCTGTCACTTTCAGAAGCTGCAGGTGTGATTAGACCCCTTTGAAATCCTCTGGCAGAGAGGAAATGTCTGTTTTACCAGTCTGCACAGTTGTGCACACAGCCCAAATGTGTGCACAGAGCCTTGATTTGAAGTTTGAGCTTTTAAAAAAAAATTATTTGTGGGATATGGGCGTCGCTGGCTGGCCAGCATTTATAGCCCATTCCTAGTTGCCCTTGAAAGTGAGTGGCTTGCTAGGCCCTTTCAAAGGGCAGTTGAGAATCAACATTGGCATGGATCTGGAGTCGCATGTAGGCCAGACCATGTACAGACAGCAGATTTCCTTCTCTATAGGACATTAATGAACCAAATGAGTTTTTCTGACAATCGGGAATGGTTTCATGTCATCAGTAGATTCTTAATTCTAGAATTTTTTAAATTGAATTGAAATTCCACCCTCTGCAATGGTGGAATTCAAACCCAGATCATTAGCTGAATTTCTGGATTAATGGTCCAGCGGTAATACCACTAGGCAATTGCTTCCCCTAAGTTCCTGCCTCCCTTTCATTTCCTGATTAAAGCGATTTCTGGGATGGTGCTTGAGTCCTCAGTGGTAAACACCAGTGCAAAATATTTGTTTATTTCATGCCCCATAGCCCTACTTTCCATTATCAATTCCCCAGATGCATTTTCTATGGAAACATAGATGCCAGAACAGGAGTAGGGTATGCAGCCCTTTGAGCCTGCTCCGCCATTTATTTTGATCATGGCTGATCATTGCATTCAATACCCTGATTCCTCCTTCTTCCCATATCTCTTGATCTCTTTAGCCCTAAGAGATATATCCAATTTCTTCTTGAAAACAAACAACATTTTGGCTACAATTATATTCTGTGGTAGTGAATTCCACATATTAACCACCTTCTAGGTGAAGAAATTTCTCCTCACTTCAATTCTAAAAGGCTTACCCCTTATCCTCAAACTATGACCTCTAGTTCTGGATCCCCCCACCACTGGGCACATTCTTCCTGAATCTACCCTGTCTAACCCTGTTAGAATTTTATACGTTTCTGTGAGATCCCCTCTCATTCTTCCAAACTCCAGTGAATATAATCCTAACGGATTTAGTCTCTCCTCATATGACAGACCATCTGCCACTGTTCAGGGTCCAAAATATTTTGGAAAATAACCACCAATGGATCTACTATTTCCAAAACCACTTCCTTAAGTACTCTGGGATGAAGATTATGAGTACCTGGAGATCTATCCACCTTCAATCCCATCAATTTCCTTAAAACCATTTCTCTACTAATGCTGATTTCCGTCAGTTCCTCACTAAAACTTGTTTCTCCTAGCACTCTGGTACATTATTCATGTCTTCCTTTGTGAAGACTGAAGCAAAGTACAAATTTAATTCCTCAGCCATTTCTTTATTTTCCATTATGAATTCGCCCGTTTCTGACTGTAAAGGGCCTACATTTGTTTTTGTCAATCTCTTTTCTCTTTACATATTTATAGAAACTTTTGCAGTCAGTTTTTATGTTCCCTGCTGGCTTACTTTCAGACTTCATTTTTCCCTTCTTTATCAGTCGTTTGGTCCTCCTTTGTTGAATTTTAAACTGCTCCCAATCCTCAGGACTGTTGCTTTTTCTCGCCAATTTGTATGCTTCTTTCTTGAATCTGATACTATCTCTGATTTTTCTTGTAAGCCATGGTTTGGCCACAATTCCCTTATCACTTTTTATCAAAAAAGAAGCTCTCTCAGTCACATGAGCTTGCAAGAATTTCTCTGATTACATTATCAGCCCGAAAGTCATCATTGAAACGGATTATAAACTAGTGGTATCACTGTTAGACGAGAAGGATCTTACAATGATGCCATTCAGAATTCGGAGATTCTGTTTGTGTGTCATGAGATTTGCATATGAGATGTATATTAAAGGGAAATATTAAACAACTGCAGACACACTATCCAGTGCCATAGTTGACCTTCCTGTGACACATGATATTAGCTTGCTTGAGGAACTCAATTCATACATCCAATTTGTGAGGAGACAACTTCCTCCGAGAAACTTCAGCAAATTCATCAGGAGCAAATGTGGGATGACAGTATCCACTGATACTGTCAACAAGAGTGACCACAGTAAGAAGTCTGACAACACCAGGTTTAAGTCCAACCAATTTATTTGATAGTAAACTCACAAGCTTTCGAGGTTCCCCTCTTCGTCAGGTGAATGGAGAGTTCTGGCCTCAGACAGTACATATAACAGCACAGACAGTTTACAGATTACTGATTACTGATTAGAATGCGAATCTTTACATCTAACCTGTTATTCAAGTCTTAAAGTGGCTAACAATGTGAGTGGAAGGAGCACTGAGCGCAGGTTAAAGAGATGTGTATTGTCTGCAGACAGTACAGTAAGTGAGGTTTTGCAAACCCAGGCATGTCATATGGATTACAGATAGTGCAACATGAACCCAAGATCCCTGTTGAGACCGTCCTCACGTGTGCGGAACTTGGCTATCAGTTTCTGCTCAGCGACTCTGCGCTGTCGTGTGTTGTGAAGGCCACCTTGGAGAATGCTTACCCAAAGGTCGGAGGCCGAATGCCTGTGACCACTGAAGTGTTTGCCAACAAGAAGGGAACAGTCTTGCCTGGTGATTGTCGAGCGATGTTCATTCATCCATTGTCATAGCGCAGAGTCGCTGAGCAGAAACTGATAGCCAAGTTCCGCACAAGAACCAGAAACCGGAACTTTTCAGCTTGGCTAGACCCTGAACTGGGATTCCCCAAAGTAGCCAAAGGCTCCACAAAAAGAAGGAATTCGAGATGAGGAGACAGCCAACTCTCAAGTTTGAAACCTCTCCCTGCCCCCAGAAGCAGACAAGGCAGTCCACACCTCATAGCCAAAATCTAGTCTGCAACTCCCAGCCCAGAATCTAGGACCCATTTTACAGGAAGGATTCTGTAACATCTTTTACTTCTCAGAGATGCTATACTATTGCATCTTGAAGCCATTGCAGGAAACCTTCACAAAAGTGGTTTGAATATCTTCGCTAGACTAGGAAAAACCATTTTCTAGACTTCATTATCTGTATTGTGTTGTGACTTAAGCTGGATTTGACTTTATAGAGTTACTTAATTTGGATGTTGTTTGAGAAAGCGAAGTCTTAGTGAGTTTGAGGATTGACAATATATTTTGGAACAAGAGGTCATTTTTCTGCATGCTGTGTGTGTGTTTAGTTCTTCATGTACTTAAGTGTCTAAGACTATTGTGATCCTTTTCATTGTGGGCAGTTTATATTGATCACCCTTCCTGTCCATGACATGATGATTGTATGCGAACATCTTTCAAAAGAGTTATTCTTCCTTGCAAGATAGCCGGAACCAGTCTCTTCATCAGTACTGATATGACCTCTATTATTGATCACATATTCAGTGAAAAAAAGCACCGATGAAGCTGGATATAGAGAATCTCAGAGCAATGTGTTCAGAAAAAACTGTGGATCTACATTTTACTCAATCAGGCTATTACTGTCTGCCATTAAGGAAGCCAAATATTTCACATCAACTTGATAGAATCCTTACAGTGCAGAAGGAGGCCATTCAGCACATTGAGTCTGCACTAATCCTCTGAAACAGCATCTTACCCAGACCCACTCTTTCACCCTATCCTCATAACCTTGCATGTTGACTTTGGCTGATTCACCTAACCTATACATCTTTGGACACTAAGGGGCAATTGAGCATGGTCAATCCATACCTTTGGACTGTGGGAGGAAACTGGGGCACCCGGACGAAACCCACATAGACACCTGGAGAATGTGTAGCTCCACACAAATACTATAAGCAGCCTTGTGAAGTTCTGGGGACAAAGATTTGGTGGACAGAAAGTTGATCATTTGGAAGTTGCATAGACAATTTCCATATCCAGTGCCTCAAAACCTGAGACCTCTGCTGCAGACTGCTGAAGACTGTTGAAGTTGATAAAGATTATGACAAACTTATTGAGCATATCAGGGGACAATGTGATGTTTGTGTTAAATATCAAAGTACACCGTCAAGCTCTGAGTCTACTATTTGACTGAGAATTTAGTGATGTAGTGGCAGTGGACTTAAAAGTATGGGACAAAGTTTGGGATCTTTGCTACACTTTGCAGATGTGGCAACTCAATTTAGCATTCTCTACGGTAACACACAATAGGGGAAACAGTCCCTCTTTAATCCATGGGTACTGGATTAGGAACACTGTCAGAATCATATTTTTCAGGACAATATTTTCTTTTAAAACATGGAAAGATATTGTGTTATTTGGATGCTTGGTTTTTTTTACAAAAAGGTTATAAGTTCATTTTTGCACTTGGAACAAGCAGCATTATCCAAGAAATCCTGACCAGCATGGTACTTGAGAAAGGAAGAACTAGGCGATAGCTTGATTATTAATCCAGAAACCCAGATAATGTTCTGGGGACTTGAGTTTGAATCCCGCCATGGCAGATGGTAGAATTTGAATTCAACAAAAATAAATCTGGAATTAAGAGTCTACTGATGACCATGAAACCATTGTTGATTATCAGAAAAACCCATCTGGTTTACTAATGTCCTTTAGGAAAGGAAATCTGCCGTCCTTACCTGTCTGGCCTACATGTGACCAGAGCCATAGGAATGTGGCTGATTCTCAACTGTCCTCTGAAAAAGCCACTCAGTTGTACCAATTACTACAAAGTCTCAACAAAGAAATGAAACTGGACAGGCCACCAGGCATTGACCTCGGCACCGGAAAAGACAACGGCAAAACAAACAGCCCTGCAAAATCCTCCTTACTAACATCTGGGGGCTAGTGCCAAAATTGGAAGAGCTGTCTCACAGACTAGTCAAGCAACAACCTAACATAGTCATTTTCACGGAATCATACCTTACAAATAATACCCCAGATACCATCATTACCGTCCCTGGATATGTCCTGGATATACCGGCAGGACAAAGAGATGGTGGCACAATGGTATACAGTTGGGAGGGAGTTACCCTAGGAGTCCTTAAAATCGATTCTGGATGTATGAAGTCTCATGGCTTCAGGTTGAAAATGGGTAGGGAAATCTCTTACTGGTTACCATGTACCATCTCCCTTCGGCTGACGAATCAGTACTCCTCCACGCTGAACAACTTGGAGGAAGCACTGAGAGTGGCAAGGGCTCAAAATGTACTCTGGGTGAGTGATTTCAATGTCCATCACCAAGAGTGACTCAGCAGCAGCATTACTGATCGAGTTGGTCGGGTCCTAAAGGATATAACTGCTGGACTGGATCTGCAATTGGTGGTGGTGGAGGAACCAACAAGAGGAAATAACATACTTGACTATATCCTCGCCAATCTGTTGGCTGCAGATGCATTTGTCCGTGACAGTATCGGTAAGAGTGACCACCGCACAGTCCTTGTGGAGACGAAGTTCCGTCTTCAGGTGGAGAATAACCTCCATTATGTTGTCTGGCACTATCACCGTGCTAAAGTTTGGGACAGACTTCAAACCAATCTAACAACTCAAAACTGGGCATCAGTGAAGTGCTGTGGACCATCAATAACAGCAAACCGTATTCCAGCACAATCTGCAACCTCATGGCCTGACATGAGGCCCACTCAAACATTACTTTCGAGCCATGGGTTCAACTCTGGTTCAATGGAGAGTGCAGGTGGGCATGCTAGGAGCAGCACCAGGCATACCTAAAAATGAGATGTCAACCTGGTGAAGCTACCAAACAGGATTACTTGCATGCCAAACAGTAAGTGATGGACAGAGCTAAGTGATCCCATAACCAACGGATCAGATCTAAGTTCTGCAGTCCTTCCGCATCCAGTCGAGAATGATGATGGACAATTAAACAGTTCACTGGAGGAGGAGGCTCCACAAACATCCCCATCCCCAATGATAGAGGAGCCCAGCATATCAGTGCAAGAGATAAGGCTGAAGTATTCGCAGCAATCTTCAGCCAGAAGTGCCGAGTCGATGATCCATCTTGGCCTCCACCAGTATTCCCAGCATCTCAGCTGCCAGTCTCCAACCAATTTGATACACTCCACATGATATCAAGAAACAGTTGGAGGCACTGGATACTGTAAAGGCATTGGGCCGTAATAATATTCTGGTAGTAGTCCTGAAAACTTGTGCTCCAGAACTTGCCGTTTCCCTAGCCAGCCCTTCCAATACTGGCAACTATCCAAAAATGTGGAAAATTGTCCTGTACACAAAAAGCAGGACAAATCCAACCCGACCAATTATCCCCTAATCAGACTACTGTCGATCATCAATAAAGTGATGGAAGGGGTCATCAACAGTGCTATCAAGTAGCACCTGCTCAGCAATAATCTGCTAAGTGATGCCCAGTTTGGGTTTTGCCAGGGTCACTCAGCTCCTGACTTCACTACAGCCTTGGTTCAAACATGGACAACATTGCTGAATTCCAGAGGTGAGGTGAGAGTGACTGCCCTTGACATCGAAGTCACATTCAACCGAGCGCTGCATCAAGGAGCCATAGTGAAACTGGAATCAATAAGTATCGGGGGCAAACTCTCCACTAGTTGGAGAGTCACACCTGATACGTAGAAAGATGGTTGTAGAGGGTCAGTCATCTCAGCTCCAGGACATCTCTGCAGGAGTTCCTCTTGGTAGTGTCCTCAGCCCAACAATCTTCAGCTGCTTCATCAATGATCTTCCCTCCATCATATGGTCAGAAGTGGGGATGTTCGCCGATGATTGCACAATATTCAACAGCATTTGTAACTCCTCAGATACGTAAGTTCTATATGTTCAAATGCATGAGATCTGGACAATATCCAGGTCTGGACTGACAAATGGCAAGTAACATTCACGCCACACAAATGCCAGGCAATGACCATCACCAAGAGACATTCTGACCACAAGCCCTTGACATTCAGTGGTGTAAACATCACTGAATCCCTCACTGTCAACATCCTTGGTGTTATCATTGACCAGAAACTTAACTGGACTCACCACATAAACACAGTGGCTACAAGAGCAGGTCAGAGGCTAGGAATACTGCAGCGAGTAACTCAACTCCTGACTCCACAAAGCCTGTCCACCATCTACAAGACACAAGTCAGGAGTGTGATGGAATACTCCTCAACATTTGGATACTGGATGGGTGCAGCTCCAACAATACTGAAGAAGCTTGACACCATCCAGGACAAAGCAGCCCTCTTGATTGGCATCACTTTACAAACCTTCAATCCTTCCACCACTGATGCTCACTAACAGCAGTGTGTACTATCTACAAGATGCACTGCAGCAATTCACCTAAGATCCTTAGACAGCACCTTCCAAATCTATGACCACTTCCATCTAGAAGGACAAGGGCAACAGATAAATGGGAAGACCACCACCTGCAACTCCCCCTCCAAGCTGCTCAGCATCCTGACTTGGAAATATATCACCTTTCCTTCGCAGTTGTTGGATCAAAATCCTGGAATTCCCTCCCTAACAGCATTGTGGGTCAGTCCACAAAAATGGACTGCAGTGTTTGAAGAAGGCAGCTCACCACCACCTTCTCAAGGACAACTAGGGATGGGCAGTAAATGCTGACTAGGCCACGAAGCCCATGTCCCATGAATGAATATAAAAAACTATGCTTGTTTACACTGCAATTATTTTAACGAATGGGGGAACAAATTGTTGAAAGGCATGGCGAGGTGATGTACTGGAAATCACATGACAAAGATGAGCTTTAAAGTTTTGAGCTTGTTTTTTTAAATTAGGTTGGTACTGAACTGGAAAAGTGAGAAGCTACCCAGTTCATATTCTCCTTACCTTGCTTGAGACAGAGTGGTTAACAGTGTTCAGCTTGGAATCCTCATCTCAATAGAACTTGTCTGTCTTTTAGAAACCTGAGAGGTTGAGACAAGAAGGATTAACCTGGCCATATTCTCCTCAATGCAAAAATTCCATTGGTGAGAACCGCCAAGTCTCTACTGGGACTAGCAGTCTGTTTGTACATGAGGAACTCCAGAGTGACAATATTGAAGCCCTGTAAATTTTATCCTTTCTTTTCAAAGCCTGCTCTTCCACTCCCCATTTCTGCAGAGACCCTTATCTGTTTGTCCTTTGATAATGTGTGTACACGCTGGGGAACTTTAAAAGAGATAAATAGGTATGCTTCCAGATTACAATTGTGTGTTAACCATTTCTTGCAACTTGTTCTAAAAAATTAAGTCTATTTATTTGTCACAAGTAAGCTTGCATTAACACTGCAATAAAGTTACTGTGGAAGTCCCCTAGTCCAGCACCTGTTCGGATACACTGTGGGAGAACTTAGCATGGCTACTGCACCTAACCAGCATGTCTTTCGGACTGTGGGAGGAAACCAGAGCACCTTGGGGAAACCAATGCAGACACGAGGAGACTGTGCATACTCCGCACTGACAATGAACCAAGCTGTGAATTGAACCCAGGTCCCTGGTGCTGTGTGGCAGCAGTGCTAACCACTGTGCCAATCAAATTTTCCAAGTTTATTGAAAGAGGCCTGGTTAACATCACTTCTATTTTGAGTTTAGCAGTAGCAATGGTAGATAATTGCCCATCTTACAAACAGCTGAATTAGGAACATTTGGCCGCTGGAGCCTGCTCCACCTTTGAATAAGACCATTTGATCTGTTTGTGCTTCAAATTCCACATTCCCATCAACCTCCCCCTTTGATTCCCTGCCTAACAAAAATCTGTCTGCCTCTACCTTAAAAATATTCAATGATCCTGCGTGCACCTCCTTCTGAGGCAGAGTTCCAAACTCGCACAACCCACAGAGAGAAAAATATTCTCCTAATCTGTCATAAAAGGGCAATTCCTAATTTTAAAACAGTGCTCCCTAGTTCTAGGTAAGCCCAGAAGAGGAAATATCCTTCCCATGTCCACCTTGTCAAGACCATGCAGTTCTTATATGCTTTAGTCAAGTCCCCTTTACTCTTTGAAACTCCAGTGGAAACAAGTCCAGTCTGTCCAACCTTTCTTCATAAGGCAACCTGCTCATTCCAATTATCAATGTAGTAAACATTCTCATGACCACCTCCAATGCATTTACATCCTTCCTTGAATAAGGAGACCAAAGTCATTACATAGTATTAGAGATGTGGTCTCTACTGCCCACAATGCCCTTTAAAACTGAAACATAACATCCTTACTTTTCTGTTCAATTCCTGTCATAACAAAGGACAGTATTCCATTATCCTTTATTACTTGCTATACATGCTTTCTATGCCTCAAGAAAAGCTTCACGGGCAGCATAGTGGCACAGTTGTTAGCACTGCTGCCTCACTGTGCCAAGGACCCAGATTCGATTCCAACCTTGGTCACTGTGGAGTTTGCACATTCTCCCCTATGTCTGCGTGGGTTTCCTCCGGGTGCTCCGGTTTCCTCTCTCAGTCCAAAGATGTGCAAGTTAGGTGGATTGGCTGTGCTGAATTGCCCTTTAATGTCTCAAGATGTGTAGGTTAGGGGATTAGCAGGATAAATGCATGGGGTAATGGGGATAGTACAGGGAGGTAAGATGCTCTGTTGAAGGGTTGCTGAAGACTCGATGGGCCAAATGACAACCTCCTGCACAGTAGGAATTATATGAATCTAACCTTTTGTGGCTTATATATTAGAACACCTAGATCTTTTGCACCTCAGACTTATTTAGTCATTCTCCGTTTAAGAAATATTCTAACGTTTAGTTCTCCTACCAAAGTGAACAACTTCCCATTTTTTCACATTAAAGTCCATCTGCCAGATTTTCAGCAACTCATTGAGCCTATCTATCTGTTTGCAACTTCCTTATAACTGCTTCACAGCATATTTATCTTTGTGTCATCGTCCAGTGTAGCTACTATGCCTTTACTCCCCCCATATAAGTCATTGATATCAATTATAAAAAGTTGAGAACCCAGCAGAGATCCCTGTGGGACTCTACTGATCACTTCCTGCCAATCAAAAAAAGACCCATTTAGGCATACTCTTATCTTCTGCCAGCCCACCAATCTTCTTTCTATGCTCATACACCATGAATTCTCACTTTCTTTCATAAACTTTGATGTGACACTTTGTCAAATGCCTTCTGATATCAACTGTACAATATGCCTGCAGCGCAAGTCACTCCTTGGAAGAATTCCATGAAACTGATGAAACATGATTTCCCTTTCACAAAACCATGCTGACTCTTTGTAATTACCTTGAATTTATCTCAGTGCCCAGTTATAACCACTTTAAAAATCAATTCTAACACCTTTTCCATGATTGATATCAAACCAACTGGTCTGTGGTTTCTTCTTTCTTACCTCCCTCCCTTCTTGAGTATTTGCTACTTTTCAGCCTAATGGATCCTTTCCAAAATCTAGCAAATTTTTACCAACATATCTATTATCTCATTTGCCACCTCTTTTAAGACATTAGGATCTGGAGACTTGTCATCAATTTGTTCAGTAACATTTCTCTAGTGCTTGTAATTTCACCAAGCTCCTCTTTTCCTTCCACCAATTGTTTCACAGCTATTAGTGGATTTTTTCTATATCTTCTATAGTGAAGGCTGATAAAACAAAATTGTTCATTTGATCTGCCTTTTGCTTATTATCTTCTTTTAACTTGTAATTCTTACTCTTTTTTAAATACTGATTTTTAAATTTCTAGCTTGTTTCCTCTCATAATCTAATGTATTTCTCCTGATTTAATCTTTTAGTCATTCTTTGCTGTTCTTTATACTCATCATGTGACCTGCCACTCATCTTTACACAGTTTAGTTTTCCTGAAGTTTGACGCTTCTCTTAACTTCTTTAATTAGCCATGGCTGGTGTGTCATCCCTTAGAATATTTCTTTATAGTAGGAGTATATTTATTCTGGGTATTCTGAAATATCTCTTTTAATACCAGCCACTGCTTCTCTTTTAATTCCTAACTGAGTCTCCCAATTCACTTCAGCTAGCTCAGCTTTCATGCCCACTCAGTTGTTCTTATTTAAGTTTTAAGTGCTAGTCTTAGACCCACTCTTCTCCCTTTCAACCTGGATGTAAAATTCAACATATTGTGGTTGCAGCTACGGAGGGATGCCTTTACTCTGAAGTTATAAATTATGTCACATTACACAATACCAGTCCAATATAACCTGTTCTCTGGTGCTGTTCAAAGAAACTATCTCAAAAGCATTCTATGAACTTTTCATTCAGGCTGCTATTGCCAATTTGAATTTTCCGTCCTGATCTCCAGGTCAACTCTAACCAAAGCACCAATGCCATCCTTGATTAACAGTGCTATCCCTCTAGCTTCCTATTCTCCTTGTATGTCATCTACACATCATTATTCAGGAACCCATCCTTGTCATTCTACAGTCACATCTCCATAATGACTGTCAGATCATATTCAGTATGCGCTACTGAAGTAAATCGGAATTTCTTTAATTTGTTATGAATGCTATGCACATTCAGATATAAAGCCTTTAGCTTTGGCTTTGTGTTATCTTTACAACATCTAGACTGGAACTTTCTGCTCCTAGTCTCATCGGGTGGGTTTTATCAATGAGAGCGGAAAATATGAGAAGTTGTTCAAAGTTCCACCTCACACTGGGATAAAAGCAGAAGCAATTGTCCCCTCTCTCCATTAGTGATGCACTACAGTTCCTGCCATTCAACATCAGGAATCTCATTGTAATATATTAGCATATCATTATTGGGTCTACATGCCGTAATCAAAGCCCAAGTGGGGCGGTAGTTATCACAGACTGATGGTTCCACATGTGTCAAAGTGTCACATGTATGCCTTCGGTGGGCTCAACGCTACTTTTCCCACCCAACATCTGATGTTGGAGTTGCTGATGTTGGAGAAAATCTCACCCTGAGTTTTGGTGTATGCTTAAGTTTCTTTTCTCTGACTTCCATTTGTTATATTACTATTTGGCTCTCTTGCCTTGACTTGACCCCTTGATTTGCTACTTCATCCAAAGCTTGAACCTAAATCCCCTTGTTTAGTTTAAAGCTCTGCCTATTTTCCTAAATGCATGGTTTGTTAGAACACTGGTCCCAGCACGTTGTCACAATGGTACATTCCCTACTTTCCTCAATTCTAATGCCAATGCCCCACAAGCCAACATCCACTTCTCCTACACCAATCTTTCAGCCATCTATTCAGTTTGGTAAGTGAATTCAACTTTTAAACCACTATTCCACAGGTGCAACCTGTGGAGTAGTGAGGCAAGATAAATTACACATTGCTCTCATCCCGGCCGTAACAACACCAACAAAATTCTTGACAGATAACGGAGGGCAATTTGTGAATGGTGAAATTCAGGACACGTGAAAATATGAATATCATAGTTATGCATACTGCAGCTGAGTGTCTGTTTAACAATATTATGTGAGAAAAATCATGTAGTGATGAATAACATGTCATATACGATACTGGCCTAACAACTGGATTGCAAATTTGAAACAATGTTGGCACGGGCAATACAAATGATTCGGGGGTATAGCCTGTAGCAGGTGGTGTACGGAAGAAATCTGAAGTTACCTTCAGTACTAATGGATGCTCTCCCTGCTCTTGAGGAACTACTGTTAGCTCTTTTCTTTTTGCGTATTTGAATGCCTTGCATGCAGGCAGCAAAGCCTTTATCAGGCAGAGGTTTCAGAATTAATTAGGAGATCATTGTGATAATACATATGATGTTTGAGGCAGAATTGATTTCAGGTGTCCCTTTTAATGAGAGAAGGGAAAAGGGAATGGAAAGGCCAAGAAGTCATCTTTGGACATGAAGGGTGATTATTCAACATGGGAATCAAACCATAAAATCCCATTCTTCATGAGTCATTGGAATGAATTCTGAATTTGTGAATACTAACAATGTAATGGAAGATGATAAAGCACCATGTATATCGCATACGGATATTTTGTGCGGCAGAGCCAGAAGGATGATATAATGGATCAGGAGTTACATATTAGTAGAACATCTGATTGTGATAAAAAGGAAGGGACTATTTTGCCCAGAGGTCAGCTGCTTAAAATGGGATCCTGGGTATCGCGTTACCTAGAAGGATCAGACAGCTGGAAGGATGCAACCATAGTGGGATGGACAGTAAAGTTGATGGGGAAAGTGTAAAAATTAACTGAACGCTCAGGATGGTGGTCAAACAGTAAAGGCCAAATAGAGTATGAGGAAAAGAAAATAAAGAAGTTGTCGTAATGGATCAGGTGATGAATCCTCAATGAGAAAATGTTCATGCACAATGTGTCATGCAAGCACTGCTGCTTGTACCAGGTTTGAGTAGCCTAACTAGTGATATTTGAAGGGGCTACTGGGAGGTGTTAAGGTACTAGATCAGAAACCTCAAAATATGTTATGAAGCCCGATTAGACCCCAACAGTTTTTTTTATTTTGGCATTAGTGTAAGGATAAGGTGTTTCACTCCAGGTTTGATTCTGTTGACATACTAAGAAGCTTTTATCAATACAAATTCTATTTAACAGTACAGCTTAACTATTACAAATAGCTTAACCAATTGGAATGCTTAAACACGACAAGATACAATTCTTTATTCTTAATCCATCTCTATTAGTTCTAATTCAAGCAATATTCTTCTTGTGGACTTAAAACACACTTTAAAATCAGTTAGCAACAAACAGACTTATTTGCTTGTACTGGTACTGCTGGTTCTCAAGCCTCTGGAACACCTCTGCAGAAAGACATATTTCTCCCAGCAGGACCCAAGCAGCAACTTTCAGGGAGGGTGAGAAAAACAGAGACATTCTTGCTTCTTTCAGAGCCCGCAATAACTGCCTGCTTTTCCTTATATGCTTAACTCCTCCCCTTAATCAAAACCATACTCTGAAGTCTCACGGGAGAAACTGTCTGACAAATTTACTGGAGTTCTATGAGGATGTGTCTAGGGCGGTCGATAGAGGAGAGCCGGTGGATGTGGTCTTTCTGGATTTTCAGAAGGCGTTTGACAAAGTACCTCATAAGAGGTTATTGCAGAAGGTCAGGGGATTTGGAGTTGGGGGTAGGGTGTTAGCGTGGATAGAGGATTGGTTGTCAAATAGGAGGCAGAGAGTGGGGGTCAACGGGTGCTATTCGGATTGGCGGATGGTGACTAGTGGAGTGCCCCAGGGGTCGGTGCTGGGGCCTCAGCTTTTTACCATTTATATAGATGATCTGGAGGAGGGAACCGAGTGTAGGGTGTCGAAATTTGCGGATGACACCAAGATTAGGGGAACGGCAAATTGTGCGGAGGGTGTGGAGAGTCTGCAGAAGGATCTAGATAGGCTGGGCGAATGGGCCAGGAAATGGCAAATGGAATTTAATGTTGGCAAGTGTGAGGTGGTCCACTTTGGTAGGAAGAATGGTAGGAAGGACTATTACTTACGGGGCGAAAAACTGCAGCAGGCGACGGTGCAGAGGGACCTCGGGGTCCTTGTGCATGAGTCGCAAAAACCCAGCTTGCAGGTGCAGCAGGTGGTCAGGAAGGCGAATGGGATGCTGGCCTTCATAGCGAAGGGGATTGAATATAAAAGTAGGGAGGTCTTGCTGCAGTTGTATAGGGCATTGGTGAGGCCGCAGCTGGAGTACTGTGTGCAGTTTTGGGCGCCGCACCTGCGCAAAGATATTTTGGCCTTGGAGGGAGTGCAGAGGAGGTTTACTAGGCTGATACCGGAGTTGAGGGGGTTGAACTATGAGGAGAGGCTGAATAAACTAGGCTTGTACTCGTTGGAGTTTAGAAGAATGAGGGGAGATCTCATTGAGATGTATAAGATGATGAATGGGATGGATAGGATAGAGGTGGAGAGACTCTTCCTACTGAAAAAAGACAGTAGGACTAGGGGGCACAGCCTCAAGATAAAGGGGGGGCGTTTTAGAACGGAGTTGAGGAGGAACTTCTTCACTCAAAGGGTGGTGAATCTCTGGAATTCTCTACCCATTGAAGTGGTGGAGGCTGCCTCGCTAAATATTTTCAAGAAGCGGGTTGATGAGAGATGGTTGATAAGAGAGGGGATTAAGGGTTATGGGGAGAGGGCCGGAAAGTGGAACTGAGCCACGACAGATCAGCCATGATCTTATTGAATGGCGGGGCAGGCTCGAGGGGCCAGATGGCCTACTCCTGCTCCTATTTCTTATGTTCTTATGTTGTTAAAAATGCATTATCTCTGATCAGAGCAGACACATCCCTAGTTAAAATCATTAGCTTGCATTCTTAGCATGTGAGCACTCTGGTGCTTAGACAAATCGGCACCGTGTAAAATAGAGCTGAATTTTAACATACCCCTTACAAGAAACATAATATACATTTCTTAAAGGCACAGTATCTTCACAGAGATGTTGAAAACCTTCAAGAAAATTCTACTTTTTGAAGCTGGAAAGAGCAGGGGCAGTCTATTCTGGCAACACAAAAACATTGCAGCTGCTAGTAGCTCAGGCTTTCTGCCTCCTCTTTGGTTTACATCTCCTTTTTATCCCAGAATATAATCAGTGCTTGGCATTGGAAAAGGCCAGAAATTGTTGAGCTACAGCCACCAAGCTGTGTCAGGATCACTGTTTGATCCTTGCAGCTCATCAGTTGAGGCCCAATGTTGAATTTTATTCATTTCTCAGGCTGCCACAGATCAAATACTGAACCATTCCTCTGCTGATTTGCTGCCCAGTTTGGGGTCAGGTCTAATGTCTGTCCCATTAAATGGATTTTGTACTTGCATATTTATCTCTGTTTTGCCCTGCAGTAGACCTGCCTGGTGCTGTATTTTTGCTTACTCTTTACATTGGGATTTATAGCCTGTTATACTGGCTTCTTGCCAATGAAAGAGGACAATACACATTCAAAAGCATTTCCTAAAGCACTATTTCAGAGGTGACCTGGTGGTTGCAGTGTTGAGGCAGTATTACTGTCATGTGTACTTGTTTGATATAGGATTGGAATTTGCTAATCACTGTGTATATTTTTTAAAGTTAAACTTTGTTTATTCTGAACTACAGAAATGGCCTCCGATGCGGTTATTGTTCTTGATCCACTGAAGAAAATTGATGGCCATTCAGTGAAGCCTTTTCGAGTATCTCGACCGAGGGCAGAATCCTCTCATTTAGATTGTTGCTCATCTAGCACTGACTTTGACTGGGATTCTGAAAGAGGTAAAGATTCCAATGCAAGTATGACAGTTGACTGTTCCAGCATATTGGAAACACGCTGGACTACTGGAACAGAACATAAGGAAACGGTGCAACAGGAAAAGTCGTCAAGCATCGACAAAGATGATGATGGGAGAAAAAAAATGGAAGTTTTTAAAACAAATAGATGTGCCTCAATTGATGACAATGACAATATCGTTACAAAGCTTCTTACACCTGAAATGGATACTACAGACAATATTTTCCAGTCGGAGATATTCTCCAGGAATGGAAAGCTGGCATCTATCCAGAATTCTATGAATTCTGACATCAGTGACAATACAACTTCACCAACTATAGGAAAAACTAGTGACAAAGAACAAGGAGGGGACATTTGCTTCAAGAGATTTGACAAAAAGGTAAAATTGCCTGTTGAAGTTGCAAAATAGGAGTAACTTCTTCACTGAAAAAATGTTCAGAAAGTAAATGTGAACATTGTGTTCTTACGTAGCCTATTCTTTAATAAAGTAAGCTAGGAATGGGGAGGGTAAAAGCAACACTGATTAAAGAAAGATGGGCTTTGACGGTGGAGATATAAAACAAGATAGAATGGTTTAGAGGAATTACAGAGTGGATTGGCTGAAGGCCAACTGGGGCAAGACAACAATTCAACAAAGAAAGAAGTGCAGAGGATCCAAATTAGAACTTGCAAATGAATTGTAGCACAAAACCATGGATGGGTTGGTAACAAAGATGAGAATTTTAATACCACCACATCAGTGGATGGGAGTCAGTAGTGTTAGTGGTTCAGTAGTATTAGGCATGATAAGTGTTTTGCGTTTGTTACAAAATAAGGTGCAAGCTCATCAGCCTTCTGAGCTTCACTGTATATAAATTCCTATATGCCACTTATACCTTATTCTGTAATAAAAACAAACCATTTATCATGCTACCTTCAATGACCAATACACATATACACCCAGGTGCCTCTGCTCCCACACCCATTTAAGAATTTTACCCCTTATTTTGTACTGTCTCCCCATGTTTTACCTACCAAAATGCATCACTACACACTTCTCTGCATTGAACATTATCTGCCATCTATCTGCCCACTCCACCAACTTGTTTATCTCCTTTTGCTTCTTCACAGTTTATAATGTTCAAGTTTTGTGCCAAACTTTGAAATTGTTCCCTTCACACCAAGATCTAGATCGTTATATTAGGAAAAGCAAGGTCCCAGTACTAACCCCAGGGGACCACCACTGCAAACCTTACACCAGCCTGAAAAATATCCATTGATCATTACTCACTGCTGCCCAGCATTCAGCCAATTTTGTATCCATGTTGCTATTGTTCCTTTTATTGCATGGACAATGACTTTTCTCACTAGTCTGTGTTGGCACTGTATCGACTGCCTTCTGAAAGCCCAAGAACAACACATCAACAGTATTACCCTCATCGATCCTTTCTGTTACCTCTTCAAAAAACTCCAGCATATTAGTTAAACATGATTTTCCCATTACAGAATCACAGAATCTCACAGTGCGAAAGAGGCCATCTGCCCATTGAATTTGCACCAACGCATGAGAAGCAAGTGACCTACCTACTCTCGTCCCATTTACAAGCACTTCACCCATAGCCTTGAATGTTACGATGTGCCAAGTGATCATCCAGGTTTTTTTTTAACAGATGTTAAGCAACCCACTTCCACCTTCCTAGACAGTGCATTCCAGACCACCCTTTAGGTAAAAAGGTTTTCCTCACATCCCCCTAAACCATCTGCTTCTCACTTTGAACTTGTGTCTCTTCGTGACTGACCCTCCAACTAAGAGGAACAGCAGCTTCCTATCCACTCTGTCCATGCCTCTCATGATCTTGTACACTTCAAATGGGTCACTCCTCAGTCTTTGCTCCAATGAAAACAACCTCTCTTCATAACTTAAATGTTGTATCCCCGGCAGCATCATGGTTAATATCCTCTGCACCCCCTACATTATAAACACATCCTTCCTATAATGTGGTGACCAGAACAGTACGCCAGCTGTGGCTTCACCAAAGTGCTATACAGCTCCAACATGATCTCCCTGCTTTTTTAATCTGTGCCTTGATTGATAAAGATAAGTGTCTCATATGCATTTTCCACCACCCCACTAACATGCCCTTCCGCCTTCAGAGACCTGTGGCCATACAAGTCAAGTTCCTTTGTTCCTCAGAATTTCTTAGTGCCAGGCCATTCATTGAATTATTCCTTATCAAATTACTTCTTCCAAAATGTATCACCTCACACTTTTCAGGGTTAATTTCCATCTGCCACTTATCTGCCCATTTGACCATCCTGTCTTTATCTTCCTGTGGTCCAAGACACTCAACCTCACTGTTAACCACCTGGCCAATCTTTATGCCATCTGAAAACTTACCAAACTTACTTAGTCATCTATGTCATTTATATAAATGACGAGTATTAAGAGACTTGGCAAGATTCCTTTGGAATGCCACTGGGCACAGCCTTGCAGTCAATAAAGCAGCCTTCTGTCATCACCTCCTGTCTCCTACAACTAAGACAATTTTGAATCCACCATATCAAATTACCCCATATCCCAGGTGCATTTGCCTTTTTATAAGTATCCCATGTGGAACTATAAGAAGTCTCATAACACCAGGTTAAAGTCCAACAGGTTTGTTTGGTAACATAGGCTTTTGGAGCGCTGCCCCTTCATCAGTGAGTGGAGAATTGGGTTCACAAACAGGGCATATATAGACACAGACTCAATTACAAGATAATGGTTGGAATGCGAGTTTTAACAGGTAATCAAGTCTTTACAGATGCAGACAATGTGAGTGGAGAGTGAGTTACAGGTACCCCATGCATTGACACCACCACCACCACTCCGCCCCGCTTTCCTTTCTGAATGCTCCAACCAGCAGCTGTTCCAAGTCTACCTTGGCCACATCCTGTCGTATTTTACTAAGATCTGCTCTTCTCAATCCAAAACTTTTTTCTGCAACTTGTACATTTCTCTGTCCATAACAAGCTTAAATGTTACCATGTTGTGGTTGCTATCACTAAAATGCTTCCCCACCATCACCTGAACCATCTGTTTGGCTTCATTCCTCAGAATTAGGTCCAGCATTGCGTTTTCCCTTGTTGGAACCTTCACATATTGATGTGAAAATTTCTCCTACACACAATTCAAGAAATTCACTCCATCCAAGCCCTGAACACTACCCCTATCTCAATTAATGTTGGGAAGTTGAAATCATCTATTTATCCCATTTTTATTGTTTTTACACACCTCCATGAATTGTGCACTTATTTACTCCTGAATTTCCCTTTGATTGTCTGGGGGTCTATAACAAAAAATTAGTAACACTTATTAAGCTCTACCACAAAGCTTCATTTGATGTCCCCTTCATGGTATCATCTCTCCTTACTGCAGTAACTGACTCCTCAATTAATAATGCAATGCTCCCTCCTTTTTTACCCCCTCCCTTGTCTCACCTGAATACTCTATATCCTGGAACATTGAGCTGCGAATCCTGCCCCTTCCACAAACATTTCTCTGAGATGGTTACTATATCACAATTCTACATGTCAGTCTTTGCCCTTAACCTATCTGTTTTGTTTGTAATACTCCTAGTATTAAAATAACCTTACTCCCTTGAAACTTAATACAGTTGTGTTCCCTCTGATTTGATTGTTTTACTGTATTATGCTGTGTCTTTATTCTGCTAACAGCCTATGTCACAGAATACTGCAGTGCAGAAGAGGCCCTTCAGATATCAAGTCTGCACCAATGCATGTAATGCTCTGACTTGCCCAACTAATCCTACTTGCCAGCACTTGGCCCATAGCCTTGAATGTTATGGCGTGCCAAGTACTCATCCAGGTACTTTTTAAAGGATGTGAGGCATCCTGCCTCCACCACCCACCCAGGCAGTGCATTACAGACCGTCACCACCCTCTGGGTAAAAACGTTTTTCCTCAAATCCCCTCTAAACCTCCCACTTTTCACTTTTCACTTGTGTCCCTTCGTAACTGACCCTTCAACTAAGGGAAACAGCTGCTCCCTATCCACCCTGTTTATGCCTGTCATAGTCTTGAACACCTCAATCAGGTCGCCCCTCAGTCTTCTCTGCTCCAATGAAAACAATCCAAGGCTAACCAACCTCTCTTCATAACTTAAATGTTCCATCCCAGGCAGCATCCTGGTAAATCTCCTCTGCATCTCCTCCAGTGAGTTCACGTTCTTCCTATAATGTGGTAACCAGAACTGCACACAGCACTCCAGCTGTGGCCTCACCAAAGTTCTGTACAGCTCCATCATGATCTTCTGCTTTTGTAAACTATACTCCGACTGATGAAAACAAGTGTGGCATATGCCTTTTTCACCATCTTTTTAACCTGCCTTTCCGCCTTTAAAAATCTATGAACAAACACGCCAAGGTCCCTTTGCTCTTCAGAACTTCCCAGTGTCAGACCTTTCATAGTATACTTCCTTGTCAAATTACTCCTTCCAAAATGCATCACTTTACACTTTTCAAAGTTAAATTCCATCTGCCACTTTTCCACCCATTTGACCCTCTCGTCTATATCTTCCCATAATCCAAGACACTCAATCTCACTTTAACCAACCGGCCAATCTTTGTGTCATTGCAAACTTACTGATTGAGCCCCCCACATAGTCATCCATGTCATTTGTATAAACTATGAACGATAGGGCATAACATGGATCCCTGTTTGAATGCCACTGGTCACTGGCCTCTGTCACTAAAACACCCGTCGGTCACCACCCTCTGTCTCCTACCGCTGTCAGTTATGAATTATGTCCTGTCCCCCTGCTGAATAGATTAAATTTCCTCCCAGAAGTAATAGTAAACCTGCCTGCAAGGATGTTAGTCTTGCTCTGGTGCAGATGTACATTGACTCGCTTGTACAGGTTCCACCTTCCCCAGCAATGGTTTCAGTGATCTAAACCCCTCTCTCCTGCACCAACTCTTAAGCCACACATTCATCTGCATTATTCTCCTATTTCTGTGCTTGCTAGCATGTGGCACTGGTAGTAATCCAGAGATTACAACCCAAGAGATCCTGCTTTTTAGCCTATTGCTGAACTCCCTGAATTCTTGATGCAAGATCTCATCCCTCTTTCTACCTATGTCATTGGTACCAACATGTGCCATGACCACTGTCTTATCACCCTCTCCCCTCAGAACATCTTGTAGCCGTTCAGTGACATTCCAGACTCTGACATTAGGGAGGCAACACACTATGCTGGAGTAATGTTGATGGCCACAGTAGCACCTATTTGTTCCCCTGACTATAGAATCCCCTATTACTATTGCTGTTCCTCTGTTCCTCCCCTCCAGTACTGACAGACTGTTTGTGGTGCCGGATGCTTGGTCCTACCTTCACTCCCTGGAGAAAAGCCCTCATCAACCTCCAAAATGGAATACCAATTTGCGAGTGGGACCCCAGGGAACCCTTGGACTGTCTGGTGGTCACCCTTCCTTCCTCAAGTCCTTTCAGTTGCAGTGTGACCACTTCTCTAAACGTGCTATCCACAATGCTCTCAGACTCACAGACGCTCCACAGTGTTCCCAGCTGCTGTTCCAGCTCTGAAATCTGAGCTTCCAGGAGCTCCAGCTGGACACACTTCCCCACACATGCTCGTCCTGGGTACTGGAAATGTGCCCAGCTTCCCTCATGGTGTAAGAGTTGCAAACCATAGCTTTGAGCTCTCCTACCTTGACTAAAACCTTTAAATTTAAAATTTTAGATGACTTTTATTTTGTAAAATAAATCAAGTAAGTCCCTACCTCCCGCGCTCCGTTTTAACCCCTTGCTACTCTTGTACTCTTTTAGTGAAAAATTCCAGCTAGCTTCCGAATAATTGTTTCTAGAAGCTGGCACACCACTGATGTTGAACTGACTGGCCTGTAATTGCTGTAGCTATCTTTACAACTATTTTTGAACAAGGGCATAACATATGCAATTCTCCCTAATCTGCTTTACTCCTCCTCCTGCCACTGTTTTACTATTTATATGCCTATAGAAGACTTTGAGATTCCTCTTTATGTTGGCTGCCAGTCTTTTACCCTAACCCGTCTTTGCTTCTCTAATGATCTTTCTCACCTCCCTGTGAACCTTCTGTATTCCCCTTCGTTTTCAGCTGTATTTTCTACCCGACACCTATCATAAACACACATTTTCTTCCTTATCTTAATTTCTATTTGCTTTTTCAGCCGGGGAGTTCTGGGTTTGTTTGCCTGCCTTCCTTTTTCTTTTAATGAAATATACCATGACTGCGCCTGGATTATTTCTGTTTTGAAAGTGGTCCATTGTTCAGCTACAATTTTTCCCACAAACCTTTCGTTCCAGTCTAACTGGCCCAGCTCCATTCTTGTTCCACTGAAGTTGGCTGTCCTTAATTAATTATCTCTAATCTGAATTGTCTTTTTTTTCTTTTCTATCAACATCCTAAACTTTACAATGCAATAATCACTGTCTCCTAAGTGTCCCGTCTACTGACACTTGATTTACTTGACCCACTATGAACCAGTATCAACAATGCATTCTTTTTTGTTGGACTGCACACATAATGCTATAGAAAATTTTACTGAAGACAATCTAGGAATTTTTGCCCCTCTCTGCCACTGTCCAGTCTTTGTGTAATTGTAGTCCCCCATTAAAACTACTCCATAATGTTTGCATCTCTCTGTAATCTCCTGAAGATTTATTCTCCTACATCCTTCTGTCTAGTTGGTGCTCTGTAGACTACATCAAGCAATATAATTGCACTCTTTTTGTTCCTTATAGCCAAATTGATTCTGTCCTTGAATTCTCTGGGACATCCTGGCTTGAATTCTCCAGCTGTTAGTGCTGGTGGGATCTTCTAGTCCCACTGATGGCACATCCTTGCTGTGTGTTTCAGGTGGTTTGAGGTGAATTCAGTGGGAAATCCCATTGACAACTACGGGACCAGATGATTGAGGAATAAGCTGCAGGATTGCCAGAGAATTATCCCCCCCTTTATTTTTCCAGCATTGCGATGCTTTCCCTAACCAAGATTGTTAACCTGTTCATTGCTTTTCTATCTTTTCTGAACACCTTGTACTTAAGAATGTTTAAGACAAAGTTTTGCCCTTCGTGAGCCAGGTCTCTGTTATAACTGCAGCATCATATTTCCACATGTCATCTGTGCCTGTAACTCTCCAATCTTATTCACAATATTTTATGCATTCACATACATGCACTGTAACTCTAATTTAGATGTCATTAGTGTCTCCCTTACTCTGACCTCACCTATTAACTTACCATTCTTTATAATAGTGCTTTCTGTCTCCCTCAGTATTTTGTGCATCCTGGTGTTTCTGTCTAATATTTCCTCTTGGTTCCCACATGTCTGCTGAGTTAATTTACACTCCTCCAGACAACACTGGCAAAACATTCAAACAAGAACACAGTCCCAGCTATGTTTGGGTGCAACTTGTCTAGCTTGTACATGTGTCTCCCCCAGAGCCAATCCCAGTGGCCCAGGAACCTAAAGCCCTTCCTCCTGCACCACTTTTCCAGCCACACATTCATCTGCCATATCCTCCTATATTTGTCCTTGCTTTCATGTGGCACTCAGAATTGTCCAGAGATAATTACGTTGGAGATCCTGCATGCTAACTTTCTGCCTGGCTTCTTAAAATCTGATTGAAGAACCCCTTCCCCTTCCTACCTAAGTCATTAGTACCAACGTGGACCACGACCTCGGGTGTTTAGCTTCCCCAGAAGAATGTCCTGCAGCCACTCTGTGACATTCTTGATCCTGACACCAGGGAGGCAACATACTATCCTGGAGTTATGTCTATGACCACAGAAACACCTGTGTATTCCCCCAACTAACGAATCTCTGTCACTATTGCCCTTCCTGTCTTCTTTCTCCTTTTCAGCTGAGCTGCTTACGGTACCACAATACAAAGTAATATAAAAATGGAAGATAAAATCAGTTTAAAGAATTTTATTTTCACTTTGTACAACAAAATATTGAGAAGCTGAAAATAGTTGCAAATGTCAAATAGGGGTCAGATGGTATCTGTGAGTTTCTCTTGATAACGAGGAGTTACCATTGTCCAGAGACTGAACTGGACCAACTATATAACTACTGTGGCGACAAGAACAGGTCAGAGGCTAGGAATCCTGTAGCAAATAGTGCATCTTGTGACTCCTTAAAGTCTTTCCACTATCTACAAGGTACAAGTCAGGAGTATGATAGAACATTTTACATATACAGTGCAGCTCCAATAACACTCAAGAAACTTGACACTATCCAGGGCAAAGCAGCTCTCTTGATTGGTACCCCATTAACAAATACAGCTCCCTCCATCACTGAAGCATAATGGCAGCAGTGTGTGCCATCTACAAAGTGCACTGTAGGAACTTATCAAGGCTCCTTCGACAGTACGTCCAAGTCCACGACCACTACTACCAAGAAGTGCAAAGTTGACAGACACATGGCAACACCACTATCTACATGTTCCTCTCCTAGCCACTCCCCATACTGACTTGGAAATATATTGTTATTCATTCAGTCACTGGGTCAAAATCCTGGAACTCGCTGCCTACAGCACTAGGGGCGTATCCAAAGAAGGCAGCTCACCATCACCTTCTCAATGGCAACTAGGGATGTCAGTAAGTGTTCCATGACTGAACAAAAAAAGACTCAAATGGTAAATGTGTTACTGACATGCAGAAGAATGGTTTCAGATTTGGTCCCAAGTAGTAAAGTGCGAGGAATCCTATGGCAAGTTATGCACCTTGTGACTCCCCAAAGCCTTTCCACTATCTTCAAGGTACACTATCTACAGTGGCTCAGTGATCAGCGTCAGGGACACAGTTTCAATGCCAGCCTCGGGTCACTGGCTGTGTGGAGTTTGCACTTTCTCCCTGTGTCTGTGTGGGTTTCCTCTGGGTGCTCCGGTTTCCTCCCAGAGTCCAAAGATGTGGTTAGGTGGATTGGCTGTGCTGAATTGCCCTTAAAGTCTCAAGATGTGTAGGTTAGGGGATTAGTGGGGTAAATGCATGGGGTAACGGGGATAGTGCGGGCAGGTGAACCTGGGTAAGATGCTCCGTTAAAGAGCTGCTGCTGACTCAATGGGCCACATGACCTCCTTCTACACTGTAGGAATTGTATGATTCTAACCTTTTGTGGCTTATGTATTAGAACACCTAGGTCCTTTGCTCCTCAGAATTATTCAGTCACTCTCCATTTATGCAATACCGTTTAGTTTTCCTGCCAAAGTGAACAACTTCCCATTTTTTCACATGAAAGTCCATCTGCCAGATTTTTGGCAACTCATTAAACTATCTATCTGTCTGCAATCTCCTTATGTCTGCTTCACATCATACTTAGCATTGCTGCCCAACAGCACCAGGGACCCAGGTTCAATTTCAGCCTCGGGTCACCGTCTGTGTGGAGTTTGCATGTTTTCCCCATGTCTGCGTGGGTTTCCTCTGGGTGCTCCAGTTTTCTCCCAGAGTCCAAAGATGTGTGGATTAGGTTGATTGACCATGCTAAATTACCCCTTAGTTTCGATGATTAGCAGGGTAAATGCATGGGGTTATGGGGGGTCTGGGTAGGATTGTTATGGGTGCAGGCTCGATGGACTAAATGGCCTCCTTGTGCATTGCAGGGATTCTGTGGTTCTGTCACCAGAGAACTACTTGAAGTTGCTATTTACATATGGCGCTTTGCTGGGCGATATCAAACAGGAGAGGACAGATAGGCCAAATACAAAGGAATCATGGTAGATTGTGAAGATGGGCTGTTGAATGACAAATAGCATTAAGTGTAGACAAGCAAATGGAAATGCCAACTAGGGTAGCAAATAACCAATGTCAGTACAGACTGAGCTGGGCACACGTGGGAGTGAAATCTAGGAGCAGTACACATTAGCTCTCTAAAGCAATAGTGCTATGTGGAAGCAGGTAGGTTAGAGTAACTAGTTGGATTTTTTAATACTGCTGGAGGGATGGAGCACAAGTCCCAGCTGATAAGATATCTCTACTGCACAGTGGTAGGTCATACTCACAGTGCTCAATACAATTTTGGGTTCCAAATGACAACAGAGATATCAAGGGGGTGTTTGTGGTATTTTTTATAGTTCAGTGGTGTCAGTAGGTTCTAGCTTTGGTTCCCATTTTGCAGGTTAACTCCTACTATCCTACATTTGCTGGAACTGTTGAAAATCCTAGGAGGTAATGAGGAAACTCCATTCTAATCTGAGTTGAGCTTTTGCCCGTCAAGCATATGCAATCCTTTAATCTTTCTAAAGACAGATTGAGTTAACACTAAACAAGGTATTGTTTGGTTCATAAACTCTTCATTCCACAGTTGACACAAATAAAACATGACAAAGTCACTTGGCATAGTCAGTTCAAGTTTTGTTTGCATGCTATAACAGGAAAAAAATTATGGAAAGAATAAAGAATATGCTAGCTGACTTTGCTAGACTCATTTCTTAATTCAAAAATATAAACTCACTTTGAACAGTATAGAAATTCCACACTTGAAGTCTTGCTGCTTCTTGATAATCCTGTCACAGCCTCTGTCTCCTGCTTTCCTCACTTTTAATGCTTGAGTTGATGATTAGAAAGTTTCCCTTCAAAGACTCAAAGATCTTGCCGCCTCGCCATACCTGTTGATTATCATGGCGAGCTGGGAATGGTGCAAATCAGATTGCTAGCTTCCCAACTCCTTTCAATTGGCGAGAGCCGCTTCATGCCCAGAAAGGGCATAAAGCTTATTAGCACCAGATTGACTGGATTTGCATATGATTAGGGCACTTGGCACAGCTTCTCCCCCCATCCCCCCTGATGCTTCCTGCCAGTGTGAATCATGACTGGCCTCCACTATTTGATACCAGGTGCCATGGTTGTGCCAGGGGATCAGATGCCATTGAAGCCTCTGGGTGGTTGGAGACATGGCTGGGCAGTGCCCACCTGGCACACTAGCAGTGCCATTTGTGCACAGTGTGCCAAGGCAACATCAAAATGGTAAGGCCTGAGTGGGGGTGGGGTGTGCACGGGGACTGTGACAGAGTGGCTATGGCAGGTGACTATGCAAGTGCCTCATGAAGAGGTGATGACGGGGGTGAGGTGAGGTGCATGTCGGGGATCCACGGGATGGGGGTCCGCCAGGGGTCCTAGCGGGAGGGCCCTGATGCAGATGACCCATGTCGGTGTGGGTGTGGGGGGAGAACATGCTATTGATGAAGAGGGGGAGGAGGCCAATTTACTGGCGTGTCAGGGTGTCCAACAAAATGGTGCCAGAGTGCTTTGAAGCTGATTTCACTGCTGTTTTTAGCACCCCGCTCCCCCCGTACTGGATCAAAGCTCCCAACTGTCCAGAACAGTGACTTGAGTGTTGAAAGATTGCGATCCAGTGCACACTGGAAAGACCAGAGAGGAGTCTCCTGTTTTCTTGCCATTATGATACTCAGGAATTTGAGGGGAAAATTTTGCCCAAGATATTTATCACTTGTAAGGTGTCAGATATCTCCTTGAATGACGAAGCATTGCTGAAGAACTGGTCATTGTTCAAGTCCTGTGTAAAACAACTCCCCATCTAACTGTCTATGTGTCTAAGCATTTGGATTTCAGGCTGGTTTGTGCCATAAACAAACGTTAAAATTTACTTTATCAAGTTTTAATGGAAAAATATCTAAAGAGTCTGGAATCAAGACAATAATGCATTTGCTTTTCATTTTTTCCCCACAGATCAGTTATGAGGATCTAACATCAAGTGATACAAGATTTCAATCCAAGCAGAAAGAGTTAATTGGTGAGATAAAGTATTTTGCTTTTAAAATAGCTTTGTCATTCCAGAATTGGCAAGATATATCACAGGGTCTTGGTGTCAACCTCAGATATGAATATATGCTTGCAGTAGAAGTAAAAAGATTTAAAGGAAATTTAACTGAGCAACTAGGTGCTTTTGTTGGTAGGTTGATGTTCTGGGTTGCGCCATCAGGAGTTCAGAAACCAAATTATTTTGCAGGTATAAGATTATAATAATATGAAATAAGATAACCTACTAGTGCCCTTAAATTGTTAAGATGCATTTATAGTGTTTTTCTCAATACTTTTTAATATTTTGTATATAATGCGATTGAATGGAGTTGGGTTTTGCTGCCCTTGGATGCCACTTGGAGACTATGGCAGCCAAGTACTAATAATAATGTGATAGAACTAAGGGTTGCGTCAGCAAATAACTATTGAAACTGCTAGAATGTACTTTCTTCAAATTTCACAGGTCACAAATGTTTTTGAATTCATTTTTTTAAAAAGACTGGCCATTAAATAACTTGACAGTTTGACAGTTCTACAATCCTTATCAACACTGAGTTCAAATGTGCAAGAGTCACATTCTGCTCCCCCCATTTCGGTAAAAATGGCGGCAGGACTTCCAACATCCACCATTCTTAAGTCCTTTGACTCTTCACGATTCCACCAAAATCTGACCCAGTTTCTGTATTTGAGTATTCTAGCTTTTTTACAATGATTACATATCTATAGTCACTGTATTATTTATACAAATGCTAGAATGAGGTACGTATACAAATACTATTGTCACGTGAGCAAGGACCACTGGTGTTGGTGGGGTACACATGTTATTATGTATGTACATGGGCAATGAGTAAGGGGTGGGGGCTAGAGACTCTGATACACATGTATTGTGGACATAGTGACTTCATGTGCTGCCCCTTTCAGCTTTTTTCTGAAAGTCATTGCACTTTGTTACGTTCTAGCCCAGTAGCAGCTTTTGCTATCTCCTCCAATCGGCAATTTAATTTAAGAACCTTGACTGTGTAACTTGGTAGGCTGTTCAGTCATCTAACACAGCACTGCTAAAGCTGATCCTATGATATTCAAACACTTAATGCATTCTAACAGAATTTGCTGGATAACGGTCCAGGGTATTAACAACAGATGAATTTCCTCTCCATGGTTAGGGCTTACTGATATCAATTGGAGCATTCTTAATATTCCCTTGGTTGTAAAAGTAAATTCAGTCAAGACCTGGGATTAAACATGAACTTTGGACCTCCATGTTCTTTTGATGCACAGCTAATTGTTTTTCCAGCAAAGCTCTGCAAAGTCTTTTTACTAGTGAAGATTTTTTCTTTGGCAATAGGCAAGATATGTAACGAGTACTTAATCCCAGTCAATAATACTGATGTATTTTGCTAAAGATGTCAAAATTAATCCTGCAATTTTAAATTTTGGTTAATTAGCAAAAATGTTTTCTTGTAATGCCTGGCAACTTCTTATTATGAGCATATAATGTTTCCATATTTGGTGTGTTTTTATATTCATTCAGTGAAACTTTTATTTTTGGGTGAGATGAAGCACACCAATCAGATAAATTTTACATCTGTCTATTCCTTTTCAGTGTATCTGCAAAGATTAGCCTTATAAATGCACTTTCTCACAGAGTAGAAAAAAAACACACAGCAAAAAAAGGAAACATGTAGTTATGGCATTCATTTGAGTGATGTAAAAGCCATGTCACCATCTCACATTTTTTAACCCAATAAGGAATTGTTTTTTTACAGTAGGTATATTCCAAAGAGGACATAGTATATAATCTAATATAATGCAATGCTGAAAGATTCTCTTAATCTTCACTGGCTGCATTTCAAAACTTAAATTAAAACAAGTCTGTACAATCTCAGACCATTACTTTGAATACTTGTAAATATTTAAGTGAACAAATTAAACAGAAATAATAGAAACTAATTAACTCTTTCCTTCAACTATTTTCTCATGTACTACTTTCCTGAAGGCAGTCATGTGCTGAAATAAAGATCTTGAGATAGTCATCCAATACCTCCCTAACCTTTTTGAGTGATCACAGACAGTGTGCATTGACAGGCAAATGGAACCTGCAATGTACCACAAATAAGACTGATTCAGTTGTCAACTGATTCCTACACGTGCACTTCCCAGAGCCTTGCCCCTCTGCTCTTGTAGCTGGGTATGTTGTGTGGTAGGGAGAAAGATAGAATATAGTTTGTTACACTTTCAGCCACCTTCAATCCAGCAGCTAATTTTTGGTTTTTCTCCTTTGGAGAGGAAATTACAAATGGTAATTGCTATTGAATAATGGTCTTTTTCTTTTGGGGTGACTGAATGGTGCTTTCTGTGAAACATCTTAACCTTCATTTAGATAACTTGGTAATAAAACTCTTAAACTTTAACTAGCTTCTCAAGTTTCAACATTGAGTAAGAAAGCAAATTGAATGTCCGGTTCAATGTTAACCTAATTTGGCAGTTATTAGGGCTGTAAAAGTGATCTCAATGTTATGTGATAGGGAGGGGTAAGTAAACAGGTTTTGCATTATCGCTCACTATCTAGATGTCGCAAAAACAAATTTGGTTTTAAGGGATTTCTATTTGAATTGGTAAATATTGGAAATAAGATATAGTTTTAAGTGGGTTTTATTCAGTGTTTCTGTGTAAGAAAGGTATACCTATGGTTAGATTGATACTAGACAAAGGTGTTTATATGTGTGGGAGTTTTGGTTTCAACTCTAACTCTGCTTCTGTTATGCTTTAGAGAGGTTACGGTGTGAAAAATAAATAAAAGTTAGCAGAAGCATGAAGTCATCACTTAGTAACCACAAGCCACTTTCCAGAGGGAATAGATTTCCTTCTTTGTTTAACTGGAAGCCAGGGCAATTGAAGGTGGGTAGTGAGAGAGAAGGCAACTCTCACAGCTTTTCCAGAAGCAGTTGGTTTAGAAGGCTAGAGAGGGAATGTGTCAGCTGTAAAGCCATACCACAGAGTTATGTTTAAGAAAGCAAGTGCAGAGATCTAAAGAGCCACAACTAGAGAAATGAAGAGAAGTATCCAAGAAGTCTGGAGTTAACAGAACATCGGAGACTGGGAATCCGAACAGATTCCTCTTCAGTAAAGTCACAGAGTTGAAAAGGTATTGGATTGTAAGTGGCCAGAAAGATATCTCTTAAGGTCTGTGGGACATTATTTGAAAATTGTGGAAATTGGTGGCTGGACCTCAGAGTTTGTATAAAAGCCTTTAAGACGAAGGAAATTGGAAACGAAAGGCGTAAAACCCTCAAGTGAATCTTTGATGGAAGCAGCTGAGGGAAAACATTGTTTAAAAAAAGATTTGAAAATGTGTTGGAATTTGGAATCACTCATGGAAGCCAAGATTCAATGAGATAAGTTAGCCCATAGTATACAAATCATCTGGGGGGATTTTGAGGAGAAATCCGAAGAATTTCACTTGGGTTCCGAGTGGAGTGTATCTCACCACAGCCAACCTGTGTGTTTAAAGGGACTGTGTGTTACTTAGACCATTATAGCCTGAGTTATACTTTGTGACCCATATGAACCTTAACATCTGTATATATTTGTGAAGCTAAGTGGGGAGTTGAAAGAGTGTTGTATCATAAGCTATACTTTTCAAGCTTAATAATTTTTTTCTTGTTGTTAAAACTAATTAGCGGTCCTGTGATTCTGTTCTCTCCACATTTTCTAACAAGATGTAAAAGTTAGTCTTTTGAGCCAGGATTCCATTTTGGGATCATCCCATCCAGCTATCTGGGATCATAACAAAAGTGAACTGCTAAAAACTATAACTGTATAGGTGATCATTGTATAAGCACAAAGTTGTTTACAGTTGTGTTGTCCACCAATTTTGAATTGAGAATCTTAACTAAGTATTCAATAATTTTGCTGCATTATTTGCTGTTTGAAATGCATCTATACTGTTTTTGCCACTATAGTTCTGTTTCTGATCTAGACGGTTAGTACGCACCACAGCGACATGGCTAGTTTAATCAGTTATAACTCATGGTTTCTTTTTTCCACCACCAATCATCTTCTTGAATCTGTTTTCTCTAGTCGCCAGTTTATTTATTCTCTTCCTCCAAGTCCTTGCATTACAAGAACCAGTCCCAAGTTATTCCTAGCTTTCTAACAGGTCACACCAGATTGCAGTGTCCTCAAAGTCAGTAAGCTCAACCTGAGTCTCCCAGATTGAATTCGTACCAGCAAAGCCTACGTCAGTGACACGTATTCAAAAGACAACAAAGAACAAAAAAAAATTACAGCACTGGAAGAGGCCTTCCGGCCCTCCAAGGCCTGCACCTACCATGCTGCCTGACTGAGCTAAAATCCCTGACTCTTGCAGGGACAATATCCCTCTATTCTCACCCTATTCACGTATTTGTCAAGATGCCTCTTAAAAGTCACAACCCTATCTGCTTCTACCAATTGGGACTGCCTGCATTTAGTTACATTCTATCTATCTAATTTAGCCATGACATCTTCAGCAGTGGATTATCTTCCTGCCTTGCACAGCTGCCAAACAATCCATCTTTGGTGCCCTCCATATACTCTTCATCAAAAAGACAGCCTTCCTGGTAATATTGTCTGCTTCTACTCTTGGCTTTTTTGCTGCTGAGACCTCATTCAGACTCAAGTGTTTCAGTGCTGTCCTGGTTGGCTTCCTAACACTCCACCCTCTGTAAACTTCATCTCATTCAAGCACCTGCCCATAACCTATCTGGCACCAAGTCTTGCATACCCAAACCCTCAAATTCTTAAGTTCTCATCCTTGCATTTACTTGTATAATTTTCTTCAGTTCTTTTTGAAATCTCCATTCTTCTAAATCTGGCCTGGCCTCTTGTGTATTCTCCCTCACATCGCTCCATTATTGCCCACTGTGCCTTCACCCGCTTAAGCCCCATGCTCTGAACACCTCCAGCTACCTTTTCCAATGTCTCCTTGGCTTATTCTTTATTCTGTCTTGATATTCATGAAGCATGTGGCCAGTTTCACTATCAAAAGTACTACATAAATTCTAATACTGTTAGGCTACATGTTAGATTGCTGTATTTGCTGCGGTCTAAAGCTGTGAGCACATTGAGGCTATTCTGAAAGTCACAGAGAGATATGGACCAAATGCGGGCAATTTGGGACCAGCTTAGGGGTTTTAAAAAAAAGGGCAGCATGGACAAGTTGGGCCAAAGGGCCTGTTTCCATGCTGTAAACCTCTAGGACTCTAACTACTTGCTGATAAGGCTGATAGATTGGAGGGACACATGCATGCATGCACACACACTGGAAGGAAGAGAAGAGAATACAAAAAACCCTGGGCTGCTAATGTTCAGCAGTTGTAACTGCAATATTTTTGCCTATCCCAGAATGTATTTGCATTGGCTCAGGGAATCCAATCTTTTTCCACCTTTTGAACTATAAAAATGAACAGTAATATTGGATGTAACAATCCCTATTTAATTGTGATTTAACCTTCTGTATACTTATTTTGAACAAAAATGGGTTGTTCATATTTTCTTCCATGGATAGGTGGCTGCTATGGAGTAAACTCTTGAAATATAGAAGGGTACCATATGTGGTACTGGTCTAAATTTGATTTAAGTAAACATTAACTGAACTTAATACAGTTATAAAATTGAGATGTTTTGACAGACATTATATCATAGTTTACCATCTGTGTCCTTCAAGTTATTTAGAGTAACCTTTTAAAGTAGCATTGCTTCATTGTTTACAATTTTCTTCTCAAATCAAACATTGTTTCTTTATTTCCACCCAAACTATTTTTACTTAATTTTTTTTGATGGTATCTAACCTCCTATTGTCTTCCCAGTCACAATCAACTTTCTAATATTTGAGAACCCACATTTGACAGTTTGACTGGTCATCCTGCCTTCCACCAAATGTTTTGCACCAGTTTCTGGGATCTATGTGACAGTGACTTATGAACAATTCTTGCATCAGTTTTCTCTCCCAGCAAAGTCAAGATTGAGACTTATTTAGCATCTGTGTCCTGTCATCTATATCCCCACCCCTCCAACCCTCAAAACCAGCTACTGCCATCATTCCAAAATTAACCAGGTGTTTTTTAGAAAAAGAGAAGTGTGATACATTTGTATACCAGGCCTTTCTCTTTTTATTAACTCATTGTCATTTTGTGGATGACAATTTTATTCACGATGTGGAGATGCCGGCATTGGACTGGGGTAAACACAGTGAGAAGTCCCACAACACCAAGTTAAAGCCCAACAGGTTTATTTGGTAGCAAAAGCCACCAACTTTTGGAGCGCTAACCCTTTGTCAGGTGAGTGAGATAATATACTTCCGCCCTGATGTGAATTTTATTCACATCGGGGTAGAAGTATCTAAAAGGTAAAATATAAACACTTAACTGAATTGAAGGCTTTTTACAAAGCTATCACCAAAATGGTGAACACTAACAAAAATGTAATTCTTTAGTGTAACGTTTCTCATTTCTTTTGAACTATTTTATTCCAGTTTTGTTTAAAATAGTAAATAACCATTGGACAATTGACAGACACATTAAGCATTTGATCACAAATACCATCAATACTTATTTCTAGATTAATTTCTGCATATTATTTTAGATTGAATTCTTAAATATATGGTTCCACTTCATCAATATTTGTTTACTTTCTCCATTTCTATTCACCATGTGCAGCCAAAAGGCAAACAAGTGACTTATTTGCACTTTGCTGATATCCGTTTATAACCAACCATTGGATGTTGCATTAAAATGTCCAGAAATAATTTATCAGCTAAGGTCTCCTGTGCTGGCAGTGTTTCAGAGAACAGTAATGTGAAAAATCACGGGCACATCTAAAATGTCTGCCATATCTTCCATAACATCACTGTAGATGTGCCCACACCACATGGAAATGATTCAAGATCACCAACACCTTTTCAAGGCAATTAGGGATGGACAATATTTGATGGCCTTGACAGTAATGTCCGAATCCCATAAACAAATTAAAAAAAGTTCTTATTGAGCTTTGAACATGCTCCATTGTATGTCATTGATATAATGTATTTTTTTCAATTTTCCACATCCTCCCCTTAAGAGTACTTGGTATTGCTGGAGTAAGTTCCATGAACAATTGAAATCTTTCAGTTTCTCACAAAATGAACATTCTTCATGTTTGAGCCTGCCATGATGAGTGTTGGGAAGCCTTTCAGTTCTGGCGGTCGTCATAGCCCATATCTGTTATTGCTCAACTTCCTTAAGCAACTTCCATTATGTCAATCGAACCACTAGCTAGCCATTAAGAGCAGGAACCTAGCTTGACCTCTGCCTCTTTAGTGTACGGGTACTGAAGCCAATTGTAACATCTTAACTACTGCTGCAATTCACAATAGAATTGCATTGTTTATGACATTACAGCAGTTTTCAATAGTGAGTGACCTGATCTTTCAAAGTTTTTTTTGCTGCTTAGCTGCAGCATGATGCATATCTTTGTAATCTGCAGACAATGCTCATCATCCTGACAATTATCTAAACAGATACAAAAAATTTAAGAGGTGTATGTATTGTTGTTTGTACTTTGGTTGTCGTATTTCCCTGTTGTTAATGTTTCTTTTTTGTTGCATCTAAATTTGGAATGCTGTGCATGCAGAACATCCTCATTTTATTTGAAAACTTTTAGTAAGAACAGCTGTGACTACTCTGTAGCTTCACTCGTTATATCGTACACAAACAGATCCTGACAAAATAGCTGATGCAAGAAACTGTCATTTGCCCATCTTGTTTTCTGTCATTTTCCATGCCAATTTTATTTTCATCCCAACTTTCTTGAAGATAGTTAAATCCACTATGGATTTTCTTTTTATTCCAGTTTCTTTTTCCTCCTTTCTTCTGAACATATTGCTTTCTTGCTGTTTCACAGTTTTATGGAAAGCAATTTCTCTTGTCTCCTGCTATTCAGTCAATTTCCTAACTAGGAGCTCATGAACTTTGCTTCAGATGACAGTCTCCCATGAGGGACTTTATTCAATGCCTTCTGGAAGTCTGTATAAATAACATCATAGAAATTGTCCTGCCCATTATGATAGGCAGCTCTCATAAAAAATTCAATTAGGTATGAACTGCACTTTATAAATGCATGCTGGGTCTCTCTGAGCAGCTGAAAATTTTGAAGGTGATCAATCACCCTACCCTTATAAAGAGTCTAAAAATTTCCAGACAACAAGTGTTAGGCTAACTGGTCTGTAATGCCCTTGTTGCATTTTTTAAAAAATAGGAAAATGTACAATTTTCCAATCTAGAGGAAGGATTCCCAAATCAAGAACACTTTGGAAGATATTATAGTTTGGGCATCTACATTGTGCTCCTTTACTTCCTTTAAAACCCTGGGATGGAAGCCATCTGGTCCTACAGGTTTATTGCTCTATTTTGGCATTATTTTGATTATTTTTGTTTTGCTACATGGAAGACAGTGGCATCATGATAATGTCACCGGACAATAATTGCGAGGCCTAGGCTAATGCTCCGGGGACATGGGTTCAAATCCCACCATGGCAGCAGATAGAATTTTAATTTAGTTAATAAATCTGTAATTTAAAAATTACGGCCGACATGTCAATGTCCTCTGAAATGGCCGAGTAACCCACTCAGTTGTATCATACTGCTAGAAAATCTACAAAAAGGAATGAAACCAGTTTGATCACCAGGCATTGACCTAGGACCCAGAAACGATAGCAGGATGCCCAGCCCTATAGACTCTGCACTATCTTACTAACGTCTAGAGTCTTATGCTAAAATTAGGAGAGCTGTCCCATAGACCAGTTAAATAACAACTTCCAGCATCGACAGACATTGTCCCAGACATCACCATCCCCCGGTATGTCCTAAGCCACCAATATGGCACACCCACCAGAGATGGCTGCATGGTAGAATACAATCAGAAGGGAGTTGTGTTTGGAGCTCTCAACTTTGGAGCTCTCTGAACCCCATGAAGTCTCATGGCATCAAGACAAACGAGCAGGGAAACCTCCTGCTGATTACCACTGAGGGTGACAAGGGCGCAGAATAAACTCTGGATGGGAGACTTCAATATTCACCACCAAGAGTGGCTTGGTAATCCTAAAGCTGCTAGGCTGGGTGTGTGGCAGGCACTGAGGGGACAACCAAGATGGAAAACCTACTTGACCTCATCCTCACTAGTTTACCTGTCACAGATGTATCTGTCCATGACAGTATTGGTAGGAATATCCAACCTCATGACATCACATATTTCCCATTCCACCATTATCATCAAGCCAGCGGAGCAATCCTGGTTCAATGAAACATGTGGCAGGACATGCCCGAAACAGTACTGGGCGTACCTAAAAATTAGGTGTCAACCTGGTGAAACTACAATACTGAACTACTTTCATGCCAAACAGTGAAAGCATATGAACGTACGAAATAGGAGCAGAAGCAGGCCATTCGACCCTTCAAGCCTGCTCTTCATTCAATAAGATTGTTGCTGATCTGCTTGCATTTCAAACTCTACATTCCCATCTACCTCCTCTGAGAAACAAAATTCTCCTCATCTCTGTCCTAAATAGGTGACTTCTAATTTTAAAATATTGCCCCATAGTTCTAGACTCATCCACATAAGGAAAAATCCTTTCCACATCCACCTTGCTAAGACCATTCAGGATCTTACATACTTCAATCAGGTCACCCCTCTCTTCTACACTCATGTTGAAACAAGCGCAATCTGTCCAACCATTCCGAAAAGACAGCCCACTCATTCCAGGTATCAATCTAATAAACCTCCTCTGAGCCATCTCGAATGAATTTACATCTTCCTTTAAATAAGGAGAACAAAACTGCACACAACTGGCAAGATGTTGTCTCAATAATGCCGTATATAATTGAAGCATAACATACTTTTATGTTCTATTCCACTTGTAATAAAGCATAACATTCTATTAGCTTTAACTGCTGTATCTACATACTAACCTTTTGTGACTCTGCATCTCAGAATTTTGAAGTCATCAGTGTTGATATAATACTCTGCCTTTTTATTCTTCCTGCCAAATTGAACAGCTTCACATTTTCCCACATTATATTCCACCTTTCAAATTTTTTGCCCACTCAACCTATTTATATCCATCTGCAACTTCTTTATGTCCACTTCACAACATAATTTTGTACTGATATTTGTGTCATCTGCAAAGTTAGCTACCATGCCTTTCTGTAATTGATATCAATTGTAAAATGTTCGGACCCATGCAGAACTCCACCTCATATCTTGCCAATCAGAAAAAGACCCACTTATGTATGCTCACTGTTTTCTGCCAGCCAGCCAATCTTCTATCCGTGTTAATTATTGTATCTCACACCATGAATTATTATTTTCTGCAATAATCTTTGGTGTGACACCTTATCAAATGCCACCTGGAACTCCAAATACACTCCAATAACTTGGTTAAAAATAATTTACCTTTCACATCCCATGCTAACTCTTCCTGAATTATCTTGAGTTTTTCTAAGTGTCCAACAATGACTCTCTTTATGATCAATTCTAGCACCTTTTCCCTCAAAAGGTGTCAAGGTAACTGGCCTACCATTTCCTCTTTCCCTTCTTCAATTGAGCAGTCATATTTGCTACCTTCCATTCTGATGGAACCTTTCCACATTGTTATAAATAAATTTGTTCTTCATCCTGAAGGTACCCAGATTCTTCTTCTGAATATTCTTTTTGGGAGATGCTGGTCTAGCCCAACAAGCTTTTTTAATGTGACCCATTTTGCCACAATTCGTGCATTGACTACCTTTCTCCAGTGTTCCCTTGTTCAGCGCTCTGTTTTGGCGATCTGTGACATGCTTGTTGGTGTTCTGCATTCTTATGAGTTGTTCTCAACTTGTGGATCTTCATTCCCACACCAAATTATCAGCCAGTTTCATTGACACTATGATTCCTGTTGGATAGCCTCATTTTGGAGACCACAAATTAGATGATTTCGAAGAATATCTTCTAATGACTTACCAAACTCACAATCTTGTGCCAGCCTTTTTATGGTTGCCAAAAACTGAGCAATGCTTTCGCCTTCTTCTATGAAACCCGAATTGTTCTGTGATGATCAGTGGCTTTGGAGAATAGTGCTCTTCAAGGATATTTGTCAAGTCATCGTAAGTTTTGGTTCTTGGCTTTGTTGGATCATCCAAGCTCCAGAGCAAATTGAAAGTTTTACTTCTATGGGATTGTGAAAAGCTGTTACAAGCAACTTGTTTACAATTTTATTCACTTGCATAACTTTACGTAGGAACTCCATGATTCATTTTCATAAATAAAAGGGCACATAGATCCTAATTGGACCACCATTTCTTTTGCAGGCAGTTACTTCTCAAGAATGCTCAGTTTATTTTTCTTCCCCTTCCCACTACTTCCTCCTCGTTTTACTCTACAGACCGTTGACTTGGTATATTTTTTCTTCCAAATCAACCCATACAGTGGAGCAACTCTTCTTTTCAAATATCATTCTCAACACTGGTGCCCCACAAGGCTGTGTCCTCGGCCCCCTCCTATACTCTTTATACACCTATGAATGTGTGGCCAAATTCCCTTCCAACTTGATTTTCATGTTTGCTGATGACACCACCGTGTCATCTCAAACAATGATGAGGCAGCGTACAGGAAAGGGATAGAGAATCTGGTGAACTGGTGCGACCAACAATAATCCCTTCCGCAATGTCAACACAATGAAGGAAGTTGTCAGCGACATCAAGAAGCGAAGTGGAGAACATGCCTCTGTCTACATCAATGGGGATGAAGAAGGAATCGTCAGGACTTCAAGTTTTTAAGTGTCTAGATCACCAACAACCTGTCCTGGTACCCCCATGATGACACTATAGTTAAAAATACCCACCAACGCCTCTACTTTCACAGAAGACTGAAGAAATTTAACAGTCAGCTACGACTCTCACCAATATTTACAGATGCACCATAGAAAGCTCTTTCTAATTGTATCACAGCTTGGGTATGATTCCTGCTCTGCCCAAGACCACTAGAAACTGCAAAGGGTCGTGAATGAAGCCCAGTCCATCACTCAAACAAACCTCCCATCCATTGACTCTGTCTACACTTCCTGCTGCCACTGAAAAGCAGCCAGCATAATCAAGGATTGAACGCATCCCGGACATACTCCCTTCCATCTTCTTCCATTGGGAAAAAGATACAAAAGCCTGAGGTCACATACCAACCAACTCAAGATCAGCTTCTTCCCTACTATCAGCCATCAGACTTTTAAATGGACCTACCTCGCACTAAATTGATTTTTCTCTACACCCTAGTTATGACTGTAACACTACATTCTGCACTCTTTCCTTGTCGAAGAATGTTATGCTTTGTCTGTATAGCATGCAAAAATAATACTTTTCACTGTATACTGATATATGTGACAATAATAAATCAAGTATTGTCCGGAGTCTCACCCTTCACTGATCAGGAAAAAACCCTCTTTTAAAATTACACAGATCTTTTTTTCTTACTTGGCCTTCTTGCACTGACACTTCAATTTATAATCCTGTCGATGCTTCTCCCTAGTCTTCTAATATTCAAAATGTGAGGACCCACAATTGTTTTTGACTACTTAGGATTGTTTCTCAATGTTCTCGGTGAGATGAAATCCTTACTTGTCGCCAGTTTTCTTTCGTAATGTCCTAACTATATTAGGGACCGTGAGTTTTACACAAAAAGAAAATACGTGGTTTGCACACACAGATTCGAGCTAACAACAACAAATTGATTCCACGAGGTCTTGTCTGTACATAGTACTAACTGAAAACAGCTTCTGCAACACCCTAATGAAATCGCCATCAAATCATGTGATCAGCTCTTAAAGCAGTATGCAACCACTTAACTATATGGAGAGGATTCTGAGAGGAGAGGATTCTGAGGGACAAGATTTATGAGCATGGAGAGGATTCTGAGGGACAAGATTTATGAGCATTTAGGGAAGTTTAGAATGGAATTGTCAGCATAGCTTTGTCAAGGGCAGGTCATGCCTTAGGAGTCTAATTGAGTTCTTTGAAAATGTGACTGAACACATTGACTAAGGAAGAGCGGTGGACGTGGTTTACATGGACTTCAGCAAGGCGTTTGATAAGGTCCCCCATGCAAGACTTCTTGAGAAGGTGAGAGGGCATGGCATCCAAGGGGCTTTGGCCTTGTGGATCCAGAACTGGCTTGCCCGCAGAAGGCAGAGAGTGGTTGTGGATGGGTCTTTTTCTGCATGGAGGTCGGTCACCAGTGGAGTGCCTCAGGGATCTGTTCTAGGACCCTTGTTGTTTGTCATTTTCATAAATGACCTAGATGAGGAAGTGGAGGGATGGGTTAGTAAGTTTGGCGACAATACAAAGGTTGGTGGTGTTGTGGATGGTCTGGAGGGATGTCAGAAGTTGCAGCGTGACATAGATGGGATGCAAGACTGGGCGGAGAAGTGGCAGATCATACTTGCTAGTGAGTTGAATTGTTGAATCGTGGATATCATTACAAATTGCTTTTTCAAGTGATGCGTGCATGCGACCATCAACATTTAACGGAACATAAATATAAACAGTGAATGCACTTCAGGTCATTCTGTGAAGCATCTCTGTATGCTTATGAAAATAAGATATTAAAATAAACCCAAGTCTTTCTTCCCAGAGCCTTTATAATGGGCACACATGCAGGACCAACGGGATGCAGGAGTACAATATCAAGGGTAGGAGTCTTAGCTGGGGTGAAGAGCAGAAGGATCTTGGGGTCCGGGTCCATAGGATTCTTAAATCGGCCTCGCAGGTGGAGGATGTGGTCAAGAAGGCGTACGGTGTGCTGGCCTTCATTAATCGACGGATTGAGTTTAGGAGTCGGGAGGTAATGCTGCAACTTTATAGGACGCTTGTCAGACCCCACTTGGAGTACTGTGCGTAGTTCTGGTCGCCTCACTACAGGAAGGATGTGGAAGCTATTGAGAGGGTGCAGAGGAGATTTACAAGGATGTTGCCTGGATTGGGAGGCATGCCTTATGAAGATAGGTTGAGGGAGCTAGGTCTCTCCCTGGAGAGACGAAGGTTGAGAGGTGACCTGATAGAGGTGTATAAAATGTTGAGAGGAATAGATAGGGTGGATTCTCGGAGGCTATTTCCCCGGGCTGAAATGGTCGCTACGAGAGGACACAGGTTTAAGGTGCTGGGAAGCAAGTGCAGAGGAAATGTTAGGGGAAAGTTGTTCACTCAGAGGGTGGTGAGTGAGTGGAATCGGCTGCCATCGGTGGTAGTAGAGGCGAACTCACTGGGGTCTTTTAAAAGACTTCTGGATGAGTATATGGGATCTAATGGCATTGGAAGTTACAGATTGTTCTATGGCTTGGTAGGTATAGATGTGATCGGCGCAACTTGTGGGCTGAAGGGCCTGTTTGTGCTGTAGTGTTCTATGTTCTATGTATATCACAGTGTGTATCAATACCACATGGACTGCAGCGGTTCAAGAAGGTAGCACACCACTAGTTCCTTGGAGGCAATTAGAGATAGGCAATATATGCCTGTGGAGCCAGCAAAGCCCATATCCTGTGAAAGAATTAAATAAATTTAACTGGTTGTCTATCAATGCTCCTGTTACTTTGTCTTTGCTATACATGGCCTGTTTGTTGAACCGTTGTTAAACTGCAGACCTGTCCAGCTTAGAGGGAATATTGGTTTCTGTCTCTGATTCAATGTTAGTTTCTTTGAGATTTCCGGCATGCTGAACTCTTTAAGTAAGAATTGACACAAAGTAGTTATCAGCATGTGTGCCATTTTGTTGTTTCATTGACAATATCGTTATTAGTTTTCAAAGGACTCATATTGACCCCAGCCATCATCTTTTTCTTAAAGTTGTAAAAAATGTGTTGATTTTCACATCTCCTTCAAGTTTCATTTTTTATTACAAATTGTAGCTCTTACTCTGTATTTTGTCACTCTTTGTGTTCTTCATGGCTGGAATTTTCTGGCTGTTCTCGTCAGTGGGTTCTTCCGGTCCCACTGACGGCGCACCTTTGCTGTAGTTTTCCTCATGGTTAGGGTTGCATTCTGTTGACAATGTTGATAATGATGGGACCAGTAGATCTTGCTGCAGGCCAATGGTAGGCTGCCTCAATTGGCATGGAACATCCTACCTCATATCTTTTTCACTTGTCAGGATCTGTGTGTTTGTTTTGCACTTTGTTTTTCTTATAGTCTTATGTTCTTGATTGTCTCATAGTTTTGCTAGTCATTCATAGGTTTTTTGAGAAGTAGAGCTCTTGTCTCACAGGGTTATAAGTTGGTTCTGTATCACAAATTCTTTATTGAATATGTTCTATTGGTCATTGATCATTTTGCTCATTAACAGTTTATTTTGGACAGTCTCTGTTGCTTCCCATTGAAGTCCATCTCTTGGAATCTTGGGTGGTTCATGAGGAGGAGGCGATGGCCTAGTGGTATTATTGCTAGACTATTGATCCAGAAACTCAACTAATGTTTGGGGGTCCCAGGTTTGAATCCTGCCATGGCAGATGATAGAATTTGAATTCAATAATAAAAAAAATCTGGAATTAAGAAACTACTGATGACCAAGAAACCATTGTTGATTGTCGGAAAAAACCCATGTGATTCACTAATGTCCTTTAGGAAAGGAAATCTTCCGTCGTTACCTGGTCTGGCCTACATGTGACTCCAGAGCCACACATTGTGATTGACTCTCAACTGTCTTGTTAAATAGACTAGCAAGCTATGCAGTTGTATCGCTCATGAAGGCAGCTCACCTCCAAATAGGGCATTTAGTGATGGGCAATAAATGCTGGCCAGCCAATGATATCCATGTCCCATGATAGAACAAAAAAAAGTGTGTGGGTGGTGGATAGTGGGGGAAGGGAGAGAGAGAAAGAGAGGAGGAGGAGGAAGAGAGAGAATTCTCCAGGTTTGTTAGCCCAGCTGGATATCCCAATGCCCATTCAATTGGGCAAGCTAACCAATTCAGTATTCCTGTGTGCTTCAGTCCTGTCATGAGCCTCTTCCCCTCCTGCTATGGCCATTAAAATCAGGTTCTCATCTTGAAGTGTGACAATCTGGTTGAAACTGATTTAAGTGCATTTTAATACAGTTAGCAGGCTGGATGACTGATTCTCTAGCCTTCCGGTGTTCCCCCATACCCTCCCCCAATGGAAGTCTTGTGGTCCTGACAAGCTAGGAGGACCTGGCACTGTGGACTTGAGGTGGGGGGGGGATGTAAGTTCAGCCTGCACCTGTTTTGATGGGCCCTTTGCCACTTCCAGGCTGCAAAGCAGGATGCAGGCTGGGGGGAATGGGTTTCTCTTGGGAGATGGGGTGATGGCTGGCATTTCCTGGGATGGGGCTCGCATAGCTGGACCTCCTTGTTCCCCTGGAAAACATGGTGATCATTCTTAGGATGATTATTTCAGACACAATTTTGGTTAAGATCTTCATTATTGTGTGTTCTTCAAAACCTTTGAAGTGACCTGGTCACATTAAAATCCATGTCCTCTGAATACCTGGAAGTCTTCAGTAGGACTCCATTCTACAAAAGGGATTGCCCTTGGTTCATTTCATAGGCCCCATATGGTACCTGACCTCTTTACAGTGCTCTGACTGAATGGACTGGCAGTTTCAATGGGGAGAGCTTCCTGTTTTCTCTCATAAGCCCCAGTTCTTATAAAACTTCTTTGAACTGTGTAGATTGACAGGAGGCTGTCAGCATTTACTAGAGAGATCCCCATTTAACTTCAAAAGAGTAGCAGCTGCTATTGCTTTGCTTGATAGGAGGCTGTCAGTTTCACTTGCTCCATTGGAGTTTGTTTATGCAATCTCTTTCCGCTCCATTGAGTTTTGGGTGGCAACAACCCAAACTACATAGAAGAAGGGATTTACCGGCTTTGTTGATACAAGGAGCAGAAGGTGCATTAGCAGCTGAAAGCATTTTGATTGAAAGTTCAATGAGAGATCAAAGCCTGCATTGTTGATAAATCATTTCACGCCACAGTAATTTTTTTTTCACCACTGTGGTTCTTTTCTGGCCTCATTGTGTTAACACTGCACTCTTCTTTCAAATCTCTCAGCCTTCCTAGAAAGAAAAAAGGGTTTCCCATACCACTTTTTTTTACCATTGGCTTCTTGCTGAACCCACATGCGTAATTTTTCTGTTTTTTTCACTTACTTTGCCAAGCTTCAAGATTGGATGGGCTCGGGATTTTATCTTTGATATAGAGAAGGCTGAGGGAAGGTTTAGTTTAACTGGATGAAATAGTGAGGGGACATTGACGGAGGGGGTAGTTAAGGACTCTATTTCGAATGGCAGTTGAGTCACCAGGAAGCATAGATTAATAGAGATTGGTTGAAGGAAAATATTTTAAGCTAAGTGTGGGGGTGGGTGGGGTGGTTAGAAGCAGAAAACTTATGAAACATGAGAATGTAGAGTTTTATCCATTTGAACATTGACTCATTAGGTTTTTCATTGGCTCCTAGGTGTCTCACAAGTTTGACTATTGTTGTGGCTACCTTTGATTTGAAATTGAGAGGAACGACAATATCACATTTAACAAACATGCCAGATCCTTCTTGAGAGAACTGTTGTTTAAAGCACCAGACTCTTTCTACATGAGTTTCTTTCCACTGATCAATATTCACCTTCTTAGGTCCTGTTAGTGCTATATTAGTGTCATTCACTGGCACTCTGGGACGTGATTAGGATATGATTAGGTCATATGCAAGACTGCACGTCTGCTCTTGTCATTTTCAGCATCTGTAAATGAGATGGTTGGCAATTGTTCACTCAGAAGTATGCATGGATAGGTATTAGGAGAATTCTCCCCCCTTGTGTTGGTAGTCTCTGCCTTCCAATGATTAGATCGGATTAGAGACTTGTGGGTTTAATGTGTGTTGAACTATGAATCTCTGCTTTATTGTCTACAAGCTGAAAGCCATTGTGTCATGTGCAACCCTGATGCTCTTACACTGGGTCCAATTTCAGAGCTACATCTCATCCTATTATGATGGGCTTGTGTGAAGGATAGAACCATTGAGATGCAGTTGTCATGGGGAAAACTATAGTTTTGCGTCAGTTATATCATTTTTTAAATGGACATTGCATTTATTATCTATTCACTCTTAAAACAAACAATTTTTGGAGAGCTATTGAGTTACAGGACTGAATGGTTTTTGGAGTTCTTGGTGCAGTACAGATTTGCAGAGATTAATCCAAATTTGAAACCAAAAATATTGGTCTGATGAAAGAGTAACATTCCTGCAATAATGTGACATGGATTATTGTTCCTTCAGTTTTTGTGCGAGAAGGAAAAGCAAGAAGTGGCCAATTTCAGTGGGGCACTTGCCTAGACTGTTCATTTACTGTTCATACTCCCTTGGGGGAGAGTGAGCTCATTTAAATGAGCTGAATAAATTCTGATAATGACAGCGGGAATCTCTCTCGACTTTCCAGCTGGAGGCTGCACTTAAGTATGTGATCAGGAGAATTGTGCTCATGATCACGAATAAATGTTCACACAGTATTTGGATTTTAACTAAATTTAGCTCATTACTAAATCTAATAACATTTTTCCCTAGTGGGAGTATAGGGTTGAAGAACCCTGACTACAGCTGCAGTCTAACTAAGATAGTAGCAGTGGTATTTAAAATTCTAGTTATTCAAATCTTCAAACTAATCAATAATTTTCAAAACTTTAAATTCATAAGATAGGAATACTTGGTATAATATGTAATGTTATTCTGTTTTCATTAGTTTTTCACTGCTCACCAGAATATACCCTATTATAAACTTAATTCTGATGGCTATCCTTATTTATTAATAGTCAACACTGTATTTTTGATTTTTTTTGTGCTAATTCTGTTCCCATGCATCCTCCTCTCTTGCAACAGTTCACTAATTACTTGGGTACCATTTCAGAGGTGCATTCATATGTGGCCTTGACCAAATACCCATTATCTACTTGCTTAATGTCTGTAAAAGATCCCAATTCAGAATTATGTACACATTTTCCAAATGTTGTTTCTCATTACTCATTGTTGCTGCATTTATTTGGGGTCCAACAGAATTCTTTCAAGAAAATTTTTGAATGATTTTACTTTAAATGATCCATTCTAGTTAATTCTAAGCACTTTTAATCTTGCAATTAATAGATTTTTTAATCTTTAAAAAGAAAAGGCTAGATAGCCAATACCTATCATTATTCATTTAGCAGATAATTACTTAACTTGCAGCAAAAGCTTTCTGGTCACATTATTCTCTTCACAATGACCCTCCCCTCTTTGTTCACCGAGATGCTCACAAAAGGCTGCTTTGCTCTCCAAGCCCTTTTTCAGTGCACAAAGTCCCCTCCTTCCATTTTCCAGTTCACAGGGACACATTGCCACTTTGATGTTCTCAGGGCTTGTTTCGATCTTATCTAATGTGGCTGATGTCTCAGTGGATGTTATTAGTCCCTTTCAGGCTCAATCATTGAACTTTAAATGGGAATTTCCGCTTCTAGAACCGGTTAACAAAGTCAGATACAAGTTGAAACTAGCAGTTAGGCAAAGTAAATGAAGCACATTGACTTTCCAATACTTTAGAATGCTTGAGATATCAAATAAGCCGTTGTGAATTCCTATTCTGCTGAGGTAAAAAATGTAATTTAAGAAGATGTAATTTTTACACATAAGGTGAATAGTTATCACTATTGTCAAACCCCCTATTTGAACCTTTCCTGCTGTCCCTCCCCAGATGAAGCAGACATTGTGATTGCAATGAAAATAATGTTCATCCAGTTCTTTTTTAATAGAAAACAGTGGAAATTCATCTGCATTACCAAACACAATAGGAGATGAATGTCCATAAGTTTTCTGTCTATTCAAATATATATTTTACCACTGGATTATTGAGTCATAAGATAAAGGGCCATATAATTACCTATAGATCTTTTTGATGCTGCTGAGTAAATGATCCTAATTTTGTGCTTTATTTCCAGAAATAGCTAGTGATATGCACACAAACAACTCACCCATCAGGAGAACCAATTCCGTACAAGATCGAATGAAGAAATTTACGATGGATTCATCTGACCAACCTGTTGAACTTGGTACAAACTTCTCCACTCAGAACAGAAACCAAATAAATAGAGGCAGAAACAGCAGAATTCTCCAGCAACAGCAGCTATTCTCAGGCAGCCCTGCATTGAAAATAAAAGGAGTTAAGAATTCAGACTTGGAACCATCTATGAAAGGAAAATCTACTGATCTTAGGGATGTATGGGAAGTGGGCAGATCAACAGAAAAAACAGATAAACAGAATGAATACTCACTGCCCAGCAGAAGTAACAAGCCCATAGGTTCAAACAGAAGGAATGGGATAGAGCGGGACAGGTCTACATCACTGAGGGAGAACTCTGTCCAAAGGGATGGAAAGTATTCACCACAATCTGGTTACAGTTTAACTTATAGCACTGCTAAATCTAACTTTGCTGCTCCAGAGGTAAGCAAAGGCCGGCCTAGGGCAACATCTTCATCAGATTCTTCTTCTGGCCGTTTAAGCCATCTGATTGCACATGAAGTTGCTGTAGATGAATCAAGCAAGACCACATTACCCTTGCAGTCTTTTGACAAGGACTGCACTAAGAAGCCTTTTTTGCAAAACACTGCTACTGATAAATCATACAACCGAACTCCAGGGAGGAGCAACATAAGCAAGTCACAGACACTCCAGCCTGCGTCAGAGAAGGACTCCAGTAAAACCTGCACAGACAGCTCTGTGCACTTAGACCAACTGAGCTCTGTTAAGCACTTAGAACTGCCTGCAAGAACATACAGTAACTTACAGCAAAACCTAACCAAACAAAAGGAGAAAGAAAAGAGATTGAACAACGAAGACAATATGAAGACACTTGTGACAATTGAAGTCAAGGAGGGAAGGAAATCAGATCTTGTCTCTACAAGGATCTCTGGCACACCTTCCTCACAGCGGGGAGGTATGTACATTTAGGGATATTTGTTTAAATTACAAAGACATATCTTGGTATATGCCTTTGTAACTTAAAGACATATACTGTCTTGATAATTATCCTGTCACTGTTCCATAAAGAAGATATTTTAAAGTCAATTTCCTTTTAATGCTGTACTGATTTTGTTTGTGTGAAGTATTGAATTTTTATGAAACATCTTTCCTTTATTCAAGCAGTACACTGCTACTCTGTGCTGATGATGAGTCATGATCCCTTTAATGATTTTGAGACAAACATTGAGTGAAGTATTAAATACTTGTGATCTGAGAAGCTTAAAATAAAACACATTTTTTTCCTTTCATTGTCCCCATAAAATACTGTTGGCACATTGCATGACATCACACATTCAACTGGCTATACTCAGATATGAGGCACATCAGTGAAATCTGTCAGACATAAGAATTGAGTACGATTCTGACTTTATGTATACATGTTCCAACATGTGTTACTGGACATTGAAGTTTGCCAGATTTGTTTCTTCTCTGCACCCTATTGATGCTGAAGCCAAACTAGATGCATGTCCTCCAATAAGGACACATCCTATGGTCCATGACCAGGGCAAGTATCTTCAGTCTCTGAGAGGGCAAGAGTTGAATGGTATTTTTTGGCATCTGTCATTGCCGCTCATCGTAAGCAACCAGAATATGTACAGCAACATTTCAAAGGAAAGTATGATCTGACCTTAGTTAAAGGTGCCAGTAGATATTTCCACTACTACTGTCATTACTTTGGTGTATTAGTTCAGGGCAGATTTTGCAAAGGCTATAAGGTGAGAAACCAAGACCTATAGTGGCTGCTGTAAAGGCAGTAAGATAGAGGTACATTACATTTGGATTGCAAATGACATCATATTGATGAAAAACAGGAAGAAAAAAGAACTGGAAAAAGTTAGAAATGTTACATGCTTTAGACAAAGACAGAGAAGGTGCAGTTTAGGAAAGGTCTGTGATAAAGTGAATCATAGGCGAGATTGAGAGCTGGATTAGGAACCTGACACCTAGATTAAGTTTTGGTCCTAAACCTGAGCCCAAGTTGTGTCGTTCTCACAATTTTTAAATGTAAATAGCTTAATTGACCAGGAGGTAGGCTCAGTGCTCAATTAGTAGAGCCACCACCTCTAGGTGGTGGAAGCTGCCTGCCTTGTACCAGTGGCAAAGGCAGCCATGTTGGGTGCTGCTGCTTTCTTGATTCGAGCAGGCAGCTTCTGGGAAGACCATGAAGATAGAACAAGATGTACAGCAGTCTTGCATGACAATGTAAAGACTAGCGCTCGTTCCGACAAAGTTGACCTTGTAGGTTTGATTCCAAGACTTTTGCAGAGAGATTTAAATAGGCTCCATGGTAAACTAAATAACTGTACAATGACATACACATTACTATTCAGGCTCCATGGGGGGGGAAGAAATTGAAAATGGCATTCGGGATCAGACAGCTGCTTTAACAAGCTCCTTTAACAAGCTTAGGGGGCTATTTCTTGGCAGTGACATGTTCACCACTCTGCCAGCACTTTCAAATTTGAAACAGTACCAGAGGCATCAGGATCCTGAGGTGACCTCCAGGATCAAAGTTGGCTTGCACTGAGTCTTAAGTCCCATGCCCTTTAAAAATCCTAGCCTAAATCTCAAAAGGAATGAAGGTCTAAGTCAACAGAAGATGGGACATGTAAAGAAATATTGGTTCCTCTGCAAAAGTTGCAAATGGAAAAGAGAATCATCGTCAACAGCTGCTGTTCATAAACACCAAAAAAGGGCAGAAATTATGATGCAATCATACATGCTGTATTCTAGCTCTCTGCTTTTACTGTTCACTTCTAATCACTGGTGACTTTTAAAAAAAAATTAGCTTTGCAGTTATCATGGTTTCCTTTTTCACTTCTGAGCCATTAAATGTTTAGTTATTGTTATTTCAGTATCCTGTCTGTCTTGTATCCTGTTCAGTTTGTGTTTGATGGTGGAGCTCAGCCCAATTATCCTCAGCAACAAAGATCTTACAAACTGTTAATTGCTTCATCTTCTGGAAGTAATTTACAGCAATAAATATTCTATAATTATAATCTGTCATAAATTATTATATTGAAAAACATTGTAACATCTGTTCCATTACTGGTTTCCTGTAGGAATTTGTTTCATAAATATCTACTGAAAGTTGTGTGTGTGTGTGTGTGTGTGTGTGTGTGTTTTGCATATAGTGTGGGAAGTTGTGTTTCAGATGGAGTGAATATTATATGACAAACAGTCACAGCAAATTATCTTCTCCAGACTGATCAATTAGAGGCCAGAGCACCCAGCTGCCCTCCAAATAAGGAAGGCGGGTGGATTCTCAAAGCTGGGGGGCCAATTGGAAGTCTACCTGGGAAAGCGCTACAGTCTGCTATTTCAAGTAAGAGATAGTGGTGCCCTCTCAGCATGTTCAATTAATAAATGGTCACAACTGCTGGATCACCATTGTGAAGAGGAAACCCCTTCACAGGGAGGCCTGTGATTGCATTAGGAATCAGGCAGGCAGGGAGGGAAGGTTTGAATGCCTGTCTGGAGTGCTTGTTGCTTGTCTCTTGGTCTGCCACAGGAGGCTGCCTCTAAGCATCTGGTTTGGATCCTGCAAACCAACTGAAAGATTCTAGTCAGCCTCCAAAAAATTGGTCTTATTTATGCTATTTACTCATCTTAATTGACTAGCTGCTCCTGCAAGGAGCCCTACTATCCTCAATCCTGCCTGTGGAAAATGAACAAGGGGCAGGATGATGCCAGCAAACTGGTACACTGGCTAGCAAGAGAAACCCATCATCTCATATTCACCTCTGTCACAGGGGGAGAGAATTCTATCCATGTTGTCACTGGCTAAAATGAATCAGGGATGGGCACCAATACAAGAAGTCAGAGGGAAGTAGAGTAGGGACAGAAATAAAAGGCAGTAAGGGAAAAAGTGATGGACAGAGAAACTAAAGACAAAAATCAAAAAGGGCCACAGTACAGAGACTGTGGAGAACTCAGTGAATGGGTCCAGTAAGGCTAAGAGAAATAAACACAGGGAGAGTGTACAAAGGATGACAGGATAGATAATCTGAGGTTTTGATTTGATTTGATTTATTATTGTCACATGTATTAGTATAGTGAAAAGTATTGTTTCTTGCACACAATTTAGACAAGGCATACCATTAGCAAAGGAAAGAAGAGACTGCAGAATGTAATGTTACAGTTACTAGGTGTGTTTCACAACACAAGGTGTGTTTGCTTTAATGCAAGGAGTATGACAGGTAAAGTGGATGAACTTAAAGCTTGAATTACTATATGGAACTATGATGCTGTGGCAATTATGGAGACTTGTATGAAAGAAGTGCAGAACTGGTAGCTTCACATTCCAGGAGTTAGATCCTTCAGGCAAGATAGAGGGGTTGACAAAGTAGGTGAAGGTGTTGCTTTACTGATTAGGGAGAATGTCACAGCTATACAGAGTGAGGACACCTTGGTGAGATCGTGCAGTAAGGCTATATGGCTGGAACTCTGGAACTCAGGAACAGGAGCAGTGCAGTCACTACAGACCACCCAACAGTCACATGAAGTGGAGGAACTGATATGTCAGCAGATTATGGGAAGATGTAAAAACAACAGGGTTGTTATGATGGGCGATTTTATCTTCCCCAACATAGACTGGGATTCATTTAGTGCCAGGGGCTTGGATGGGACAGAGTTTGTTCATTGTGCCCAAGAGTGCTTCTTGAGGCAATTTGTAGATAATCCAACTTGGGAAGGAGCTATCTTAGACCTCGTTCTGAGAAACAAGCCTAGACAGGTAATTGTCTCAGTGGGGGACCATTTTGGGAACAGTGATCACAATTCTATAAATTTCAAGGTACTTGTGGAAAATGATAGAAGTAGTCCCAGAATGAAAGTATTAAGCTGGGGGAGGGCTAATTATGACAGTATTAGGTAGGAGCTAGAGAATGTAGACTGGCTATTTGAGGGTAAACCCACATCTGATATGTGGGAGTCTTTTAAAATCTGTTATTAACAATTCAGGACAAGTATGTCCCTGTAAAAATGAAGGATAAAGGTGGCAAGATTCGGGAAGTCTGGATGATGAGAGATTGTAAGCTTAGTGAAAAAGAAGAAGGAGGCACACATAAATATCAGGAAGTTGAAAACGAACAGTGCTCTTGAGGAATACAAAGGTAGCAGGAAAGAGCTTAAACAGGTACTTATGAGGGCAAGAAGGGGCCATGAAATGTCCTTGTCAGGCAGGATTAAGAAGAATCCCGAGACTTTTTTATGCATATACAAAGAGGAAGAGGGTAGCTAAGGAAAGGACAGTGGAGGGAATTTGTGTGGAGCCAGATGAGATGGGTGAGGTCTTTAACAAACACTTTGCATCAGTATTCACAAAGGAGAAGGATGTGGTGGATGGTGAATATAGAAAGGAGGATGTTGACATTCTAGGACAAGGGCCTCCAAACATCCAGCCCGCAGCGGGCCACATCCGGCCTGCAGCAACTAAATTTTATTCATTCATTTATAAGACTAATTTTTTCTTTGGCCCATGAAAATGTGTAAAATATACGATGTGGCCCTTGTACTGAAAAGTTTGGAGACCGCTGTTCTAGGACATAAAAAGGAGATAAAATAGTAGGAGATATTGGAGGTTTTGAAAAATATTAAGTTAGGGTTAGTACTAATGCAGGACCAGATGAGGTCTATCCCAGAATACTGAGAGAGGCGAGGGAAAAAATTGCTGAAGCCTTGTCAAAATCTTTTCATTCTCTTTAGCCACAGGCGAGGTATCAGAGGATTGGAGAGTAGCTAACATTGTTCTTCTGTTTAAGGTGGACAGAAGAGACAGTCCGGGGAATTACACGACTGTGAGCCTTACATCAGTGATGGGGAAATTATTGGAGAAGATTCTTAAGGACAAGATGTAACTCATACCTGGAAGAGAAGAGGCTTATTAGTGATAGGCAGCATGGTTTTGTGAAGGTGAAATCATGTCTCTGAAACTTGATTGAGTTCTTTGAGGAAGTGACAAGAAAAATTGACCAGGGCAGGGCAGTGGATGTTGTATACATGGACGGTGGTAAAGCCTTTGATAAGGTTCGTCATGGCAGGCTGTTACAGAAGCTGAAGTCGTATGGAATCTGAGGTGAGCTGGTAAAATAGATGCAAAACTGGCTGGGACATAGAAAGCAGAGAGTAACAGTGGAAGGGTGCTCTTTTAACTGGAGGTCTGTGACAAGTGGTATTCCACAAGGATCGGTGCTGGGCCCTCTTTTGTTTGTAATATATATAGATAATTTGGAGGAAAACATAGTTGGTATGATTAATAAATTTACAGATGATACAAAAATTGGGGTAGTAGCAGATAGTGAGGATGATTATCAGAGGATGCAGCAGAATATAAATCTGCTGGAGACCTGGACTGAAAGATGGCAGATGGAATTTGATCTGGACAAATGTGAGATGTTGTGGTTTGAAAAGTCTACTGCAGAAGGAAAGTATACAGTAAATGGTACGGCCCTTAGAAATACTAGCATATAGAGGAATCTAGGCGTATAGATCCACAGTTGCCTGAAGATGGCAACTTAGATGGACAAGGTGGTCAAGATGGTGTATGGCATGTTGGCCTTCATCAGTCAGGGTGTCAAGTATAGGAATTGGAAAATCATGTTGCAGCTGTAAAAGACTTTGGTTAGGCCGCATTTGGAGTATTGTGTACAATTCTGGTCGCCACATAACCGGAAGAGTGTTGGAAAGGGTACCGAAGAGATTTACCAGGATATTGCCTGATTTGGAGGTTATGGATTGTGAAGAAAAGCTGAACAAACTTGGATTGTTTTCATTGGAGCATTGGAGGATGAGGGGGTACCTGATAGAGGTTTACAAGATTCTGGCAGGCTTGGATAGAGTGGAAGGTCAGAGTCTTTTTCCCAGCGTCGAAGAATCAATTACTTGGGGCATAGCTTGAAAGTGAGAAGGGGAAAGTTTAAAAGCGATGTAAGGGGCAAGTTTTTCACACAGAGGCTGGTGAATGCCTGGAACGTACTCTCAGAGGAGATGGTGGAAACAGATTCTATAACAACGTTCAAGAGGCATCTGGAAAGATACAAAGAGGCGGGCAGTTGAGGAATATGGACTATGTGGAGGCAAGAAAATATTAGATTAGAGGGCATCTGTGCTGAAGGGCCTGTTCCTGTACTGTACTATTCTTTGTCCTTTGAATCCTTTTTCCAGGTGGACCATAATCTGTAATTAAATATTCCTGGGGTCCCATTCCAGATGATGACCACAAAAATCAAGGTTAACGCTTTTGGATGGCACAGTGGTTAGCAGTGCTGCCTCACAGTGCCAGGGACCCAGGTTCAATTCCGGCCTTGGTTGACTGTGTGGAGTTTGTACACAGTCTCTTTATCTGCATGTGTTGCCTCCAGATTCTCCTTTCCTCTTTCCCCTTTCCTCCCGAAAGATGTACAGATTAGATGGATTGGCCATGCTAAATTGCCCCTTTGTGTTCCAAGATAGATGGATTATGCGGATTAACCATGGTAAATCTGTGTGGTTAAAGAAAGAGGATGGAGGGGCGGTCCCTGAGTGGAATGCTCTTTCGGAGAGTTGGTGCAGACTTGATGGGCTGAATGATCACCTTCTGCACTGTAAGGATTCTAAGGATTCTGTGCAATACTGAATGAGTACCATGCCATTAGAAGTGTCATCTTTTAGATGAGACAATGAATCGACCTCCTGTCTGCTTTTTGAGAGGACACATAAGAATGCATTACACTGTTTCATAGAAGAGCAGGGAGTTTTACCTGGTGTCTTGCAATCTTTATCTTCAACTTCACAAAAACAGATCAATGACCATTATCACATTGCCCGAAAGATCACCATTATCACATTGCTGAGGTCTGAGTTGTTTTACACAAATTGACTGCCATTTTTCCAAAATTATTAGTGACTAAACTCCAAGATGCATCATTGATTTTATTACTTTGGGATATCCAGTGGTCATGAAAGGAGCTATGTAAGTGCAGTTTTTAGTTATAAATATTCAGTGGAACAGATAAGGAAACTTCCATTCATGTAGTGTGTTCAATATAGGAAAACATTCCAAGGCATTTCAAGGAGTTCAATTAAACAATATATGATACTGAACCAAAGCAGAATATATTAAGAAGGGTGACTCAAAGCTTGAAAGAAATGCAGGTTTTAAGAATGGTCTCAAAGAAGGAAAGAGGTGAAGAGACAGTGAGAAAATTTTGAAGCTTTGGGCCTAGGAGGCTCAAGGTACTGTTAATTGTAAACCAATTGAGTGTTAATAGTTTTCAGGTGGTGGATGTTAATTGGGGATTGTATGTGTGTATATAGTATGCAGTCTGTGTTTCTGCAAGTAAAAGCTTATAAGTCAATGAAGACCAAGCACAATTAAAAATCAGATATTTTGCAATTCTTGATTTCAAATCATTTCAAAATCTGAATCTATGCTATCAAGGATCAGTGTTCAGGTAGCTCTGATCAGATAGATAAAATAATTGTTTCTCTTTTTTCCTCAGAGCTGACATTTGGTTTGAGAGCGACCCCATTCAGAATGGCAGGTTCCAGCAGCATGATGGTAAGCTTTGCATTTAAGATCTCAAAGAGATCAGTTTTTTTTTTGGAAATCCGAAAACCAAGATATTTACTAAAAGAGTAAAGCCACAAAGTACATGTTTAAAACAAAAGAATATTATACAAAAATCAAAGAAAATGCTAACATAACTATATGCTATTTTAAATAGTCAGTTATGTTGAAGAAATTAAAACCAAAGTAAACACTATTCACTTGTACACTAAACCTAGGTCAAAATCCAAGAACTCCCCTCCTGACAGCATGGTGGGCGTACCTACACCGTATGGACTGAAGCAGTTCAAGAAGCTGGCTTACCATCACTGCCTTGAGGACAGTTAGGGATGGGCAAAAAATACTGGCCTAGACAATGACATCCACGCCCTGTGACTGAATGGATTAAAAAAACTCACTGTCTCTATCTCTCCCCTCAATCGTTCCCCTGCTATTTCTCTCCCACTACCTCTCCTCCTGTTTCTCTCTCTCTCTTTTCCCCTCCCCCTTGTGTGTGTCTCTCTGTATATGTGTGTTTCTCTTTTTGTGTGTGTATGCATCATGTGTGTATCTTGGGTGTGCGTGTATCTTGGGTTCTCTCTTTTTCACGCTCTCTTTTTCACGCTGTCTCTCTGTTTGTAACATTGAAGCAATAGTGACATCTTTGCCATGTCATTTGGCACTTAGAAAAATAACTTGATGTCATGGATATCACTGGTAGGGTGGCCTCTGATTCACCACCCTGTTAGCAACTCTGCCACTCGATCTGGAACACCATACTTTATGGCACAGCGAGCAATCCAGTTCACCCTGGTGCATCCCCTGACATCTAACTGGGTATCAAGTTGCTACCTGGGCACCACCTAGGTGGTGCTTTCTTCCCCTGAGCAGTGCAGTCACCTCATCTCCCCTGGGAGTTGTGCTTGCTAGGCGCATGCCTTCAAAGACCAGTCGTACTTCACACTGTTCTGGCAGGGTAGCACCATTGATGAACTTTTTGAGGGGGATGATTCCAGCATATGGTCCTGACAATTATATGATTTATCATAATGATGATCCTGGTGTTGAATGTTGGGAAACATGGTCCACCCCCTCAGGGGAAGGGGACAATTGCTTCCAGATTTGACATGATGAAACATGACTATGACCTTCCCATGATATCTTCTGCTCCCATCATCGAACCTGCTCAATGCGAATGGGAGTAGAAAATCTCTATCTCGCTCTGTGTCTGTCTCTGAAATCAGCAGCTTCACTGCCTTATCTGAATAAATAATTAATGGAATTTGTTAGTACAGCAATTGACTCCTATAATAAGCTGTCCAGGCCACAACAAGGTTGGATCAATGCACTGTTGGGAGCACTGGATTAGCGGGCAGCTTGAAAGAGATGGATTTACTTCCCAGTGAAGTCCCACTCTCCACATGGTTGTGAGAACCTTGAGACACCTGGATAACAAAGACACATGTCAGACTCCTATTTATTGACTACAGCTCAGCCTTCAACACCATTATTCCCATGAAACTCAAACTCTGTGGTCTGGGCCTTGGCACCTCCCTTTGCAACTGAATCCTGAACTTCCTAATTCACAAACCACGATCAGTAAAGATAGGCAATAACACCTCCTCCACAATCATCCTCAACATCAGTGCCCTACAAAGCTGTGTTCTTAGCCCCCTACTATACTCCTTATACACCTATGACTGTGTGGCCAAATTCCCCTCCAATTCGATTTTCAAGTTTGCTGACGACACCATCGTCATGGATCGGATCTCAAACAATAATGAGACAAAGTACAGGAATGAGATAGAGAATCTGGTGAACTGGTGCGGCAACAATAATTTCTCCCTCAATGTCAACAAAATGAAGGAGATTGTGATTGACTTTAGAAAGCGTAAAGGAGAACATGCCCCCATCTACATCAGTGGGGACAAAGTAGAAAGAGTCGAGAGCTTCAAGTTTTTAAGTGTCTAGATCACTAACAACCTGTCTTGGTCCCCCCATGCCAACGCAACAGTTAAAAAAGCTCACCAATGCCTCTACCTTCTCAAAAGACTAAGGAAATTTGGCATATCAGCTGCAACTCTCACCAACGTTTACAGATGCAACATAGAAAGCATTCTTTCTGGTTGTATCACAGCTTGGTATGGCTCCTGCTCTGCTCAAGACTGCAAGGAACTACAGAAGGTTGTGAATGTAGCCCAATCCATCACACAAACCAGCCGCCCATCCATTGACTGTCTACACTTCCTGCTGCCTCGACAAAGCAGCCAGCATAATTAAGGACCCCACGCACCCCGGACGTTCTCCCTTTCATCTTTTCCTGTCGGCAAAAAGATACAAAGTCTGAGGTCACGAACCAACTGACTCAGGAACAGCTTCTTCCCTGCTGCTGTCAGACTTTTAAATGGATTTACCTTGCATAAAGTTCGTCTTTCTCTACACCCTAGCTTTGTAGGTCTTATGAGGAAAGGTTGAGAGAGCAGGGGCTTTTCTCTTTGGAGCGGAGGAGGATGAGAGGCGACTTAATAGAAGTTTATAAGATGATGAGAGGGATTGTTAGAGTGGACGTGCAGAAACTATTTCCTCGGGTGGATGTAACTGTTACTAGGGCACATAACTATAAGGTTCAGGGTGGGAGATATAGAACATAGAACACCACAGCACAAACAGGCCCTTCGGCCCACAAGTTGCACCGAACATATCCATATAGGAGGGATGTCCGAGGTAGATTCTTCATTCAGAGAGTGGTTAGGGTGTGGAATAGACTGCCTACTGCGATAGTGGAGTTGGACACTTTAGGAACTTTCAGGCGGTTATTGGATAGGCACATGGAGCACTCCAGAATTATAGGGAGGGGATAGCTTGATCTTGGGATTGGACATAGCTCGGCACAACACTGAGGGCCGAAGGGCCTGTACTGTGCTGGAATGTTCTATGTTTTTATCTATGTCTATGACTGTAACACTACATTCTGCACTCTCTCCTTTCCTTCTCTATGAATGGTATATTACAAGAAATATTCTTCTAGAGAAACCTAATTGTTAAAGGGACCACCAGCCCAACATAAAATGTAGGTCTTTCCTGAAAAGCACATGGGCCAGCACACTATCACTGATAAACTCGTGTATTACATAGCTCAACCTGAAGCTTCTTCCTAAACATTAAGAAAGCAAAGCCAGATATGGTAGAGCATGGGTTCATGCTGATGATTTTGTTCAGTGATCACTTTTTTTGACTGTGTCATTGTTGTGCCAAGGGTAATCCAAGGACGATAATACTGAAAGGTATTGAGATGGATTTTTTAAATCCATTCATTGGATGTGGGTTCATTTACTGGCCATCTTTAATTATAGTGAGCTGCCTTCTTGAAGTGCTGCAGGCCATGGTAACAGGTCATCTGTCTATGTTTGTTAAGAGTATGGAGACTCCAAAAATTGATGAAGGAGGAAAAAATACAATTTCACTATAAGTTAAAAAGATATTCTCTGCTCTCCTCCTTAACAATAAGTAGCCTCACTAAAAATTCAAGTTATTCTGGTCAGGTAAATGTTAAGACACTGGCTGCAAAATTGGACCATTGTTTGGGTGTTGTAGGTGCCATTTAAAAGCCAAAATGAGATAAAAATGCCCTTGCACTGGAATCCTGGAACTTGCTTCCTGACAACACTGTGGGTGTACCTACACCCCATGTGATACACATCCAATGAAGGTATAAAGAAGAAAAAAAACACACTGCTGTTGTGAACAGCACTGCATACCGTTTTGATGAAGTATGAGCATTATTAACCAGAAGTATGCAATAGCAAGAGTGTGATGTCAGTCAACTTACAAGGCTGGTTCAAGACCAATGCTGCCATTTTGGAGCTCAGTGTTTGAACCCTTATTACTCTATAAAGGGGCGATAAACTAATTACTTAGTGGCTAGTTGACTTCTCTTGGCTGTCAATATGAATCAAGTGTTTGATATGATACAAGTATTCTGGTGTTTTCAAGCTTCAAAAATCTACAAGGAATGGAATGCCAAATGTGGAAAAGCTTCCCTGACTTCAGTGCAACAAGTTGCTGCCAAATTTGGGTGAACTAGTAGAACTTGCCCTTCAAATAGAGACTGTCTGGAAGAATCGAACAGGCTGCAGTAAGGGGAAGGAGGAAGATGGCAATGTGAATGTTGATGAAAAGTAAAGGTTCTCAAAAAAAATCTACCTACTTGCAGGCTTTTTTTTGCAAGAGCCTTTGGCCTGAGAAAACAATTGTATTATTGCATGCATTTCAAGGGGTCTTTGTAACAATCAGAAATCAGTCCAGCCTCCACGAAAGACTGGGCTGCCTCAGGGCTCATTACCCCATTTCATAGCTCCACTAAGGGTCGTCATCCACTATTTAAAAAGCCCTCTCTTCTAGGTTAACTTTGTCTGGATTAGGATCTCCTGCAATCCCTTCCTTTGTTGCTGTCTCTTCCAGTTTGTTTAGAGGATTTCCCTGTCTTACTTCTCCCTTTCTTATTTCGGTCTTGTTTTCTTCACTCCTCCCCATTCAAAGCTCTTAGGATGGCTTGGGGAGAAAATTGAAGATATAGATTCATTCAAATGTGATGCAAGTTAGATCCCTCTGCTTGTATTGGGACAATGCTAATTTCAATAGCAAAATAGTGGCTTCTTTTTCTGTTGTATTGAAGCATAGATAATGCTGAGACAACCTTTGCCTAAGTTTTGAACTCAACCAGAGTTTGTAAACTTGCACATTCAATCTGTCACACTCTATTCTAATTGCACTTTTTTGTCTCTCCTTTTGTGAGAGCAACAGTGATTCTCTAAAGGATTAACAGCCTTTTTTCATTGTCTGTTTGATTTAAATGGAGTTTGTAAATGTGTCAAGTACTGTCTGGAATCCATGTATTGCAGCTTGTGTGACTTTCTTCTGTACTTTCTAAAATAAGCCTGAAGGTCATTCTCTCTGTCCAACAAAATACTCACTTGATTGTAAAACAAAAACAGAAGGTGCTGGAAACTTTTAGCAAATCTGACAGCACCTGGGTATTTCCACAGGTGCTAGCAACTCATTTCTAGTGCCTGACCTGTCTACCATTAAACCTTGCATGCCTCGATGAATCAGATAATACAAATGATCAGCATCTTAACAGTGCATGTGATGGGTAATTCTGTTTGCTAAAGATGGACGGGTATTTGTGCTTAAGCAGAACTGGCCCTTTCACAGTAAGGCAAAAATTGGCAAAGCATCCATCCCTGGAGTGGAATCTTGTTGAAACATCAGGGGTTTGGCCTGCTGGCTGGACAGCCAGCGAGAGACCCACATTGGCTTGTAGTTCAGTAGGCCTTCCATAAAAAGAAGCAATCACGCAGTGTCAGTTCAGTGGTGAGGTCAGCAGCAGGCCTTTCCCTGAAATTGAGATCCTAATGGTAGAACTCTCGCTGTCTGAGAGATGCTGGATAATCAGATGTCAGCAGCTCTTGAGCACAGAAGTACCACAGGGGAAGCGATGGCTGCTGCCATAAGAACAGACGCAGTAGTCCCAACATCATGGAGCAACCCAGGCCTTGAGTAGATGATATAGGGTTTGTGGGATGAGGGTCATGAGGACAGGAGTGTGATGGTGTCAGCAGCAAAGCCAGGGTGTTGTGGCTTTTAGCAAGCCTTCCTGATGCCCTGTCCCTCATCAGGCACCAAGTGCCTTTGATTGAGCAACCATCCCCTTCCCCAACACAAAAATGACAAGTAGCCTGCACAGGTTTACCTGTCATGGATGTTGCATCATGACAAGCCAGCCTGCAGCTGAGTTCATATCAGCGGCAGCCGGATAAGGCCCTTAAGTGGTAATTTGCTGGCCATTTATGAGATCTTTAACTGGTGTCAGACAGCAAGATTCAGCACTTGATTCTGGCAGAGGTAGGAAAGGGTTGAGGTTCCAATACTCTGCCATTTTCCTAAAGTGCATGCCCATCCCGTCTTCAAGCTCATCACCAGCGAGTGCAAATGATTCTGCCCCTTTTCTGTGTCCAGGCTCATATTTGAACAATAGGCAGTTGGTGAGTTATTAGAGGGTGGCTAAGTACTTGATCTGCATCAATATAAATTCACATCTTCAGATACAAGAGGGAAAATGGCAAATTAAAAATTATATGACGTAAAATTAATGTTTTTACCTTTTGTAAGTTTGAATGCAGTAAGACAGTAGTGTGTTCAGGATCTTAAGTGATTATTTTTTGTTGGATAAATAAGGCTTGCATTTCTACAGCACCCGACCAGATGTAGAAACACCTCAAAGCACTCTGCAACATGAATTACATCAAAATGCAATGACTTTTACAGTTGTTGTAGGTGCAGCTACTTTGTGATTAACAAGATCCAGCAAATAGCAGTGAAATTAACAAGCAGTTTATCTGTTTGATGTTGCTTGAGGGCAGATTATTGAACAGGAGAGCCTCTGCTTTTATTCAAGTAATGGCATGGAATGCTTAATGTGTAACTGAATCACAGATCAAACAAGGCACCTCGGTTTAATATCTCATGCTTCAGTAATGCACTGACATGTCAGACTAGGTGTCATTAGCTTGAATAAGGATCAAATATATTCCTCTGTGAAACAAAAGTCCAATCATTGAGCTGAAAATTATTTCAGACTTCTGTAGTCTAACTTGTTCTAGTTGGCAGGTTATAATGAATAGAACTCCTTGCACCATACCATTTCGTCATAGTTCAGAGCATGCAAGTAGTTGAGTCAAAGAGTCACACAGGTTTACAGCATGGAAACAGGCCCAACTGCTGCCCAGTTTTTCCCATTAAGCTAGCCCCAGTTGCCAGCATTTGGCTTTTTAAAAAAGACAAAATTGTATCTGCCTTGACTACTGCCTCTGGCAGCTAGTTCCACTGTGGCACCACTCTGAGTGACAAAATTGCCTCTTGCCTTAAACATATGCCTTCTAGTTTTACACTCCCCTACCTTTGGGAAAAGATGTTGATTATCTATCTTATCTATGCCCCTCATTATTTTATAGTCCTCTATAAAATCAACCCTAAGCCTCCTATGCTCCAGGGAAAAAGTCCCAGTCTTTCCAGCCTCTCCTTATACCTCAAACCATCAAGTCCCAGTAGCATCCTAGTAAATCTTTTCTGCACTCTTTCTAGTTTAATAATACCCTTTCTATAATAGGGAGATCAGAACTGTACACAGTATTCCAAGTGTGACCTTACCAATGTCTTGTATAACTTCAACAAGACATCCCAACTCCTGAATTCAGTGTTCTGACTGATGAAACCAAGCATGCTGATTGCCATCTTCACCACCCTGTCCATCTGTGACTACACTTTCAAGGAGCTATGAACCTGTATTCCTAGATCTCTTTGTTCTATAACTCTCTCCAATGCTCTACCATTAACTGAGCAGGTCCTGCCCCGATTTGATCTACCAAAATGCATCACCTCACATTTAGCTAAATTAAACTCCATGTACCATTCAACGGCCCAATTGATCAAGGTCCCTTTGCAATCTTAAATAACCTCCTTCACTGTCCACTATGCTACCAATCTTGGTGTCATCAGCAAACTTATCAGCTACGCCTCCTAAATTCTCATCCAAATCATTAATATAAATAACAAATAATAGTGGAACCAGCACTGATCTCTGAGGCATATCGCCAGTCAGAGGCCTCCAGTTTGAAAAATAACCCCCTGCAACCACCCTTTGTCTTCTGTCAAGCCAACTTTGTATCCTATTGGCAACCTCATCCTGGATCCCGTGAGATTTAACCTCATGCAACAGCATAAGGAGCGGCATGGTGGCACAGTGGTTAGCATTGCTGCCTCACAGTGCCAAGGACCCAGGTTCAATGTCCGGCCTTGGCTAAATGTGTGGAGTTTGCACGTTCTCCCCGTGTCTGCGTGGGTTTCCACTGGTGCTCTGGTTTCCTCCCATAGTCTGAAAGATGTGCTGGTTAGGTGCATTGACTCGAAAGGCACCGGAGTGTGGCATCTAGGTGAATTTCACTGTAACTTCATTGCAGTGTTAATGTAAGCCTACTTGTGACTAATAAATAAACTTTACTTTAATCTCATGTGGCATCTTGTCAAAGGGCTTGCTAAAGTCCATATAGATAACATTGACTGCACTTCCCTCATCTACCTTCTTGGTTACCCCTTCAAAAAACTCAATCAAATTCGTCAGACATGATTTTCCACTCACAAAGCCATGTTGACTGTCCCTAATCAGTCCTTACTTCTCTAAGTCCCTATAGATCCTATCTCTCAGAATAAGTCAACACTGTTAATGTGACTATATTAATCGATTTTTGCAGCAGTAATACTAATGGTTGTAGCTCCCAATCTGAATTTGGGTAATTCAGATTTTATGGATGATTGGATTTCAGTCCTACATAGGAACATACAAATTAGGAGCAGGAGTTGGCCATTTGGCGCCTCTGCCATTCAATAATGCTGATCTGATTGTGATCTCCACACTCTGCCTATCCCTGATAACATTTGATTCTCTTGTTCGATTCTTGACTATCTATCTCTGCCTTAAAAATATTCAATGACCCTGCCTCAACCCTTCTCTGGGGAAGTGAGTTCCAAAGACTCATAACCATCTGATAGAATTTCTCATCATTACCACCTTAAATGTGAAACCTCTTACTTTTTAAACAGTGTCCCCAAGTTCTAGTCTCTCCTACAATGAAACATGCTTTCAGCATCCGACTTGTCAGTCCCCTTATCTTGTATGTTGTCATTGTTGACTTCATAAATTTGGACTGAAACAATTCCAATATTATTGGAGCTTTAAAACATTAAAGGTGCTCAGTCGCTGATTGAATCCAGAAGCTCGGCCAAGACCGGCACATTCCCTCCCCACTCTGTCTCTGTGTGGGTATGAGTTTACCTTCATCTCTGTAGGTGTGTCTCTCACTCTTGCTGTTTCACTTGTGCATACAGACAGACATTTCTATTTTTTGCACCAGGAATTGGATAGATCAAATTGTAAGATCAAAACTTGCAGAGAAATTCTCTGTAATAGGAAGTCAAATATTGGACTGATAGAAGTCAAGATTCTTTTTAAATTTCAGGTGCAATCTTTTCATAATCAAATGTGTCAGGATTATTTTGTTTGCTGCTTAATTTTGAATAGGCTTTTGAAGCTTAGCTAATGCACTGCTTTGTCAGAATTTGATTGTGGGTAATTTGATTGTTGAATTTCTTTGAAGATATAATTGCCCAAAGTAATAGTCCATTCACTAATAGATTGTGGTTAAGTTCTAATGTATTTATTAATTATTGTTGCTACTGAGGAATTGATAGTTATAGTATTTCTTTACATACATACACAAGTTATTGAAATTTTTACAGTCTAAATATGTGAAGAACGATCTTAAATTTAAACAGAATGAAAAAATAATCATCGAAAGGATTGTTTCACCATTGCATTGCCTCATGTTCCACATTGAAATAAATTAAATGACTCCAAGATGGAAAATTACTCCTTCCAACTGTCAGTAGATATCTCTTTTAAATTTCCAAATTTAAACATTTTTGTTCTATACTTTGATCTTACTTTGACTTATGCTGCACATTTATTTTCATGCAGATTGTTGAATATTAGAAATATCACTCAAATGTGACTAGAAAAATACACTACATTGGGAAGAGAATTGCAAGTTGATTGTATATAGTAATAATTTGAAGCTATTGCACTTCACAGGCCATTGTTAGATTGATGTGCCATCTTATGCATATAACTGAGCTTTTTTAGATCTGCATGTATTTCCGCAAAACCTTACTTTTTGTCAACTTTTTCAATCATAAAATTTTATATTTTTATTTCTAATGGAAATTACCAGCATAAACCTATCATATTGTATCTGCATCTGGGGGCAACTGGAAGACAGTTGCTGATGGCCATGGCTTTTGGAGGGAGATTGGAAAGAGGTGAAGAGAAATGGAAATTTCGGCTGTTTGGGGAGGGAGCTTCCGAGAAGCATAATCCAATAAATCCAGCACCATTTCAGCCCACTGCCTAAATCTGCAACAAATACAACAGATACTACTGTTATATATTACGTAGATTCCTTTAAGAGCTGATCACATGATTTGAAAATGATGTCATTGTCTTACTTAGTATTCTGTAAAGGTAAGAGCTTTTGCAATAAATGTTGTTGTTGGTTTGAATCTTTGTGTACGAACTACATATTTTCTTTTTTTTTGTAAAACCAACAACCCCTAACATAGGACATAAAAATAATATTGATGATTAGTCAGGATTTTGTTTCGTCAAAAATATTGAGACAAGATTTTGAGTCAAAGAAAAAAGAGATTTTGGGTCCTCACGTTTCAAATATTAGAACACAGGGGAGAAGCAACTACAGGACTAAAGATTCAAGTGCTGGTGCTGGAAACAAGAAAGAGAAAAGCTGTCTGTGTGGTTTTAAAAGAGGGATTTTTCCTGATCAGAAAAGGGTGAGATTACAGTCAGAATCTGACACATTTAAAAAGAAAGGAAGCTTTGCTGTACGGCTGCGGCCATTTGAAAAAAAAATCAAGTAAGCAGCCACCTGGGTAAAAAAAAAGGGGAGTATAGAGATGATGGTTAAAAACATTACTGAGCAATCTCAAGTTGCTAGTACCTGTAAGAGAAATGGTGGGTCAGTCCATGGGTTCTTTCAATGGAGAAAATGAATCATGGAGTTCCTCTGCAGAGCCTTTTCAGTATTTTGTACAAGCAAATAAAATTGCAGACAAGTTGCTCTTACCAAATTTTCTCAGTGCAATAATGTTACGACACCAAGGTTACTCCCCTTTTTACCTAGCTTTGTAATCTGATAAAAGTGTTTGGGAAGGTGTTAACTGTCCCACCTTAACATTTGGAAGTTCATTAATATAAAGGCTTTTAGTGAATAATTAACAAGCAATTTTATCTAACTAACTGAAACTGTAACTAAATACTTTGATGAAAGGAAGTTTTTGACTGAAATGCTGTTCAAATAAATGCAGGGAACATTCATTACCAATACAGTAATAACAGAATTTTAGTCACTTTCAAAGAAATTATGCAACCAGGTCTGATAGCGTTCGGAGGTTTAGGTGTCCCCTGTCTAAAGCACTGTTTGATTTGATACTTTTCATTAGTTAGAGGATGAGTTATCTTAAGACCTATCTGAAACTGGCAGAGTTAAGAGCTAACTGCTCCAGTTGATCTAACTTTGGCCCTGGCTCTCAGGTGAACTCAACTGAACTCATTCACTGAACTGGAGTCACTGAAGACAGATAGTTAAGTTACTATGTTTATATTCCTGATGACCTATGCACTTTCCACATCAGGACTGGTTTGATGCTGACAACAACAAAAATTCAAATCTGATCGGTTCCCTTTAGCTGAGTGTTTTCTTTAAACTGTTATATGAGTGTCTTCTTTAAACTCATAGGCTAACAAAATGCAAAAACCTGCAGAGTCAGTTACCAAAGCAACCCTGACATTTTGATCTCTGCAACAAATGTTGCCAATTGTATACTCTGTATGCCTGCATTTTAGACCTCTCAGCATTGAGCACTAAACCAGCTTTTAAAGGGACTGACACAAAACCAGCTTTTAAAGGAACCACACACTGTTGTTTCCACTCCAGTATCTTACATCCTTTACAGACATTCCTTACATCTGTATAAACTCAACTTCACAACAATAGAAAGTAAAACCTTCAATTTGCTCCAGTGTTTGGATCTTCCGGTAAAGCCAGGAGACAAAACTTACAATGACTTGACTAAGATCCTTGAAGAACATTACCCCCCAAAGCCATTGATCATTGTGGAATGATTGCACCAAAGGAACCAAGTAGAAGGCAAAAACATTGCTCAGTTTGTGGCAACATCCAAGTTGGTACCTCCAAGAGCCACAAGTTGGGAACTGCCCAAAAGAATCAAAATAGCAAGGAGCACGTCACAGATATGCCAAATGGGGCATTCAGCAACTGAATGCTAGAGCAAGGTTAGTCCTTGCAACATTTGTGGCAAAATGGGTCACACTGCAAAGGTTTGTTGGGTTAGTCCAGCTTCCTCTGAGAAGAATATTTGGAAGAAGAATCTGGATAGCTTCAAGAAGTAGTACAAATTACATTCTAGAAAAAGAATTTACAACATGGAAGAAAAAATTACGATTGTGGAGAATGTCCGGAAATATGACTCTGGATGATTCTGAATTAAGTGGACACTAGTTAGGTTGGAGGTTGATACTGGTGCTGCTGAATCTTTAATTCCTGACACTACATACCAGCTGAAGCATTTTCCTTTAAAGTCAGCTGATCTGATTTTAAGGACATACACAGAAGAAATTATGATGTTAAAAGGTTACATTATGGTCAATATACAGTTAGATGGGCAAACATTGGAATTGCTTCTCGTGTGGTCCCTGGTAATTTTCCAGCTCTGTTTGGGAGATCATGGTTAGAGGGAAAAAACGGTGAGTTGGAGTGCTGTCAACAGACTGGTTGATGTCAAAACAGACCTCAGCACTTTCTGGATAAATCCCAAAGTGTGTTTGAAGAGACAGTTGGTTCAATGAAAGGAGTTCCAGCAAAACTCAAAATGAAGCCAAATAATGAAACAAAAAGTCTCAAGGCAAGAACAGTGCTATATGCAATTTGCTCCAAGCTTAAAGAAGAATTGGTATGACTAGTTTAACACTGCTTTGTTAGAGCTGGTGACAATGAATGACTGGGCTATCCTCATCATACCTGCCATGAAACCAGGTGTTTCAGTCTGTATTTGTGATGTTTTTAAACAACCATAAATACAGTGTTGCATGCTGGTCAATATCCGCTTCCTTTAATTGAAAATTTGTTTGCTGGGTTATCATGTGGACAGAAATTCAGTGAGATTGATCTGTCACAAGCATATTTACAGATGAATGTAGCCACTGAGATGCGTTTGAAATGTGTATACTTTAATGCGAGGAGTATTCGCAATAAAGTGGATGAACTTGCAGCGTGGATCAGTACCTGGGACTTTGATGTTGTGGCCATTTCAGAGACATGGATAGAGCAGGGTCAGGAATGGTTGTTGCAGGTCCCGGGGTTCAAATGCTTTAGTCGGAGTAGAGAAGGAGGTAGAAGGGGGGGAGGGGTAGCATTATTGGTCAAGGACTGTATCACAGTGTCAGAGATGAAGTTTGATGAGCACTTGTCTGTTGAGGTAGTATGGGCAGAGATTAGAAATAGGAGAGGAGAGGTCACCCTGTTGGGAGTCTTTTATAGACCTCCTAAAAGTTCTAGAGAGGTTGAGGAAAGGATTGTGGAGACGATCCTGGTTAGGAGTGAAAGTAATAGGGTAATTGTTATGGGGGACTTTAACTTTACTAATATTGATTGGAATTGCTATAGCTCTAGCTCGTTAGAGGGGTCAGTTTTTGTACAAAGCGTGCAGGAAGGTTTTTTGACTCAGTATGTAGATAGGCCAACTAGAGATGAGGCTATATTGGATTTGGTGCTGGGAAATGAGCCAGACCAGGTGCTAGACTTGGAAGTTGGTGTGCATTTTGGTGATAGTGACCACAATTCGGTTACGTTCACCTTAGTGATGGAAAGGGATAGGCATGAACCTCGGGTCAGTAGTTTTAGCTGGGGGAAGGGTAATTATGAGGCTATTAGGAGAGAATTAGGAAGCATAGGTTGGACTAGGAGATTACAGGGACTGGGAACGTCCGAAATGTGGAGTTTTTTCAAGGAGCAGCTACTGCGAGTCCGTGATAGGTATGTCCCTGTCAGGCAAGGAGGATTTGGTAGGGCTAGGGAACCGTGGTGCACTAAAAAAGTTGATTTGTTGGTTAAAAAGAAAAAGGAGGCTTATGTTCGGATGAGGCTTGAGGGCTCAGGTAGTGCATTAGAAAGCTTTAGATTGGCTAGGAGGGAGTTGAAGAGTGAGTTAAGAAGGGCTAAAAGAGGACATGAGAAGACTTTGGCTGATAGGATTAAGGAGAATCCTAAGGTGTTCTATAGGTGTGTCAAGAACAGAAGGTTGGTTAGGGCAAGATTAGGGCCAGTTACAGACAGTAGAGGGAAGTTGTGTGTGGAACTGGAAGAGATTGGAGAGGTATTGAACCAATATTTCTCTTCGGTGTTCACGCAGGGGGACATGAATATAGCTGAGGAGGACACTGGGTTGCAGGGGTGTAAAATAGACAGTATTGCAGTTGATAAGGGGGATGTGCTGGATATTCTAGAGGGTTTGAAAATAGATAAGTCCCCTGGTCTGGATGGGATTTACCCTAGGATTCTCTGGGATGCAAGAGAGGTGATTGCAGAGCCTCTGGCTCTGATCTTCAGGTCGTCGTTGATCTCTGGTATAGTACCGGAAGATTGGAGGATAGCGAATGTTGTCCCATTGTTTAAGAAGGGGAACAGAGACTTCCCCGGGAATTATAGACCGGTGAGTCTTACTTCTGTTGTGGGCAAGGTTTTAGAAAAAATTATTAGGGATAGGATTTATAGTTATTTGGAAAGTAATGAATTGATTGGAGATAGTCAGCATGGTTTTGTAGCGGGCAGGTCGTGCCTTACTAACCTTATTGAGTTTTTTGAGAAAGTGACCAAAGAGGTGGATGGGGGTAAGGCGGTTGACGTGGTATATATGGATTTTAGTAAGGCGTTTGATAAGGTTCACCATGGTAGGCTTCTGCAGAAAATGCAGATGTATGGGATTGAGGGTAGTCCAGCAAATTGGATCAGGAATTGGCTAGCAGATAGGCGACAGAGGGTGGTGGTTGATGGTAAATATTCGTCATGGAGTTCGGTTACGAGTGCTGTGCCTCAGGGATCTGTTTTGGGGCCACTGCTGTTTGTAATCTTTATTAATGATCTGGATGAGGGTATAGTTGGGTGGATTAGTAAGTTTGCTGATGACACCAAAGTCGGAGGTGTGGTAGATTGTGAGGAAGGGTGTCATAGTTTGCAGGGAGACTTAGACAGGTTGCAGAGCTGGGCCGAGAGGTGGCGGATGGAGTTTAATGCGGAGAAGTGTGAGGTAATTCACTTTGGTAGGAATAACAGATGTGTTGAGTATAGGGCTAACGGGAGGACTTTGAATAGTGTGGATGAACAGAGGGATCTAGGTGTATGTGTACATAGATCCCTGAAAGTTGGGAATCAAGTAGATAAGGTTGTTAAGAAGGCATACGGTGTCTTGGCGTTTATTGGTAGGGGGATTGAATTGAGGAGTCGCAGCGTCATGTTGCAACTGTACACAACTCTGGTGCGGCCGCACTTGGAGTACTGTGTGCAGTTCTGGTCCCCACATTACAGGAAGGATGTGGAGGCTTTGGAGAGGGTGCAGAGGAGGTTTACCAGGATGTTGCCTGGTATGGAGGGGAGGTCCTATGAGGAGAGACTGAGGGATTTGGGGTTGTTTTCGTTAGAAAGAAGGCGGCTAAGAGGGGATCTTATTGAAACATATAAGATGATTAGAGGTTTAGATAGGGTGGATAGTGATAGCCTTTTTCCTCGGATGGAGAAAGCTAGCACGAGGGGGCATGGCTTTAAATTAAGGGGGGGTAGTTATAGGACGGATGTCAGGGGTAGGTTCTTTACCCAGAGGGTGGTGAGGGATTGGAATGCCCTGCCTGCTGCAGTTGTAAATGCGCCTAGTTTGGGGGCGTTTAAGAGATCCGTGGATAGGTTTATGGACGAAAAGGGATTGGTTTAGATTAGTGGGTCATTGTTTTTTAACTGGTCGGCGCAACATCGTGGGCCGAAGGGCCTGTTCTGCGCTGTAATGTTCTATGTTCTATGAATCTCTCAACCATTGCTTATCACCATTACTCAGAAAAGGTCTTTTGCATTATAAAAGATTACCATTTACAGTAACATTCACACCAGTCCTATTCTAAAGATTGATGAATCAGATTTTAAATAGTCTGTCTGGTATACAATGTCACTTGGATGATGTTCTAATTGCAGAGTCCAGTGAACACGAACACATTAATTTTAGAAGCATTGGAATATCTTGAATCACATAGTCTGTTATCAAGAAAGAAAAGCGACTTTTTCCAGACATCAGCACAGTATTTGTGTCACGTTATTGATAGTAAAGGCCTTCATAAAGTACCTAAAGCATACATTTGCTTCTCAAGTTCAGAGACATATCAAAAATGATGCTGTGATGAGGAAGGTGATGGAAATAGTATTGATAGGAATGATTGCTGGAACACATTGCATACATCCTGATTTTAAAATCATTTATGTCAATAAAGCTCAAGTTGACCACCCAGGGTATGAGTCCGTTGTGGGGAATCCGAGTAATCGTCCTTCCTATTCTACATGGAAGAGTTTTTGAGCAACTACATGAAAGACATCCTGGGGTGGTCCAAAGGAAGGAATTAGCATTTAAATTTTTTGATGGCCGGCCCTGGTTGCCCAGATTGAAGAAAAAGTGGCACAGTGTTAATCCTGTGCATGAATAAAAAATACACCACCATTGTCTCCTTTGCACCCTTGGAAGTGGCCTAATATACCATGACAATGATTATATGTAGATTTTGCAGGTCCATTTGAGGGTTACATGTTCTTAGTCATAATTGATTCACCCTCAAAGTGGCAAAAAGTTATTATCATGAGATCTGCTACAACTCAGCAAACCATTGAAAAATTTGACAAAATGTTTGCCAGATTTGGTAAACGGGAGCAAATTGTTAGCGAAAATAGCTCACAGTTTACTTAACAAGAATTTAGGGATTATCTCCAAGTAAATGGCGTCCAGCATATTGAATCTGCACCTTATCCATCGATTAATGATTCATACAATCCTTGAAACATTCTTTTAAAGTTTCAAAAGAGCAAGATTCATTATCCCATCAAGTGACTGCAATTGACATCTTATAGAAACACTACTCATTGCAAGTATCTAAAGTTCACCTGCATTACTACTGTTAAAGAGAAAGTTGAGAACTATGTTTGATTGTTATTACCTCCAGAGACTTCAGAGATAATAGAATGTCAACAACAATGTCAAGTCGTTAGACAAGAAGTGAGGACAAAACAATGCTTGTTTCACTAGGAGATCAACTGTTAGTGCATAATTATGCTGCGAGTGAGAAATGACTACTAGCCAAAAATTTGGCAAAAACAGGTCCTAATTTCTTACATGGTTTTAACCAAAGATGAATTAGTTCGGCAACACCATGCTATTCAATTGTTGTCATCTCAGAATGATTTCTCTGAATCATCTCCAGAAGTACCAACATCTTTAGTCCTTAATGTTGTGAATATTGCTGCAGAAGACTTGGTTGTGTGATGATTGTTTCCTGGCTGCTATACCACCTGAGAATGATGCTGAATTAGTTCCAAGATAAGGTCAATTGGAGTTCGCAATCATTCAACTGGGATCCAGGATAGAAAATTCCAGAACATCATGTACAACCAAAAGGAATAGATGTGCTCCTGATCGACTTTCTTATTGACTGTGTATAATGGTTAATGGTGTATAGTAATGTGTCTAAATTATTGATCTGATATATAACATTGTAGTAATTTGTTGTCATGATCACATTAGTGAAGTGGGAGGATGTTATATATTTAAGTGGTTGCAGGTTGCTTAAAGAGTTGATCACATGATTTGATGGTGATGTGGACAGTACGATGGCAGTGTGGTTAGCAGTGCTGTCTCACAGCACTAGGGACTTGGATGACTGTCTATATGGAGTTTACACGTTCTCCCCATGTCTGGTGAGTTTCCTGTGGGTGTTCTGGTTCCTCCCACTGTCCAAAGATGTGTAGATTAGGTGGATTGGCCATGCTAAAAAAATTGCCCCATAGTATCCCAGGATGTTTAGGTTAGACGGGAATTAACAGGGTAAATATGTGAGGTTATGGGTAAGGGTGTGAGTGGGATGCTCAGTCAGAAAGTTGGTGCAGATTTGGTAGGCCAAATGGCCGCCTCCTGCACTGTAGGGATTCTTCGATGGCATTAGATGTTACAGATGCTGCTGTTTTACTTTCGGTTTATATTTTGCATGGGCAAGATCTCTTACAATAAACCTTGTTGTTAATTTGAATCTACATATACAAATCAAGGGCCGGATTCTCTGACCTTGCTTGCAGCCAGAAATCTATTGCCCCACTGCAGCGGACGGAGATTTGGCCATGCACCAAATTCTTCATCCTCATTGGCAGTATGGCAGGGTGTGAACAGCTGGAGAATTCTGGCCCACATCTTTTCTTTTTGTATAAAACCATAACCCCTAACTTAGTTAAGACATTACAACAGTATGACAGAGGGGAGATCCTGGGCCACGCCAAACAATGTTTAATACAGAGTTGATAACCAAAGTCCAAACCATTGTTCCACGAAGCAGAAGCCTGCTCATCTATATTTGCACTACCCTCCACTCCCCATTCCAGACCCCTGGTTACGCTGTAATGCCTTAGTTCTGTATCTTGCAGCTAATAAGCTTGTTTTGCTTTTTGTAAGAAAAGGTTGGCAGGGTGCATGCAGATGCAATATTTTGTTGTCTTTATATAGTTTTAAAAATGTTGTAATTCATCTCTCAGGACAAAATGTATGAGAATTGAGAACTAAACATTGTTTCATGTATTATTTATCTAACTATATCTTACTGAAAATCATGCATCTGTATGGTGTGGCCAAACTCGCCCCTGCCTTTTAATCTTGTTTCATGTAAAGACTACATTTAATCGACTTCCAATGTGCAATGCCATGGCAGATCAATCAGAGTATACATGAATTGCTCAAGATGGTCATATCAGGTCTTTAAAATCTCTGGGTAAGTAATAAAGGTTACTTGTGTCCATGTCTGCTATCCATTATTTCTCCACAGAATGCATGTAGTAAATATATATATATATATATTAGAAGAAGAAATAACACACAGTGCCTTATTGGATCTCAAAATATTCACAAAGTGTTTCACAGTCAATTCGAAGATAATCACTGTTGCACAACAGCCAGTTTCATATCAGGCCTAACAGCAAGAAAAACAACTGACCAGATTATCTGTTTCAGTGGAGATGATGATTGAGGGATTAGACCTGGGATTAAGCATAGATTTGAGGCACTTGATAATCAGCATGGCAAGATTAGGAGATAGAATGTTGGGTTATTTGTGTAGTTACTCCACCAAAGTCTAGTCATCAGGTGAGCAACTTGTCAGGCTGTAGTATTCTGGGTAATGATCCTGTTACTTCATTAAAATATTAATGATTCTGTGCTGGACTGTTAAGAATTTTGTCTTCTCTCAGATTTTGCTTTTCTCCGGTGCACTGCAAATTGAAAATTGCATTATAACTTTTAATTAAAGGACAGAGGTAGGTTTTTGTTTTTGACCTACATATTTACAAATAAGAGGAGCAGAAATTAATTGATGTTGTGACTGGAGAACTGTAGGATGGTAATCTTATCATGTGTTAGGTAATTTCATATCTGAATTTGTAGTTAATTTCAGACAATGAATGTCTGTAACTTTATTCGCTAACAGTAAAGATGAGGTTGCTAAGTGTGCTTAAATTGTTGTCCAAGAAATTCTTTAATGCTTGATTTATAAACTATTCCAATAGAGTTAAATTGTGAACATGTTCAACATTTTAAAGTTTAATTTTTGGATGTTCAGTGTAAGCAGGATTGTTTATCATTGTACTGACATAGTGTGATTTTTTTACCTTACAGCTCATTCAGTGAATCTTTTCACCTGTTTTCCTACTTATTGTTACAGCGAATCACCCTGTAATGTTATTTTTCTCTTTCCCTGCTAAAACGCAAGATATTGACCCATACTGAATTATACTTATACTAGTACGGGATTGCAATACTGTCTTCATTCTTCACAAAAGAACCTGAACAATTGGATAATCCCACAATTGTGCAGCTCCTTTCCTCATCTGAAATGCACACTTTCCAGGAAAAAGTCAATCAGGAATGCAATTCCTGATTGATTCTTCTGCAACCTGTTAACACCGTGACCATTTGCAATGCTTCTTCTGCTTATTTAATTTAAAATCAACTCAACTCAATCTAAATTGCAATTGAACTGGGTACTTACTGGGGTTATACTGTATGTGTCAACACCGTATGTGTCATTTAATGGTCAGGTAAGCCATTGTGGTCCTGTTATATTATTTTAAAATTTATATCTTCCAAAAAAGGTCTCAGTAAATTCGAAGGCATAATTTGATCAGGTGTAAGAATAGTACCCGTGTTGTGTGCACATATAAAATTGTTCTGTGAAAAAGTTAATGAAGAATTAAGAGTCGGAGGAGAACATATCTAAAGTATGCATGACTGGTTCAATTTGGAGAAATTCCATCATCCAGACAGAAAGAACATGCTACTTTGGAAGTGTTTTTAAAAAGGAGGCTAAATTTGAATGTTCTTCTCTGTATTATTCATTAGAGAGTGTTTATGTGTGCATTATATCTGAGTATAATCAACTTGTAACGTAAAGAGAGAATGGTATTTGATACTGTGGGAGCAATGGTTCACTTTCCGCCAAAGGGAATGTCAACAGATTGATTTACTGAGCATGATAATAAGCAGTTAAGATAGACTTGTTTGCTTAGCCAATTGGTAATAACCAATAACATTCAGTAGCACGCAGCAAATTTAAAATTGTACCACTGTAGCTCCAGACAAATAGTTAAATTGCATCAATTGGACCATGTGATAAAACAGCTCAGTTCAGGATAAAGTAGCTCAATTCAGATCATGTGGTAAAACAGCAATTCAATTCATGACAAAACTGGATTATGGAAAGCCATTGTTCATCAGTGTTGGGCATCATGGTGCTGACAAAGAAAATCACAACAATGAAGTAAAAATACTCAAGCAACTGTACTTGAATCTCTTACATGGAACACAGGCTGAAATGTATATAATTCATCAAGGAGTTAAGGAGAAGTTTTGCTTTACCCTTGAAAATACATTCCAGCATTATTTATTTAAATAGAAGAGCAACAGATGGCAGGATCCTGAGATCGGATCACATGGTTAGAACTGAAATCTTCTTGAGGATTAAAGCCTTTGAATCCATTGCTGTCTTGTAAAGTATTTTAGCCCATTTGTTATTCTGTATAAGGGAAATGCAATTCTGGGATGGAAAAAAGGTTAAGAACATTTTTAAAGTGTAAAACATTCCAAAAGTTTCAAATATAATGGCTCCAATTTTGCTGAAGTGTAGTCATAGTTTTAATCTTTTTGATAATGGTTCAAGTGGATCGCAGGGAGTTGTGGGGGAGCAGGCTTTAATTATCAGGTGCTCACACGGTGAAGCCTTCCATTGTTTGCTGGAGCAGACGAGTGAGGGAGCAGAGAGACAGATAAGAAATTACCTGTTAAAAACCTGTTTAAATAAGCTTAAAGCACTTTTGTAGTAAGAACTTACCTTGCAGAACTGTTTAAATCATTCAAAAGCATTTTTGCGGGCTTTTTGTATTTACCGCTTTAAGAATTCTAAGGGAGTGGATTGCAGGGAGTTGTGGGGGAGCAGGCTTTAAAGCAGCGCCAGGTTTAAAAGGAGGCCTGGTATAGACAGCGGGCAGCAGAGTGAGAGGGAAGCAGAGTGAGCTATTAGGGCTTAAGATCAAAAGGGCTTGAGAGAAAAAGGGCCAGGTAAGTTCGTGTGGAAATTTTCAATATTACTACAATGAATAATGGAGGGGCATGTGATGTGTTGTTTCTGTATGATGTGGGAACTGGTGGACCCCAGGGTCCTTCCCAGTGACCATGTCTGCTGGTTGCTGGAGGAGCTCCAGCTCAAGGTAGATGAGCTGGCCTCTGAGCTACAGACACTGAGGCTCATCAGGGGGAGAGAGGGTGCCATTGTCAATGGGGTGCAAGAGACATCCACCTCACCTAGACTGGCTAACTCTAACGGTCAGGAACAAGAAGGGGCTGTTGAGCGGAGGAAGGGGGCTGTTGAGTGGAGGAAGGGGGGTGGGGAGCGGAGGAAGGGGGGTGGGGAGCGGAGGAAGGGGGGTGGGGAGCAGATGCCTCAGCCTCTCAATCTGCATAACAGGTTTGAGGTTCTTGCTTCCAGTCTGGACGAGAACGAGGGAGGTGAGGTTGGTGAGCAAACTGCACACGGTACAGTGATGCAGCAGGACATAGGCAAAGAGAAGGTGAAAAGGAACGTAGTAGTAATTGGGGATAGTGGGGTTAAGGGTATTGACACTGTCCTTTGTCACAATGACAAAGTGCACAGAAGGGTGTGTTGTCTGCCTGGTGCTCGGGTCCGGGATGTCGCATCTGGGCTGCAGAGGAACCTGGAGTGGGAGGGTGAGAATCCAGTCGTTGTGGTACATGTGGGTGCCAACGACGTAGGCAAAATGCGAACTGAGGATCTGGGGAGGGAGTATGAAAAACTGGGAATGGAATTAAAAAGTAGAACCAACAAGGTGGTTATCTCTGGGCTACTGCCTGAACTGAGTGCAGACGGGCGTAAGGTTGATAAGATTAAGGAAGTGAATGGGTGGCTCAGGGATTGGTGTGGGAGGAATGGGTTTGAATTTATGGGGCATTGGCATCAGTATTGGGGTAGGTGGGACCTGTTCGGGCGGGATGGGGTTGGTCTGAATCGTGCTGGGACTAGAGTCCTGGCGAATCGTGTAAATAGGACTGTAGACAGGGCTTTAAACTAATTGGGGGGGGGGGGGGGGGGTGCGCGAGGGTAGGTGACATTACGGGGTCTACAGTTAAGGAGACGGTACAGGTAAGGGAAGAGGCCAAGGATGTCCCAATAATAAAGGGAGTAGGGGGTGTGAGTATGGTTGGTGGTGTTCTGGCAAATAGGGTCCAGGTGAAGGCTGGGATGAAGGCACTTTATCTGAATGCACGAAGCATTCGGAATAAAGTGGATGAGCTGGTGGCGCAGATCAGCACAAATGGATATGATCTGGTGGCCATTACAGAGACATGGCTGCAAGGTGACAGGGACTGGGAGATGAATGTCCAGGGGTATCAAGTGTTTAGGAAGCATAGGCGAGAGGAAAAAGGGGGGCGCGTAGCTCTGCTGATTAAGGATAGCATCAGGGTGGTAGTAAGGGATGATATAGGAACCAAAGAGCAGAACGTGGAATCGTTGTGGGTGGAGATTAGGAACAGCAAAGGAAGGAAGACGCTGGTGGGTGTCGTCTATAGGCCCCCGAATAATGATCTGGAGGTGGGGCGGGCTGTTAACGCGCAAATAAGTGCGGCGTGCAGGAATGGAACGGCCGTAATTATGGGAGATTTCAATCTGCATATTGATTGGTCGACCCACGTTGGACGCGGTGGGCTCGAGGAGGAGTTCTTGGAATGCTGCCGGGATAGTTTCCTCGAACAATGTGTGTTGGAGCCGACGAGGGAGCGAGCTATCTTGGATCTGGTGCTATGTAATGAGGTGGGTAGAATTAGGGACCTTGCGGTGAAGGATCCTCTTGGGGAGAGTGATCATTGTATGGTGGAGTTTCTGGTGCAGGTGGAGGAGGAGAAAGTGGGTTCCCGGACATGCGTCCTTTGTTTGAACAGAGGGGAGTACGGTAGGTTGAGAGAAGAATTGGCAAATGTTGACTGGGGGAGCGCGTTGGAAGGTAGGTCTGCTGAGGAGCAGTGGAGGATCTTTAAGGAGATCTTTCTTGGCGCTCAGCGGAAATTTATTCCGATGGTCAAAAAGGACCGTAGGAGGTGAGGTAATAAGCCGTGGATAACGAAGGAGGTGAAGGAAAGTGTTAAATTAAAAGCGGAGGCGTTTAGAGTAATGGGCGAGAAGAGGATTGGGAGAGGTTTCAATGTCAATAAAGATTGACAAAGAAGTTGATAAGGAAGGGTAGGAGAAACTATGAAGCTGGGCTAGTGCTTAATATAAAAAAGGATAGCAAGAGTTTTTATAAATATATAAAAAGGAAGAGGCTGGCTAGGGTGAACGTTAGACCCTTAGAGGATGAGAAGGGGGACTTAGTGGTAGGGGATGGGGAAATGGCTGAGGCCTTGAATAACTTTTTTGTTTCGGTCTTCACGGAGGAAGATGTGAATAATTTGCTGGGTGTTAGCAATGGAAAGGTGGTAGGACTGGAGGGTCTCGATGACATTATTGTTACTAGAAAGGCGGTGCTCGACAGACTGGAGGGACTGATTGTGGACAAGTCCCCAGGACCGGATGGAATGCATCCGAGGGTTCTGAAAGAAATGGCGGACGTGATAGTGGATGCCTTGGTGGTTATTTTCCAGACGTCGCTGGATTCCGGGGAAGTGCCGGAAGATTGGAAAACGGCTAATGTTACGCCGTTGTTTAAGAAGGGTGCCAGGCAAAAGGCTGGGAATTATAGGCCGGTTTGTTTAACGTCTGTTGTGGGTAAAATGTTAGAATCCGTCATCAAGGAGGAAATAGCGAGGCATCTTGAGGGGAATTGTTTGATAGAGCAGACGCAGCACGGTTTCGTTAAGGGGAAGTCGTGTCTGACAAATTTATTGGAGTTCTCTGAGGATGTGTCTAGGGCGGTGGATAGAGGAGAGCCGGTGGATGTGGTCTTTCTTGATTTTCAGAAGGCGTTTGACAAGGTACCTCAGAAGAGGTTATTGCAGAAGGTAAGGGGGCATGGAGTTGGGGGTAGGGTGTTAGCGTGGATAGAGGATTGGTTGTCAAATAGGAGACAGAGAGTGGGGGTTAATGGGTGCTACTCGGATTGGCGGTTGGTGACTAGTGGAGTGCCCCAGGGGTCGGTGCTGGGGCCTCAGCTATTTACCATTTATATAGATGATCTGGAGGAGGGAACCGAGTGTATGGTGTTGAAATTTGCTGATACCAAGAATGGTGGAACGGCAAATTGCGCGGAGGGTGTGGAGAGTCTGCAGAAGGATCTAGATAGGCTGAGCGAATGGGCCAGGAAATGGCAAATGGAATTTAATGTTGGCAAGTGTGAGGTGGTCCACTTTGGCAGGAATAATGGTAGGAAGGACTATTACTTACGTGGCAAAAAACTGCAGCAGGCGACGGTGCAGAGGGACCTCGGGGTCCTTGTGCATGAGTCGCAAAAACCCAGCCTGCAGGTGCAGCAGGTGGTCAGGAAGGCTAATGGGATGCTGGCCTTCATAGCGAGGGGGATTGAATATAAAAGTAGGGAGGTCTTGCTGCGGCTGTATAGGGCACTGGTGAGGCCGCAGCTGGAGTACTGTGTGCAGTTTTGGTCGCCGTACTTACGTAAGGATATTTTGGCCTTGGAGGGAGTGCAGAGGAGATTTACTAGGCTGATGCCGGAGTTGAGGGGGTTGAGCTGTGAGGAGAGGCTGAATGAACTAGGCTTGTACTTGTTAGAGTTTAGAAGAATGAGGGGAGATCTCATTGAGACGTATAAGATGATGAATGGGATGGATAGGATAGAGGTGGAGAGGCTCTTCCCGCTCAGAATGGACAGTAGGACTAGGGGGCACAGCCTCAAGATAAAGGGGGGGCGGTTTAGAACGGAGTTGAGGAGGAACTTCTTCACTCAAAGGGTGGTGAATCTCTGGAATTCTCTGCCCGTTGAGGTGTGGAGGCTGCCTCGCTAAATATTTTTAAGACGCGGGTTGATGGGTTTTTGATAAGCAAGGGGATTAAGGGTTATGGGGAGAGGGCGGGAATGTGGAACTGAGCCACGACAGATCAGCCATGATCTTACTGAATGGCGGGGCAGGCTCGAAGGGCTGGATGGCCTACTCCTGCTCCTGTTTCTTATGTTCTTATGTATTACTCCCTTATTTCTTTCCTCTTTATTGGTGTTGAAAAATAATAATTTCAGTATTATGATATATTATAATACTATATTGTCTAGATAGTGCTCAACATCAGCATCAATAGAATGGCTGAAATTTCTCTCATTATACTGCAGAAAGCAATTAAAATTTGCTTTCGTACTAACCAAACTGTTGCTTCTGGAGAGATGAATTGTTTCTGAGGAGGACAACCTCCGGGTGCTTGCAAAAGTCCTAGAAACTTAGTGCCTTGACCTGCTGTGCCAATATCTGTTGTTCCACTCTAAGCTGCAGATTCTCTTCTCATAACTCATTCACAGTGGTAGCCAGAGGCAGAATCTCAGTGGTGACTTCTTCTACCTGTCCATTTACCACTTCCCTGAAAACTTGCTGATCAGTGTGGATCTCTTTCACTGCATTGCGCAATGTATCTTCAAAGTCCCCAACCACAATGATGAGGGAGTGAAGGTTTTCATTCTTTAAGTACTCAATGTTGGCACCAGGCATACTGACAGATGTAAAGTAGTTTCTAAACTTCTCTTTATATACAAAGGGGAACACATGTTCTGTTCACACCATACATGCAATGCCAGATATGGTTTCTGATCTTGTCTAAACTTCCGCACATCTGCATCTTATAGGATTCTGTGATGGAGTTTCCTCCTCACCTTCAGCTCAACATTTTTTATCCTGAAAGTTGATGGAAGTGTGTGCTGTCATGGCAATGACTAATCTGCTTCCACTGCATTCAAAGTATCTATCTGGAATGCCTCTTTGCCTCTCCTACTGTCAACTTCTGCGCAAGGTCTCCAATGCTGTGTCAGAGAATCTTGGAGCACACTCTTTACCCTGATGCCATATTTCCTCTCGTTGCAGATACGATACCCCAGTCACCTCCAGCACATGTTACAGCAAGAATGTACTTCTCCTTTAAGAGGTACAGGCTGGTTTTAAGAAGTACTAGGTTAAGTAGTGTTAACCTCAAATGACCTTGGGTCCTCTGCAGAAGCCTATGGCTACATAACAGTGCATTTAACACTAGGCTTTGCATCACAGTAATTTAAATTAGCAGGCAACATGAGGTTTATATGCTGCTTACATTACTTTGAATGAGCATAGATTAATATCACATTTCAATCCTGTGCTAATTTTTTTGGTCCTTTTTCTAATTTTTACCATTTTTTCATTTTGATATTCTGTGTATTTACTGAAAATATAAAAACTTAATTGACTGCACAAACCTTAAATGCTGTTATTGTTCAGGTCAGAAACTCCAAAGTATTTTATGGAGCCCACCTGGACCATAAGTTTTGCACCTTGAATTTAGATAGGATAAGCATGATATGTTTCACTTCAAGTATGATTCAAATGATACACCAGGGAGATTTTATCAAGCAAAGTTTATTTTTGAATGTGGTTAACATGTATGAAAAGAAAAATAGCAATAACTTTTATCAATCACAAACAAAAACAAAACAACCACAATAATGTATGACCTTTAATAAAAATATCTAAAATGTTCCAATCAAACAAAACACATACACAAAACTCTTCCACAGGTTTAACATAGATAAGACTAATGATCACTTGATATGGAACTAAATTCTTTGGATGAATGTTGCAATTCCCTTCATACACTCAGAGCTGTTTGAAGTCAGAACAACTGCCCAAAACACCAGGGAGCGACTCCGGTCAAACAGATTTTCTACCTCAGGATGGCAAGAAACCTTGCTTTCAGCTAATTGGCAAATTTCCAAAACCAGGGAGAGAGAGACACTTCTTTTCAGCTTGATATCCTGTTAAAACTAAAACTCTGTCAGCCAAACAGAAAATACAACCTTAAAATCATTAAGTCACTAAAACAACTGTCCAAAAAACATGATCTTCCTCCTAACAATGCAGGGTTGCAAAAATAAACAAATCCCATTTATAGTAAAAATAAAAGGATTTCTAGTAGACAACCCGTGCCTCAATGTAAAAACAACTGAAAAAGTCTGCTCATAACCGCATAGAACATGATTTTAAAAAAATCTCTGAAAAGTACATTCAAGTCACAACATGTACTTTTAATATTTGTTTTGTACTAATTGAACCAAAAATTAGTGGGCATAAAATGTGAATCAGTAACCTCACTGAAGCCAAATTCTCTCCTTGGGTACATGTGCCACATTGTAAGCATGGAGATAAATGAACACGTTCTATCATTATATCAATCCTGCTCGCTAGTGTGGAGTACATTACCAAATTTGGAATTCAACAAGTTTCCATGTCATTTACAATGATGAAGCATTCAGCTACAAGTTGGGCCCTGCACTGGCATTATTTGAAGGGTTGAACACAAAACTTACAGATAAGGTGATTTTCTACTTCTATTGCAAATGGCTTGAAACAATTTTGGAGACGTTGTGGTGAGTTCTTAGAATTAAAAGGGAGTGTCCTCACAATAAGGGTAGAGGAGTAGGCCACCTATCCATATAAAACCTGCAACAGATCGGGGAGCTACAGTTGCAGTAATATGGGTCTGTAGCACAACAGGGAGGGCAAGCACTGCCAAGTTAGAGTTTGTCTCCTCCATACTCCTCGACTGGACAGGAGGGTGTGTGACAGATGCCCAGCAATTTGATGTGCATGCCCATTAGCTTTCCTGTATATGGGTCCACTGTTATATATCCTTTATGTTAATGATTTGGATGAGAATTTAGTAGGCATGGTTAATAAGTTTGCAGATGACATGAAGATTGATGGCATAGTGGACAGTGAAGAAGGTTATCTCGGATTGCAATGGGACCTTGATCAATACATAGAATGGAATCATAGAATTCTACAGTGCGCAAGAAAGCCATTTGGCCTATCGAGCCTGCACCAATCACAATCTCACCCAGGCCTTTTTCCTGTAACCCACATATTTACCCTGCTACTCCCACTGACACTAGGCTCAATTTAGAACGGCCAGTCAACCTAACAAGCGCATCTTTGAACTGTTGGGTACAGTTGGGCTGACGAATGTCAGATGGAGTTTAATTTAGACAATACAAGGTGATGCATTTTAGTATATCAAACTAGGGCAGGACTTTCTGAGTTAATGATAGAGCGTTGGGGAGAGTTATAGAACAAAGAGGTCAAGAGGTACAGGTTCATAGCTCCTTGAAAGTGGAGTCACAGGTGGACAGAGTGGTGAAGGAGGCATTCAGCATGCATGGTTTCGTTGGTCAGAATATTGAATACAGTGGTCGAGATGTCTTGTTGAAGTTGTTCAAGACATTGGTAAGGCCACCCTTGGAATACTGTATACAGTTCTGGTCACCCTATTATAGAAAGAATATTATTAAACTAGAAAGAGTGCAGAAAAGATTTACTAAGATGCTACTGGGACTTGATGGCTTGAGTTATAAGGAGAGGCTGGATAGACTGGGACATTTTTATTTGGAGCGTAGAAGGCTGAGGGATGATCTTCTAGAGGTCTATAAAATAATGAGGGGCATAGATCAGCTCGATAGTCAATATCTTTTCCCAAAGGTAGGGGAGTCTAAAACTAGAGGGCATTGGTTTAAGGTGAGAGGGAAGAGATACAAAAGAGTCCAGAGGAGCAATTTTTTCACACAAAGTGTGGTGAGTGTCTGGAACAAGCTGCCAGAGATAGTTGTAGAGGCAGGTACAATTTTTTCTTCAACATTTACATGGGTAAGACAGTTACATGGCTAAGATGGGTACAGAGGCATATGGGCCAAATGTGGACAATTGGAACTCGTTCAGGGGTTTAAAAAAAGGGCAGGATGGACAAGTTGGGCCGAAGGGCCCGTTTCCATGCTGTAAACCTCTATGACTCTAAACAGTTGCCTTCTGCACTGTAGGGATTCTATGAATATTCAACAACAGCCTTGTAATTCTGTGCAGCTTCTCTTCAAGGAGAGCAGATTCCATCAAAACAGGAGGCTGGCTGCAACTGGTGCTACTCTTCTGAGCCAAGAGGCACCTAGTAGCACTCCAGATGCTTGACCGTATACTGTCTTCAGGTGAATGAGGTGGCAGCATCAGATTTACATGCTGCCCATCTCCACTAGAACTGCCATGAACTGGTTGTGAATCGCTAGTTTGTGACGGAATAATTTGGCAAACCAATTTTTAACTTAAGATCTTTGGTCCTCCCCAGATTTCTTAACCACTTTCAAGTTTAGATGATAATGTTGTGAGATGTGAGGTTATGCCTGCTGTATTCTTCAGACAGTGGCACACCTCTTCATGGCTGCCATTATGGCTTGTGCCCTGATGGTGGCTCCCACCTTTTGATAACATTTGGGGTCACAAATTGGGTGCCACGATTGCCTCCAGCCCAGTTAGTGCATTTACATTGTTAGGGACAAGAGAGAGAAGCAAACTGAAAACATTTTACTTCCTCACCATCTCCTCCATAAGTAGAGATTTAATTTTTGAAATAGGCTGGGGCGTGTTTCTCAAAATCTTCTGTTTAAGATTTTCATGTGACTTACAGAAAACTCTTTAGGATTAAATCAGAAGCATTGTTAATTCAGACATTCAAACCCTGGTGGTGATCGTCACAACTACATGCACAAAAAAAGTAGGTAAGATGGAAGAGATTTACAACTAGGAATCACTTAAAACAAAATAAAGATATGGATATTAATTCATGTGAATTTCAGAGTCAAATGAGCATTCCTTCACCAGCAGTTCAGGCAGGTTCAGCTGGTTGAAGACCAGAAACCTTACAACCCTTAAAAAGTATTTGGATGAAATTTTGAAATACCATGAGATTCAGGGCTATGACACAGGTGCTGGAAAATGGATTTGCACATCTTTAGTGGCACTTATTATTGGGGCAGGCTCAATGGGTTGAAGGGTCTTTTCTGCAGTGTATGACACTCTAAACCTCTATGGATACATTTGGGATATGAAACTTCCTGTGGGAGACAGGTCAAGGACAGTGGAGCCACAACTTTGAAGTGCAACGTTCTTCAATTGTGATTATTTTCAGTGCCAATTACCCTATCCTTAACTACTGCATCTACCTTCACATTTAACCTCTTGGTGATCCTACAACTTCTTAATCTTATGTGGCAGATGCTATGTCAAGGTGATCCCCCCAGGATGCACACCCGGAGGTGGAGGTGGTCTGCTGCGTTCCATGCCCCATGGGCTTTGATGTCCTTGGCGGGTGTCCTCTGGAGAGCTGGGACCTGGGCGGCCCTGGTCGACTTTCGGGTGTCACGGAAGCTGCCGTGCCATTCTGTTCTGCCTGTTACCCATGAGATGCACCGGTATTAGGGAGCGGTGTTTTGGAGAGGCTGGAGACTGCTGCACTCTCATGGTAAGGGGGCCCTGGTTTAGTCTTCAGCACTTCCTCCTCCCTTGGGGCACTGCGGGCCTCTGGGACACTCGATGGAATGAAGTGACAGCTGGAGTAAACTCCAGAAGTGTCTACATCACCTGGCTCTGCCAGCCCTGAAGGCCCAACATTGCCTGTACCATAGTGTGGAAGCCCTTAAGAATAGCCCTCAGAGCACCAAGCCTTAGATCCTGCCATCTACTATTTCCTGCCCTATTGCAGCCGCCATCCTTGCAGTGTTGGCCTGGATGCCATGCAATGTTGGCACCATCTCCTGCACCTGAACACTGTGGGACTCCTCCAAGCAGCCTTGGAGTTGCCAAAATGTTGCTGACACCCCCACCTGCAGTCCCCGGTTCTGCTTCTGCATCTCCAGCAGCTTTGTAAAAACTGTTTCCAATGGCTCACCAATGGGCTGGGAGCCAGTTGTTTCCTGGGATCCAGCAGACCTCCGCCTGGTTTTTAGATGTTCCTGCCACCACGCGATATGCATCAGCAGCTGTATGGTGCTCACCAGACAGTGACTCTGAAGCCTGTCACATCCATTGAGGTGTGTGTTTCTGAGTTGATGGATGCTGCAAGTGATGCCTGATACCTGGTTGGTGCTTTCCTCTGACTTTCCTCCAAGGTGCGACAGTCATGGGAGGGGAGCTGCGATTCCTGGGGGTCCGGCCTCATCAGGTGTTGCTTTAGACGCATAGTTTGATACATGGGAGGGATAAGTATCTGTGCAGCTTGGAACTGGGCTCTGTCTCAAAAAATATAAGCCAAGATTTGAAGCTACAGATTCCATCACAACAAAAGTAAACCATAGAGCTTGTCAAACCTGCTCCACCATTAAATGTGATCATGGTTGATCTTGTACTTTAACTCCATTTTCAAACCAACTCCCCATATCACCCATTTCAAAAACTTGATAATTTTACTTGATACAATCTGATGTGTCACTCTTGTGCCCAGTGCATTAATGTAACATTTTTGAACTATAAAGAAATAATGGGGATGATTTTCCAGTCCTGTTTGGCATAGACATAAATGTTGTTATAGCCACTAACTCTCACGAGACGAGCACAGTGCCAGGGAAATTGCTGAATGAGGTCATCCCTGTCACTTGCTAGCGACGTAACCAGGTACACACCCAATGAGGGTGTAACCCATATTTCCTTATATGCAGAAACAGCTTTATGTCATAGCTTCTGAGTTCCCCATATGTTCTCTTCCCTGCTGTACTGGTGTGACACCATGCTGGTGGGAATCACTGCAGGTTTCCAAAAACTGAAGTTGACACTGCCAGAGGTGAGACCTCTAGGGAACCCCGTCAGGGACTTCCCATTAAGAGGAGGGATAATGCTTGCATTGGGTGGGGGGTGTGAAATATCTGCATTGTGGGGGGAGGGAGCTCTGATGTCCCAATGCCAATGATGATGGGAGAGGGGCATTGTTGACTTCAATTGGAAAGGGTGCCCTGGTCTCTGTGGTGCCAGCATCTTTAGGCCCTGCCGCTCAGGAATAATGGCACAAAAAATGCCCCTGGCTTTTTTTTTACGATCTGGAGTAAAAAACTGCTTGTTTCTCTGTGTTCAGTCAGAATCTGATGCTTTGCCATTTATTGAAAAATTCCACCCAATGTTCAAGACTGCCTGAAATGCCTCGTGCAGTGGAGAACAGGGGGGTTGACATACCAAACATTTGTCTACCCTGGTCATGAAGATATTCAATGATGAAGTTTTCACAGCAATCTATGGTTGAGAATTCCAAATAGTCACATACACAAGGCATATTTACATACATAAGGCTGCACAGTGGTTAGCACTGCTGCTTCACAGCGCCAGGGACCCGGATTCAATTCCCAGCTTGGATCACTGTCTGTGGAGTCTGCACATTCTCCCTGTGTCTGCGTGGGTTTCTTCCAGTACTTCAGTTTCCTCCCACAGTCCGAAAGACGCACTGGTTAGGTGCATTGGTCATGCTAAATTCTCCCTCTGTGTTCCTGAACTGGCACCAGATGCTGGCAACTAGGGAATTTTCGTAGTAACTTCATTGCAGTGTTAATGTAAACCTACTGGTGACACTAATAAATAAACTTTAAAAACTTTTGAGCAAAGAACTTGTTCCTCATCACTGTCCTAAATGATTATTCCATTATTCCATAATCCTGAGATGGTGCCCCTGTGTTTTTGATCATTCTTCACACAATCTTGTATGTTTTCTTGACATAACTCCTTCAACAAATATTTGTTTCTATCCTTTAGCCACCTTTGAAAATGTATTACCATGGTTTATTCTGAGTATTTAGTGGCTTTTCATGTGGAACTTTGTCCAATGTCTTTTGGATATATGGGCATACCATGTCATAATACTTTGCATAGTCCAATTGTGATGTCAATTTTTGAAAGGTGATGAGCAGATTGGTTAGGCATAATACTTCCATTCCAATTCGTATTGATTACTAGGTTATTATCGTACAAATACTCAAGTTTATCACTTGTCATCAATGTAAAAGTACATAATTTTGTGATAATTGATTTGGAAATTTCTTACCCAATGCAATGTCACCATTGACCTAACTTGGAGAAAGTTATTTTTAAGGAAGCATGTTTAAAATTCTTTTGTATTGACAAAAATAGTGTACTCTTAAGCTTTGCCAAACCATATGTTCATGGTTTGATCTTAAATTTATCCTGAGTTTGCTGATTTCAGTTGCACCCTACAATTGGCCCCAATACCCGTAGCTCCCGAGGGTATAATCCCCATGGTTCACACTCAATTATTATTGTTGCTTAATGGAATTTGTATGCAAGTCTGATGAGGTCAAAAATATTTGTGATATCTCCATGTTCATGAACAGTCTGTTAATATTTACTTTCAAAAGTTCCGAAGTGAAAAATAATATCCAAGGCAAGTTGCCAAGTTGGAAATAAAGGTAGAAAATTTGAGAGAGAATCTTTTTGGTGTTGGTTACCATTTTGGATTAAAATTGTAGGGTATAATCAAAGTTTTGGGAGGGGGAGTATAAGACTATATCAGACAATTAATAAAACAAAGTGTAAATTGTTGAATTCTTTATGATCTAATTTAAAGCGTTGTTGCAGTACATTCTTACTAACACAAAGTAAAAATACTTGAGTGCGAGGCAAATTTTACTGTGCAGTCGTTAACTTTCTCACGTTTCACCTGTCTGCTGTCAATTATTTGATTGCTGCATTGCATCCTGTATATTTGGAAATACAACAGCTGATAAATTTGAAAACACTTCTGAGAAATTCTATTTAAGACCTGTGTTGACTGGGGAGCCAACATGTAAATTGCTTGCCAATAGGGATAAAACATCATGGATAGGAGAAGGTTATGGAAATGATATGGGTAACTAAAGACCATGCCATGGAAGAGCATATTTGCTTTTCAGTTACTGTACCTTATCTTTGAATAATTACTTAGTAGTGCTTCAGCACTCTAAGCTATAGTGAAATGTATATGTTCACATTATGTTAATATAATCCCACAAATGATGTCTGTCAAATATTTAAAAGCTATGTAATACTAGCCTAGAGGGCACAGCCTCAAGATAAGGGGGGATGCAGTTTAGATCAGAGTTGAGGAGGAACTTCTTCCCTCGAAGGGTGGTGAATCTCTGGAATTCTCTGCCCGTTGAAGTGGTGGAGGCTACCTCGCTAAATATATTTTAGTCACGGGTAGATAGGTTTTTGATAGACAGGGGAATTAAGGGTTATGGGGAGAAAGCGGGAAAGTGGAACTGATCCACTTTAGATCAGCCATGATCTTATTGAATGGCGGGGCAGGCTTGAAGGGCTAGATGGCCTACCCCTGCTCCTATTTTTTATGTTCTTATGTTCTTAGCCTTCTAGTGTTAACTTTGCAGGCTAATTTCATATTATGAACATTGATGTACAGTAAAAACTCCTACCATATAAAGTCAAGTTTTTGAGACCCAAATTTTTAGGCAGAAGTTGGAGCTCCTTTTTACACAGGTAATATTTTCAAGGGAAAATTGCATGTGTTTATGATGACACTTAGCATCGTAGGTGGAACCTTCCCAAAAAGTTCTAAGGCTGCGATCTTACCAGCCCATCCTGCCAGTTGATTGGCAAGGCAAGTAGGCAAGATAGGACAAGAGGCAAAAAATCAGAATCGTGCCCAGTGTTCCTTGCCATACTGAAACAGTTCATGTCTAAATACAGCAACACTGGACAATGATCCAGGCCTCGTCTGACAAGTGTTGAGTAAGATTTCTGATACACAGGTGCCAAGCATTGACTGTTTCCAACAAGAGGGAATCTAACCGTCGCTAGCAACATCCTGGGGATTACCATTGACCAGAAACCTAATTGGGCTAGTTATATAAATAATGTTGCTACAGTGCAGGACAGAGGCTAGGAATTATGTGGCAAGTAACTCACCTCCTGACTCTCTAAAGACTGTCCACATCTACAGTGTCAGGGGTGTGATGGAATGCTCTTCCTTTGCCTGGATGAGTGCAGCTCCAAAAATACTTAAGAAGCTTGATACCAGTCAGAACAAAGCAGCCCACTTGATTGCTACACTTTCCACAAACGTTCACTCCCTCCACTGACAAATAGTGGCAGCCGTGTGTACTATCTACAAGATTGACTGCAGGAACTCATCAGTGTTTCTTAGGCAGCACCTTCCAACCCATGATCACTACCATGTAGAAGGAGAAGGAAAACAGCTACAATGGGGACTGCACCACCTGGAAGTTTCCCTCCACTTACCATCCTCACTTGACAATATATTGTCATTCCTTCATTATCGATGGATCAAAATCCCAGAAGTTCCTCCCTTTTACAGCATTGTGGGTGCACCTACACCACATGGACTGCAGCAGTTCGAGAAGGCAGCTCACCACCATCTCCTCAAGGACAAATAGAGATGGGCAATGAAGGCTGGTCTAGCCAGCAAAACCTACTTTCCTTGAATGCATTTGAAAAAAACAAATACAGCCTGTCAAACCATTTATCCCTATTTTGTTTTTTATCCTTTAACCTATCCTCAACCACACAAATATGTTACCCCCAACTCCATGAGCCCTTATTTTGCACAAGTTAGCCATTCCATTGTAAATGCAGCTTGATTATGTTCTATAGAATGACTCACTGGACAGTGATCAGGAACAGAAACCTTTTGATGAATGTTTCTTCTCTGTTACTTGCAGTTATGGAAACCAATTGTACTATCTAATTATTGTCAACTTTGCTGCAATTATGCGACCTGCACAGTCTGCCACATTCTCACACAGTAATCAAATTTTGAACACTAGTTAATACAGAGCTAGTTGTCACTTAGTGTAAAGAAAATAAACCATAAATGCAGGGAAAGCAATAGGTAGTGTTTGAATGATATTCCCATCATAAATTGAAACATTTAAAGTTACTTTTAAAAATTGTTTGATTGAGTTCCTGCATGTTTAAGTGGAGCGTGGCACTTAAATGGTTAATATGTGTTTGTAGTTTTCGATGTTTCAGTCTGTTGTAGATTGAGACTTTCAACAAACTGTCCTGCCTTGTCCTTATGCTAGGTCAATCACTCCAGCTGTTAGTTTTTTTTGTCTGTTGCTGCGTTGGATACTCATTGGCTAGTTTATCAGCTGTGGAAGCCAATAGCATTTGTTTGTCCCACAAGAGACCTAAAATTAGCTTTCTGTCAAGACATTGTATTTAAATATAGACCTAGTTGTTGGATTTGTTGCAAAAGTGACCTTAGGAGTTTTTGTGCATGTAGACCATGCAATTGGATTGCTGCTGGAACTGAACTTTGTTACTTAAGCGGATGTGCAGAAGTTTAGACTAGATTAGTGACCATATCTGGCATTGCATGTCTGTTGTGAACAGAACACGTGTTCCCCTTTGTATATAAAGAGAAGTTTAGAAACCGCTTTACATCTGTCAGCATGCCTGGTGTCAACATTGAGAACTTAAAGAATGAAAACCTTCACTCTCTCACCACTTTGGTTGGGGACTTTGAAGATACATTGCGCAATGCAGTGAAGGAGATCCACATTGATCTGCAAGCTTTCAGGAAAGTGGTAAATGGACAGGTGGAAGAAGTCACCAACCAGATTCTGTCTCTGGCTACCACTGTGAATGACTTACGAGAAGAGAATTTGCAGCTTAGGGTGGAACAACAGATGTTGGCACAGCAGATCGAGGCACTAACTAAGTTTCTAGGGCTGGACAAAAATGAAGATTTGGTGGCACATCCTCCAACTTTTGCAAGCACCCGGAGGTTGTCCTCCTCAGGAACAGTTCACCTCTCCAGAAGCAACAGTTTGGTTAGTATGAAAGCAAATTTCAATTGCTTTCTGCAGTATAATGAGAAATTTCAGCCATTCTTTTGATGTTGATGTCAAGCACTATCTAGACAATATGTTATAATATATCATAATAATTGAAATTATTATTTTTCAACACTGTATGAAAAGAGCAAAGAAATAAGGGAGTAATAAACCATTGTCAAAAAAAATCAAAACCATAATGTACATCCAACCAGTTGGACAGAGGTGTAAGCATGAAATTGCACTGTAAAAAATACACTAGTTCCCCAATCTATCCAGTTGTACCCACAATAGCAGTAGGCTGAAACTGTCCACTCCAGAGAAGTGGAGAGGAAAAAGTAAGTCTAACAACTTTCAATATATTTTGAGATAAATTTTTAGTCTCTGCTTTACCTATTTCAAACAACTAGTTGTGTGTGTGCAGTGGAATCTTCTAGTTGCTTCTGGGACAGGAGAATGCATTATCACCAGTCTCCAATTTCTTGAAGTTATAATAAATAAGATATTCTTACCAATAGGACACCATGATCTATACTGAGGTTATGGATCACAGCCATGATGATGACTCAACTGTCCTCAGCCCTCTTGGGCTAGGGGAGGAGTAAAGTACTGGACAGGTAGTGATATTTGCAAGAAGGTCCACATATCTGGACATAGTTGAAAATTGGCGCAGAATTGACTGTGATACTCCCACTTTCTGAAAAGCCCGTCCACATGCATCATTGGGTTCACAAATAAAGAATGAGTTTTTGAGAGCTGGGTGCACAATGAAAATGTAATTATTTCCAGTTTTAGCCCTTTTTCTTCCTGAAGGCATGGAATTCATTCTGGTGTATTCAATTAAAACTTGTTTAAGCTTGATTAAAAACTATGAAATCAACACATGAACAAACAGTTGAGGAAATTGTCTGACCATTGTGCATACTCGGTATACAATATAATCTGATCTAATTTCTTCATGATAAACATCCTTTGATTAATTATTGCTAAACTCCTGCATGTCTATACATTGAATATTGCTTGTGCTTTTCTTCGTTAAACTCTTAATGTTCTTCTTTGGAAAATGTTATTTTTCAGGCCGTACACAAATAGACTTTAGTCTCCTCTCAGGAGATTTGGATCAGCAATGAGGCACCACAATAGTCAATATATAGATATGTTAGGTCCATTAGTTCTTTATGCAAGCTTTTCTTAACTTAAACCATAGCAGTGCAGAAAGATGCCATTCGGCCCATCGAGTCTGCACCAACCACAATCCCACCCAGGCCCTACCCCCACATATTTTACCGACTAATCCCTCTAATCTACGCATCTCAGGACACTAAGGGGCAATTTTTTTAGCATGGCCAATCAACCTGACTCGCACACCTTTGGACTGTGGGAGGAAACCAGAGCACCTGGAGGAAACGCACACAGACACAAGGAGAATGTGCTAACTCCACACAGACAGTGACCTGAGTCAGGAATTGAACCCAGGTCCTGGAGCTGTGAAGCAGCAGTGCTAACCACTATGCTACCATGCCGCCCACTAACTTAAGTTAGTTCAAGAACTGGTGTAAGTTTGTGTTTACTTACCTGAAAGTTCAATTGTCATTAGAAAGACAGACGAGATTTGATTTTTGATGTGAGCTCTTCATGGCTAGAATAATCTGTTTAAGGCTGTGATGAGGAGAAATTTCTCCACTTACAGATTTTGAATTTTTATGTACTTTACCTAGGAGATCTGTAGATGCTTAGTCATTGAGGTATTCAGATAGATTTTTGGGAATTAAAGGATCTGAGGATTGTGCATTGTCAAAATATTCCCAACAGATAAGGCATTAATGACATTGTGTGTCTCCTATTAATTCACTCCTTCTTCCTGCTCTACATCTGTTCGTCCCTCATTCTGACTATTTTGCTATTAGATTCTGGGGCTGAATTTTATGTACCTGTGCAAATTTGCAAACCACCGTGCCCCCCAGCATGTTTCACAGTGGCTGGTGATGGGATCATCCGGTCCCAGTGCTTTCAATGGGTTTGTCCATTGGCATCCTCCACCATTGGAGAACCTGCAGCAGCGAATCGGTGGCAGGATAGGAAGATCCAGTCATTGAGAGTGGCTGGGAAATTCCAACCATTGCGTCAGCTGTGGCTTTGTTGGTAGCCCACTTATCTCTTAAAGCTCTGAATCTCGGTTGATACCTCAGTGAAGTACTGATAAAGCCTCAATTTTTGAACTTTTTTTATGGTATGTGTCTAGTCCTTCAGAAGGTAGTGGTGAACTGTCTACTTGAACCATTGCAGCCTTTGGGCTGTAAGTACATCCACAGTGCTGTTAGGGAATGAGTTCCAGAATTTCGACCCAGTGACTGTGAAGGAATGGCAGTGATGCATTTGCAAGTCAGGATGATAAGTGACTTGGAGGGGAACCTCCAGGTGGTGGTGTTCCCAGGTATCTGCTGCTCTTGTCTTAGATACTAATGGTTGTCAGTTTGGAAGGTGCTGCTTAAGGAACCTTGGTGGAGTTTCTGCAGTGCATTGTGTAGATGGTACACACAGCTGCCATAGTTTATCAGGGGTGGAGGGAATGAATGTTTGTGGAAGGAGTAGCAATCAAGCAAGCTGTTTTGTCCTCGTTGGTTTCAAGCTTTTTGAGTGTTGTTGGAGCTGCAGTCATCCAGGCAAGAGGAGAATGTTCCATTACATTCCTGACCCATGCCTTATAGATGGTGGACAGGCTTTGGGGAGTCAAAAAGTGAGTTACTCACCACAAGATTTCTAGCCTTTGACCTCTTCTGCTAGCCACAGTATTTATATAGCTAGTCCAGTTAGGTTCCTGGTCAATGGTAACCACCAGGATGTTGATAGCGGGGGATTAAGGGATGATATTACCATTAAGTGTCAAGGGGCAATGGTTAGATCATCTCAGAGCTGACGAAGGGTCACTCAGACTCAAAATGTTGGCTCTATTCTCTCTCTACAGATGCGCTGAGATTTTCCAGCTTTTTCTATTTTTGTTTCAGTGTTCATCTTTGTTCTCCAATAATGTAGCACTTCATTGAAATTTTCTTTGTGGCACATTAGTTAAATGTTGATGGGGGGTTGTGACTAACAAGTCAGAGTTTTGCTACATTTAAATTGCTTAGGAATTTCTTGGTGTTCACCTGACATGTAATGGTTGTACTGTTGAACGATGTCTGATTTTTAAACCCTAACCAGAATGATAACATCGGTCAGTAAGTACAAGAATATGGATGTTAACCACATTCTACAGTATCCTTGTGGTTTTTGTATGACATTAATAATAATTGCGACATAAACATTTCTTTTATTTTAATTGGGTCATTTTTGATCCACAGTATGTAAATACTGGGTGACATTATTATTACCATTATTATCATGGACCATGGAGTCTAGCACTGAGAGGGTAGCAAAGCGAAATACCTGAGTTGTGACTTTGTATACATTTATCTGGCGTTTCATACTAAAAATGTAGTCAGACACAGTTTACATTGGGAGAAGCTACAAGCAATTGTTTGGCATTTGTTAACCTGGGGAGAATGATGTTCTATTATCTAAGCTATGTATGACATGAGTAATTCAAGAGGGGTATTCTATTATAATGAAAGCCAGCCAGATGGTAGTGATTTTCAAATTGTGTTACAGTTACAGAGTATATTAACCTTGAGAAGCATATTTGTTGCTTAATAAAGCTGGTTCTGAAATTTATAGCTTTTAACTAGTTCTTGTATGATTTTTAACATGTTTGTGTTTTTAATTAAGAGGTGCAAATTGGAATGCAGTTGCTTTTCAGATGTTAGCACTGTCAAATAGAACAATTATTATTCTGAAATATTATTGCCATGAATAAAAATATATTCCAAATGTTTGACTAACATATTTCATTTAAAAATCATGTACAAGACTCATAGAACCATAGAATCCCTACAGTGCAGAAAGCAACTATCTGGCCCATCGAATCTGCACTGACTCTCCAAAAGAGCATCCCACCCAGGGCCTCCTCTTCACCTTATCTCCATAACCCTGTGCATTTACCATGGCCGATCCACCTAACCTATACTTCTTTGGACACTAAGGGATAATTTAACATGGCCATTCTATCTAACCTGCACGTCTTTGAACTGTGGAAGGAAACTGGACCACCCGGAGGAAGCCCACACAGAGAGCAGGAGAACATGCAAACTCTACAGTCAGTCACCGAAGGCTGGAATTAAACCTGTGAGCTTGGCGCTGTGAAGCAGCAGTGCTAATCACTGTGCAACCCCCTGCCGTGTGTTTTGCGGCAGCAGAGGTGACTAACCATTAGCTGTCAGGAGGACCTTCCAGTCCTGCTGCTGTCAACAAGGTTTCCCATTGTTTGTACCTTTCCCGGCCAGGGAACACATGGTGGTGGTGGTGGTGGTTGGGGGGGGGGGGTGAAATGGGAGTGGCCAGAAAATCCTGCCGAGATCTCTCTCTATCTTTAAAGCATGGTATCAACATGGCCAAAACTAACATTGCAATATCTTTAATTGTCACTCTGTGTTTGTACAGTTTATTATAATTTGGAAAAAAAATTTGATAAGTGCTTTTCTTTCCCTTCTCATGAGAAGTACAATGCCACCACTGTCAGTAGAACTCTCATACTTTAGTAAAGTGAAATGTTTTAATGTGTGACCATATAAAATGAGGGAGTGTGTCTTGGCTGAAGGTTTCCAGAAAAGCTGAGGAAGCCAGAATACTATTTTCCACTGATTTTGTGGAATCTCTGTAAAAGTTCCAGTGAATGAGTGAGACAATCTTCATGGAAATAAATGTGTGCATGCTGTTCAATTTTGGGTGTCTTCAGGGCTGAGCTCACTCCTGTCACAGTAAACATTAGTACACAAATATTTTGCAGCAACGTTTCTGTGGAGTGACAAGAAGAGAAACTGCAAGTTGGTTTTTGTCTCACCTAAATCCAGCAATGGAGACCAATTGTGACATTCTCACCATGGAAAGGCAGTGATCATCTAATTCAGGACATACTGGAGATCAAACCTGTTACCTTTCTAGTATATGGTTTATTGTTGCTCCCTTTCTCAGCCTTTATTGTATGGTTAGAATTTGTAGAGGATCATATTGATCACTTTGGATGTTTTCTACACGTTAGTGTGTATATTCTTGTCTTGTGAATTGCAGTTGTTAATTTTCTATGACTTAGACTTTTTAGCTTTAGGCTTTTCAGAGAAGTAAAGATCTACTGGAAAAAGTTTGGCACGTTTTAAGCACAGAAAATGGTTTTCAATGACTTAATTTACAAATTTGTGATAGAAATTTTGTTAAATTTTATTGTTTTTATTTTATAACAAATATTTTTTCCTTAGCATTTCAGATTGAAGTTGATGGTGAAAATTGTTTCCTAAAAATATTTTGAGCAATTTGATTAGTTTGCCTTTTGATCAATAGCAATTATTTGGTAACTCTTAAATTTTTAATTCATTATTTTATCGGCTTCATTTTTGTTCATCATCTTTCTGGCTTGCTGACATATAAGTTCAGTCTTCATTGTTTTGTGAATATGAAACCCAAATTAATTGGGTGCAAATATGACATAGGTTTCTTTAAGTGTGATGAATAAATTGGATCCTAGAGATACTGCAGCTGATTTTTATTTCCATTGCTTTTCAGAAATAGTTGCAGAAACAGCATAAAGGAGGATAAAATGGAACTAAAGAGTTTAGGGCTTTGACTGCTTTATAGTTATCCAGTAGTCTGTTCCCTCAGAAACTTCTGGTTTGCAGGAGCTGGCACAGATGATACAAGAGTTTTTCTTTTGTGCACTGCCACAACTGTATTACCCAGATGCCCTGCTGAAATAAGCAGGTGCATGATGCAGCAGAAAGGCCCAAGCATCCACTACATCTGGTACTCATGGCCTTGTGTTGAAGAGCCAACTACTGATCCAACATAGAGGTTGATGCTGACAACTTGCAACTATCTATCAACGTCACTTACTTCTTATGTTGGGGGTACACTTAGACCATGCAATTCAGAAAAAAAAACATGCACACAGTATGTTTTAACAAAGGATAAATACCTGGATAAAGTACTTTGCTCTTTCATTCCATTGTGCAGTTATGTTCAAGTAAAATTAACTTTACCACTGCATAATATGGGCATTGGTAGATTTATGTTGCCGTGGAAGAGTCAGCTCCTTGGAGAAAAAAGAAGTGGAATGAGATAAACAGTAAAATCTCTGTTATCTTGCACTATACCAACCTGCGTATTCTACTAACGGAAATTCTGGGCTTAGACTGCTTTTTGATTGGAATGTGTAATATTTAGAGGTCTGTCCTCACTCCAGCCTCAGCTTCCATAGCACCATCTCCCCTCAGCGTCATTCACTCCGTTTGTGTGCTCCTGCTCCTCTTGAAACGTCAGTGTCAACATGATCATGCTGATCATTCATTATCTTGCACAAATAACTTATTTTTAATAATTTTCATCAGTATCTCCTCTTGCTTCATAGTGCTGAATACTATACTTCCAAATCAGATGTTTTGATTTTGCTGCCAGTGTGGGTGAAAGCAATATCATGAGCAAAATTCTCTTTTATGAAAACTGATTGCTGAGTACACTGAGTCAGCATGTAATGTATCTTTTTAGATGACAATAGGCACTGCATCTGCTACTGAGGGTGAAATGCACTTTGTCCTACTCATGGCATGTATTCATTTTCTCTTTTCTGCGTCGTGGAATTCTTCCTGTTGTGTGTGGATTATTTTGTTTGCAAAGCAGGAAACCATTCTTAACAACTTCTATTTGCTGATAACTGAATCAGTACATCTGTTGCACATTACACAATAGTGGTTGGGCATTCACTGAAATAGTCAAAGTGGCAGCTGTTGGAAGTGAATTCTAACTTCTTTCAATTTGATAGAATTTTAGCCAGTGACCATTTAGTTGATTATATATAAAGAAGATTGTCCATTTCAGGAGCAGAGAGGAACTCATTAGTCATTAGGAAGTCTATATAAGCAGAATGAGTTTTATATTCTGTTTATTTTCACTTAACCATAAGTTTTAAGGTTTTACTTTTATAAAGTTTTTGTTTTGATTTGTATCATTACAAGTAGGGAGGGTCTTGTTAGTATTTCATTGTCACTTTGTAGCTCAGTCCAAGTGTAGCTGGCATCTTGAATGAATTAAGGAATATATCTTGTATATGGTTCATTTTCAGAACATTTTAACTTTAAGGGCCAGCATGGTCCTTACACCCTGGGCTAAAAGGTTGGCGGAGGAGCCCACCTATAATCCTGATGGCTGCACCACAGGAATTTAATGTTGCAAGCGGCGCTAATTGCTTTCCACCCCCTTCTCAGAAGAAAGTCCCATCTGAGAGGGTTGCTGGCCAATCTTATAACAGCACCAGTTGGGAGCAGTGATCCTAACTGGGAATACAGGCAGTTCACGCTAAGGAGTCTAAGTAAATCTGGGATTGGGGCCTCGGTGAGGCGTGTTGGGATGGCTGAGGGCTGGGTTCAAGAGGTCCAAGGGAAAGTTAAGGGGTTAACCTTGCACATTGTGCCTCCTGTGGGCCCAGAGGACCTGCAAAGTAGGGGAGGCACAATGGCACAGTGTTTAGCGCTGCTGCCTCATGGTGCCAGAAACCTGGGTTCGATTCCCAGCTTGGGTCACTGTCCATATGGAGTTTGCACATTCTCACTGTGCCTGCATGGGGCTTCCTCCAAGTGCTCCAGTTTCCTCCCACAGTCCAAAGGTGTGTGGGTTAGGTGAATTGACCATGCTAAATTGCCTCTTAGTGTCAGGGGGACTAGCTAGGGTAAATGCATGGGGTTATGGGAATAGGACCAGGGTATGATTGCGGTCGGTGCAGACTCGATAGGCCAAATGGCCGCCTCCTGCACTGTAGGACTCTATGATTCTTTGCCTTTTCCCTGTGTATCTAAAGCTTCCGGACTTTGCACATGGCATAGGCCTATTCCTATCTTGAATAAAATTGCAGCAGGAGTAGGATGAGGTCCTTAAAGCATTAGGTTGAGTGAGCTGCCCAATGTTTCCTCCTGCCCTCCCCTGACAGTAAAATGTCCAACAGATTAGAGTTGGGGAAGGTAGGCAACAGGAAGGCTGTCTGTTAAATATGTGTCACCCCATCTTCAAATCCACTAGCAGGAGAGCATACAATGCAGCTTTGTGTAATTGAAGTCCATGTTCAATCTGAGTTAGTGCAAGACAATTGGCTGTGTATTTCATGCTGTCCTGAATATATTGTTCTTATTCTGCCTTTCTAGTGATCTCTTCCAGCTATTGATTGCATGTGTACAGAAGAATGCTTCCTAAACTTGTCTTTTAGAAGTTAATGGCCTAGATTTAACTGTAATGTTTTATGGTTGTTGGAAGGTTAGGTGATCCTGGTTGTAGTGTTAATATATGTCAATTGCCAGTCTCTTCCACCTTTTCTGATTTGTTCATATGGTGTGTCCTGATGTCATTTTAAGTTCTGTATGATAGATTAAAAACAAGGATCAAATAGTTCTGCAACATCTGTGAGAGTTGCTTCTAGCTGAGCCACAGCAACTCACAGATTTTGCCCAGAACAATTAGAAATAAAACTTTGGACACTTTTAAACCAAAAATAAAACTCATTGCCATTGATGTTTTATGTAATAATTTGGTTAAAACTCATAGCCATTGTGTATGTTAAAAGTATCAAGGTTCAAAATGAAATGAATACACGATGATATCAACAAGTTCCATCCCACCATTAGAGTCACCATGGACTACTGTCCAGAATTGGTTGCATTCTTGGACACACGCATCTCCGTCAGGCACTGTCACCTCAACACCTCACTCTATTGCAAGCCCACAGATGAAACACACCACAGTGAAAAAACTGCAAACGGTGACCATGACACCACAGAACACTGCCACGGTAACGTCTGCAAGTTGTGCCAGATCATCGAGATGGATACTACCATCACACATGAGAACATCACCCACCAGTACACAGTACATACTCATGCAACTCTGCTGCAGAAAAAGATCTCCCAAGGATACATCGGCAAGACCATGCAGAGTGAGATCCAGAAGCCTTGCCATCCTCTAGCGCTGACACTCGTGGATTCCCACCTGTGCCTGCACCATGCAGTCGAAGACATGCATCATGGGCGGTTATCTCCTGCCATGTAGAATGCACGTCTTGCACAAAGGGCTCCACGGAGGTTACCAACGTCTCTGTGCTGTCTTCAATGCACTGCAGTGATGGAACCATCTACATGGATAAAAGGCATTGAGGCTCTTCCAGTCGGCCTTGCACTTGAAGGAGGGCTGTTGTCATCCTTTCTTAATACTTGCATTTTTGCCTTTGCAGCTCCAGCAGCTGTGGGATGACCAGGTCCAGGGGCATATCATTGGCAGGGTCTCAGTGGACTTCTGGGCTCTGGCATCCCTCTGAGTGTCAGTTTCCCTGGGACTCACTGCCTCCGTCTGCTGTTGATCTTCAGCTGTGAGTGACGCAGAAGCGATCCTACTTATTGGACCCCCAGAGCTGTGAGTATCTGCGCTGGTTCTGGGTACAGGTGACAGCTGTGGCGTCTTTGGCAGTGGAGTAGGAGAAATCCCCCTCTGAATGGCTGGAGCCTAATGGGTCCAGAAGGCATGAGGACGGTGCAACCAGATCCACTGGCCAGCCTGCAAGAGAAGGGACATGGCATCAGTACATTACAGGGGATATGGAGGGAACAGTGATTACTCACTTGAGACTTGAGGAATGATAGCATATGTGTAGAGGATCCTCATGTTTCTCTGCTGCCTTCACTTGATCAGCAGCGCAGGCGTGCTCTTCCTCCTCTCCGGCTCTAGGTTGAGGGCTTGTTTCTCAAAACATGAGGGTTCTCAGCTCGGACTACAGCTTGCTGCATCCATTGATGCCTGTTATAGTTGAGTTTGTCTTGCAATGACACAGATAGGGCAAATGTAGGTGGGAGTATTGACTTTCATCTTCCAACACTGTTGCCCCATCCACTTCTGGAGTGCACTTGCACTCACAAGGGCTACCACTGCATCCCAGGTGAAGGTGGGACCCTGCTGGAAGACTGTTCCTTGGAGGGGGGTAGATTGTGTCCTGTCTCTGCTCCACACTGTTAGCACGAGTGGGCGAAACGACCACTACGGACTCAGGGTGAAGTTCAATAATGGCATAGCTTTATTTTCTTTTACGTCGATGGAGAAGCGCGGTCAGGACATACAATCGGACTGTCCCGAAAGCGCTCTGTCCATCCCTCACAGCAGGCTATAGTTATACCTGAACTTCGGTGCAGTATGCGATTCAAATGCTAATACTTTATTTACAGTATTCGACCTTAGCCATCCCGTCTCGATGTTTTCAAGTGTTGAGGAAATTGGTTATTAATAGTCTAGAATCTCTGGGGTTTGAACCATAGGTGTGTCATTGATCTCAAAAGAGGTTTCGAGGGGCCAGGAATGTTTCCTTAACTATGCTAATTTTAGGTGTCTCCATGGGTTGTTTGACTGTTTTAGAAGTGCAGATTTGGATGGGGCGGAGATTTAGTTCCTGTAGGTGCCATCCTGTCCAGCTTCCCTTATGTGCTAGCCCTCATTTGCATTCTAAAAGCATGCTGTTGCCTGCTGATTGGTGTCTGTTACTTTGTGATTTTTAGTGGAGAGGCTCTGAGTGTAACTTTAATCTGCTTCCATTTTGTGTGCCCAATTTCATAAAATTTGTTGTCCGATAACACCATCAGCATCCTTGTGAGGGCTTCCTCTGAAAAGCACAGTGCTGCCTTCTCATCGGCCATGTCCTGCAGTCATTGTGAAACAATTGCTAGGGAGTCATTTATATGCAGCTCTCCAATGCTTGCAGCAGTTAAGTCATTGCGGGGTGGGTGAATCAGAGGGAACAAGCCGCTGGAGCAGCATGACATTCATGGGCATAAAAATTATTGTTAATGAGGCATTAGATTTGGCCTGAAAAATACGTTGGCGCTGTCAACGGAAAACACTCAATTTTTCACGCTGGAACCAACGCTCTGCCATTTTATGTTAAGATTTCACCCAATGGCTACCTGCTGTCATTATCTGGACAATATCTGTTCTGAGGGCCTCCTGGTTCCCTGTGCATAGATGATCCCTGTCTTCCTGATAAATAAAAGTAGAGTCGAATGTATTTGAAGAGCAGTAAAATATTCTCACCTGTTTAAGAGCTTGTTATCTATATTGGAATGCCACCTGGGAAAAAAGAAGCAGTTACCTAAGAACCCAGGCTTTTCTGGGATTCAGTTGATAGATTTTGATGAAATTTAGAAAGCAGTAGATTCAGTCAGCTCAACTTGACTTTGAGTTAGAGACGAATTGGAAGCCTCTAAACCAAAGAAGGTACAGTCCTTTGCCATTTCAGTCTGGTGCCTGACAAGAAACTGATTCAGATTTGAGAAGGATTGGGATTGTGAGACTGACTGGTTTTACTGTAGCTGAGTTCAAATGAATGCATTTGGTGAAAAGGTAATTGCAAGATTATGTGGAAAATAAACAAATTAAGATTAGACACTGGAGATACCAGTTTTCATGGATGATTAAGGTACGTAATATTAGAACATAAGAACATAAGAAATAGGAGCAGGAGTAGGCCATCTAGCCGCTCGAGCCTGCCCCGCCATTCAATAAGATCATGGCTGATCTGTCGTGTCTCAGTTCCACATTCCCGCCCTCTCCCCATAACCCTTAATCCCCTTGCCTATCAAAAACCTATCAACCCGCGTCTTAAATATATTTAGCGAGGCAGCCTCCACCACTTCAACGGGCAGAGAATTCCAGAGATTCGCCACCCTTTGAGTGAAGAAGTTCCTCCTCAACTCTGTTCTAAACCGCCCCCCCTTTATCTTGAGGCTGTGCCCTCTAGTCCTACTGTCCTTTCTGAGTGGGAAGAGCCTCTCCACCTCTATCCTATCCATCCCATTCATCATCTTATATGTCTCAATGAGATCTCCCCTCATTCTTCTAAACTCTAACGAGTACAAGCCTAGTTTATTCAGCCTCTCCTCATAGTTCAACCCCCTCAACTCTGGTATCAGCCTAGTAAACCTCCTCTGCACTTCCTCCAAGGCCAAAATATCCTTGCGTAAGTGCAGTGACCAAAACTGCACACAGTACTCCAGCTGCTGCCTCACCAGCGCCCTGTATAGTTGCAGCAAGACCTCCCTACTTTTATATTCAATTCCCCTCGCTATGAAGGCCAGCATCCCATTTGCCTTCCTGACCACCTGCTGCACCTGTAAGCTGGGTTTTTGCGACTCATGCACAAGGACCCCAAGGTCCCTCTGCACCGTTGCATGCTGCAGTTTTTCGCCATGTAAGTAATAGTCCTTCCTACCATTATTCCTACCAAAGTGGACAACCTCACATTTGCCATCATTAAATTCCATTTGCCAGTTCCTGGCCCATTCGCCCAGCCTATCTAGATCCTTCTGCAGACTCTCCACACCCTCCGCACAATTTGTCGTTCCACCAATCTTGGTGTCATCAGCAAATTTCGACACCATACACTCGGTTCCCTCCTCCAGATCATCTATATAAATGGTGAATAGCTGAGGCCCCAGCACCGACCCCTGGGGCACTCCACTAGTCACCAACCGCCAATCCGAATAGCACCCATTGACCCCCACTCTCTGCCTCCTAATTGACAGCCAATCCCTTATCCACGCTAACACCCTACCCCCAACTCCATGCCCCCTGACCTTCTGTAATAACCTCTTGTGAGGCACTTTGTCAAATGCCTTCTGAAAATCAAAAAACACCACATCCACCTGCTCTCCTCTATCCACCGCCCTGAACACGTCCTCACGGAACTCCAATAAATTGGTCAGACACGACTTCCCCTTAACGAAACTGTGCTGCATCTGCTCTATCAAACAATTCTCCTCAAGATGCCTCGCTATTTTCTCCTTGATGACGGATCCTAACATTTTACCTACAACAGACGTTAAACTAACCGGCCTATAATTCCCTGCCTTTTGCCTGCCACGCTTCTTAAACAACGGCGTAACGTTAGCCGTTTTCCAATCTTCCGGCACTTCCCTGGAATCCACTCCTTTTGGGTTCAATAATGTGAAATTCACCTTTTAGATTTTCACTGTAAATTGGTAGTCATTTTATTTTAATCAAAGCATTATTCAATTCTGTTTTGTAACTAAACTTGGATACTCGGTTGTTATTTCAGTCCATAGGTAAAGTGTTCCACAATCCAAACTGAAAGAACAAACTATATAATTGACCAGTATTTATGGAATTTCTGTACACATCAAAGTGAAGAAATCTAAAAGCATCTATTTTTGCTAAATGTGTATGTTATATCAATCTAATATAGGCTTGTAAAGTATGTCTGTTATGTTCTGACCGGATATGGACAATGTTGGTAATAACAAGTATGTAAGAGTATAGGCAGTGTGATTTTGTAAACCATCACTTTTTCTTCTAAATCAAGTACATTTAAGCATTGGTGTTTTTTCAACTCTTATTCTCATGAGTTTACTTCTACCTGCTATCTATTCTCAAGGGAATGATTTTTCCTCTGGTAAAGTCTTACAAGCAATGAGTGTTTCTGGAATGTTCTGCAAATGGTTTTCTTCATGTTCATGCCAAGACTGTGAATGTCAGCAAGATATTTTTTTCACAGCGCTCCATTGTTCTGCTTAATCTTCTCATCTGAGTCCACATGCAACTATTTCCAATGGAGTTTGTTGCATGGTAATCTTTGAGTAAAGGGCCCAGCTTTCTAGCTTTTCCTAATCTAGGGATACAAAAACCATATGTGGTGTCCCTAGCATAGCTTACACAAAACTCAGCTAATTTAGCAAAGACGCATTTACACATTATGGTAAATGTAGCATAAGATTTATTTTAGAAAATGGTAGAGGATAAGGTGACTTGTCTGTAAGGAGTTTCATTTAATAACCTTACCATGATTATTGCTGTGATTTGAGGAGAAATCTTTAATTTACTTATTCACCCTACTAATTCTAAGTGTTTGCAACAAACTGAATAAAATTATAATTAACAAAACATTCTTATACTGCAAGTTATGTTTGATTTTATAGTTAGTTTGATGTGCAAAGACTGAATAGTTTGAAGTTTGCAATATGCTTTGGGAATAGGTTAGAATTTCACTATAGATTAACAAATCAACATAAATAAATGACAAAAATCAAGTATCAATTGACTTTCACGTTTTGTCATAAAGTGAAACAATGATTTATAACTTTGACACCATGATAATATGACTTTCAAAATCATGATGGGTTATTGCACAATAATTATTATCTTGTGAAGCTTATCGTGGGTTAGTACTGGTAGAAGTTGACAGCCAGTGCACGCCTTGAGGTTATTATATGGCAACACTTCCACTGAAGGATTGGCAATTTTGATGAAACTGCTGCAAGCATATCTGGTGTAATTACTGATAAATAATGCTGGTAATATGAATTAGTAAGTTATTTTTGGTGCCAGTGTTGACACAGATGTGATGTAGAGCAAAGTAGCTGCCTGCATTGCTACAATGAATTAAGCCAAAAAAAGTTCCAGTTTATCATAGACAATGCCTTGTTTCTTTGTTGTCTATTTTAATACTGGCAGCAAGGCCGACAAACATTGCTAAAGGGTCATGCTGATATTTAAGTGTGTGGATTGGCACAGACTCAGAAGATGCTTTTTGTGGTACTGCCTGTATTACATATTAAATCCTTAAAAGAAGTATTGTCCTAATGTTTTGATTAAAAAATTAGGTCAATGATAAAATAAAAGATAAAAATCAAGTGTTCTATAACCACTGCAAATGACCATTTGAGTTTGCTTTATCCAGTTCGATGTTCATTGAGCACACGTGCCATTTAAAAATAATACTTTACATTTGTGCTGAGATCAATAAATGTATGTTCCCCATCATTTCAGCTGAGCATTGTAACTATATATTTATAGAATGAAACCCACACTATTGGAAATGATGTTCTGAGTTGGGATAATTATGGAAATTAAGAGAAAATATAAATTTTAAATTTATCTTGAAGTCCTCAGAAGCCATGGTAGTTTCACACAGTCCTTAATTTTGACTTGGTGAGAGTTTGTCCAGGTAGGCTTAACCACTTATATTAAACTATTTGCTTTGGTCAATATGAGATGGTTTGAGCAGGAACTTTCTGTGAGTTATGATATACAAGCCACCATAAGTTTGAATCCAATTCATCCATCAACTATTTTTTCTGAAGTATTAATCCACTTAAAGTAAAAAGGTTTAAGTCTTTGTTGAAATAACAGTGAGGGATTTTAATGGAAATGCATTAAGCATTAATATAACATCATTTGTAGTGCAGTGATTTCCAGGTTTTACGGTTTCATTTAATAACCTTACCATGATTATTGCTGTGATTTGAGGAGAAATCTTTAATTTACTTATTCACCCTACTAACTAACTCCTAAGTGTTTGCAACAAACTGAATAAAATTATAATTAACAAAACATTCTTATACTGCTAGTTATGTTTGGTTTTATAGTTAGTTTGATGTGCAAATACTGAATAGTTTGAAGTTTGCAATATGCTTTGGGAATAGGTTAGAATTTCACTATAGATTAACAAATCAACATAAATAAATGACAAAAACCATGCTTATTATAATTCTTTGTCAAAGGTTGGTTTTCCCAGGAGCTGATGATGGAGCTCTCTGCTTCAGGCCATTTTTTTATTCAGGCTATCGAATTTGAAATGCATCAATATTTGCACCAGACAAATGAAGTAAAAGAAACCTGGTTATTTGTCTTTGCAGATGGACACTGAGCCAGTGATGACTGAAGCAGCCCAATCACTACAGCAGTTTGAGGTTATTTTACCCAATGGTATGGAGGAGAAAGAGAAGGAGAATGCGAAAGAGGGAAAAAGCAAACCCAGTTTGGAGGATTTGAGTGCTATTGAAGACGAAGAGGTCCTGGACAAAATGGTATGTGTCCATTATAGAAAATATGGGCAGAATTTTACATTTCCCACTAGCAAGTTTGCCTCACCAAATTCTTTAGGTGGCTTTCCTGCTGCCCTCCACTTTGTAGGAGTAATTTACAGACCCTCGAGCAATCTTTTCAAAGTGGGGCATAATATAAACTAAGAAATAATGAGGACTTGTAAGGAGGGCCCATCAGTTATCATGGGTGATTTTAATATGCACATTGACTGAATTAATCAAATTGGTTAAGATAACCTCGAGGGAGATTTCATATAGTGTATGAGGGATTGTTTTTTTAGAGTGATACATTATGGAACCAACCAGGGAACAGGCATTTTAGATTTAGTGTTATATACTGAAGAAGGATTGATAAATAATCTTGTTGTCAAAGATCCTCTTGGAAAGAGTGATCACAGCATGCTAGAATTTCAGATTCAGATTGAGGAAGAGAAGACAGAGTGCTGTTCTAGAGCTTTAGTGTTGGGCAGAGGTAATTATACAGGCCTGAGGAAAGAGTTGACCCAAGTATACTGGGCACAAATAATTGAGGGCAGAGCAGTTGAGGAACAAGGGCAGGTGTTCAGGGAGACATTAAAGTATGTTATTGAGAGGAAGAGGAATTGTAAAAGGAAGAAAAACATTCTGTGGCTAGACAAGGAAGTCAAAGAGGACATAAAGGCAAAAACTAGGGCATACCAAACTGCAAAAGCTAGCAGCAAGCTGGAGGATTGAGAGAACTTTAAAGTTTAGCAAAAGGCTACTAAAAATAGAATCAAAAGAGCTAAGATGTACTGTGAAAGGAAACTAGTAGAAAACATCAACACAGATACCAAAAGCTCCTTCACTTATATAAAGAGGAAGAGAATAGCTAAGGTAAATGTTGGTCCTTTAGAGGATGATACTGGTGAGGTATTAATGGAAAACACAGAAATGTCAGACACTAAACCAATATTTTGCCTCTGTTTTCACAGTAGAGAATAATGAAGATTTTCCAAAAACTGTAGTTAATGCAGAGCAAATTGGTGCAATAACCTTCACTAGGGAGAGGATATTGAATAAACTAATGGAATTAAATTCAGATGAGTCTCCAGGACCTAATGATCTGTACCTTAGGGTATTAAAGGAGGTGGCAGCAGAGATTAGTTGTGATATTTCAAAATTCCTTAGATTCTGGTAATGTCCTGGTGGATTAGAAACGCGCTAATGTGGCATCCCCCATTCAAAAAGAGAGAGAGACAAAAAGTAGCAAACTACATGCCAGTTAATTCGACCTCTGTGGTAGGGAAAAGACTGATCCAGAAGGTGAGATCGCAAGGGGTTGTAGAGTACTAGATTGGATTAAAGATTGGCTGGCTGACTGACAAAAAGCAGAGGGTCGGGATAAATGGGTCCTTCTTTGGTTGGCAAAATGTAACTGGTTGGGTGCCGCAGGGGTCAGTCCTTGGACCTCAACTGTTTACAATCTGTACAAATGATCAGCAAGTAGGGACAGAGCGTGACATATAGCAAAATTTGTGGATGATACTGACATAGGTGGGCAAGCAGGCAGTGAAGAGGATATAAAGATTCTACAGACAGATATAGATAGGCTAGGAGAATGGGCCAAAATTTGGCAGATAGAATTTAATGTGGATAAATGTGAGGTTCTCCATTTTGGCAGAAAAAATAGGCAAATTATTAACTAAATGGAAAGCAGATTCAAAATGAGTCTGGGCAGAGGGATCTGCCTGTCTATGCCTATGAATCATAGAAAGTCAGTATGCAGGTGCAGCATGTAATCAAAAAGGCATTTATTGCAGAAAGACTGGAGTGTAAAAGTAGTTGTAATTGGATAGGGTATTGGTGAGACCACATCTGGAATATTGTGTCCAATTTTGGTCTCTTTGTTTAGATTCATAGAATCCTACAGTGCAGAAGGAGACATTCAGCCCATCGAGTCTGCACCAACCACAATCCCATCCAGGCTCTATCCCCATAACCCCACATATTGACCCAAGCTAGTCTTCCTGACTTTATAGGGCAATTTAGCATGGCCAAATCCACCTAACTCACACATCTTTGGAGTGTGGGAAGAAACCAGAGCGTCCAGAGGGAACCCACACAGACACTGAGAGAATGTGCAAACTCCACACAGACAGTAACCCAAGCCAGGAATCGAACCCGAGTCCCTGGCACTGTGAGGCAACAGTGATTACCACTGTGCCATTGTGACACCATTAAGCTTGATTAATGTTTCTGCGTGGTTTCAAATTGGGGACATTTCACATGTTGGATGAATGTGATAACCACTACACTATAGAAACAACTAACTAACATCCTTTGAGAAAGGATTGGAGGCATTGGAGGCATTTCAGAGGTGGTTCACCAGATTGATTCCAGGGATGAACAGGTTGACCTATGAGGAAAGATTAAACAGTTTGGGCTTGTACTTGCTGGAGTTTAAGATCGGCTCAACTTGTGGGCCGAAGGGCCTGTTTGTGTTGTAGTTTTTCTATGATTCTATTTACTTTAGAAAAGTTTTGTTGTACATTTAAAAACTGGCGAGTGATGATTTTAGGGGAAAATTAGTTGCTTTGTGTTTTTTAAGTATATGACTGTTTGGAATTATATCGCACAGGAAAAAGTCCAGAGTTCTTTTACTGGAATGTTACACGCCATTGTGAAGTTATTGTTTGATCTATTGATTATTTATATTCTTTTCATTGAAGTTATCAAAAGTTTTTTTTAATCATTTAGCTACATCAGATGAAAACACTTGATCTTATTTGCTCCTAAATACGCAGTTGTACCCCACATTGTACAAAACATTTAGAACTTTGGATATATGGCACTTAGAGTAAGATCAGGAGAAAATAAAATTCTAATCCAGTGGGGGTTTTATTCACTTAGTTACTAAATGGCACTGCCAGTCTTTAACGAGTTGTAAAACAGTTGGGGTGCGATCTTACTGGCTCGCTGCGTTAATCGATCAGCATTGTTCGCCGGGCTAAATATATGATTTGTACTGGGCATGAATCTGTTTGGTATCTTCCCGGCCCTGTTTTGCCGACAAGAATGGCTTTGCACCCAGAAAGGAATGACTTAATTTCAGCACTATTAGCGAGCCTGGGACAGCGACTTCCACCCTTCCAGAAGCTTCTCACCCTTGCCAGCAAGATGTCATGCTGGCAAGAATCACTACTTCTCTGGACACCATCTCCACGCAATAGGTGTGTCTGGGACAGTGCCAAGGAAGTGTGGTCTAAGTGGGGATGGAGCCAGTGGGAGTGGGGCTATGATGGGGGCTATGATGGGGGCTAATGCAAGGAGGAAGCTCTGCAGGGAGGAGTTGTATAAGGGAGAATCCTTGCAAGTGGGGTGGTCGGGGAGGGAGGAGCTCTGTATGGGAGTGGTCTGCAAGGAGGAGGTCCATTGGCAAAGGTTGAACTCTGAAAGAGGTGTGGTTGGCAAGTGGGGTATTGGCAAGGGGAGGAGGATTTCAAGAGTGGGGTACGGAGTGCAGGGGTGGACCAAGGAGGGGGTCATGATGGAGGTGGGGGGCATGTTGGGGGTCCGCTGATTTCACCGGCACACGTAGACTTCCCCCACCCCGATGCATAGCTCCCAGCTGTCAGAAAAAACTGATGGAGTGTTGAAAGATTGTAGTGCTGAGCTAGCCCAAAAGACCAGCATGGAGGACTCCCATTTTAGAATTTTTAGGAAAAATTCCACCCCTGATATCAGAATGCTTGGTGAACAAGGGAAACTCCAGGTTAAATTTCTCTGTATGAGCTTTTGCGAACCACAAAGTGTCAATCACAGTTTTCTAACTTGTTTTGCACCTTTATTCTTTTAGTCCTGCAAATTTTATCTTTTCTGCTTCTGAAGATGTTGATGTATTATTTGGAAATGGTTTCATGGATGCTGATCTAATACCTCACCCCAATATCCATTCTTCCCATGTTAGCTTATTTAGTGGATATCAACAAATCTTTTGACTGCAGTGAGCATTGACGTCAACACTTGTTGTTTGAATACTGGGTATCCATATGTACACATTTCCAGAGGGTTTGTCAAACAGTGATGACAAGAGTGGTAATCATGACCAATTGTCTTTCTCTTTAGCCCATTTTCACAGAAGTCACTTGTAGAACCAGTACTGCCAGCTGGTTGAAATCAACTAACTCAGCACGGGTTGGGATTTTCCTGGTTGATGTAGTACATCAATTTACTGCCTTAATTAATTAAGGTATTAATATAGTCTGATGTTGTAGTTTTAGGAGAACAAAAGATCTATTTACAAAAAGATTACTATGTTAAAATACTGCTCTTCTCATCTATATTCTGAAGCTTGATGTAACAACAGATTTTGAAAAAAGGAAGATGATTCGAGCTGCAATGAGGGAGCTCCGGAAAAAGAAAAGAGGTAGGTGGGTTACACCAGATGACAGGACAGCAGAACACAAATGATTTGGTATTATTCTTGTGACCTTGCAAATGTGGAATTTTTGATCTTGGTGATGCCACTGTGGGGAGAACCCAAATGTAAGCAATGTACATTGAAGGATAGTGTAAGACACTATTGAGATCTAAATTTCTACTCCCTGATGGACAGGGCAGAAGTCTCATTTGTAAATAAGCAGAATCATAACTGGAATGTGCCTGTGAATTCATTTCTCAGTGGATATTAACAGTGTTCTCCTTGTGAAGCCCATTTTTTAGTGCAGGTCCCTTTTAAGTTTTTTCTGCAGACATCATTATGCATGAATATCATTCATCCCAGAATAAGACTAGCGCAGTATTTGTCAGGCTGCTGCGTGGCCATGCACTCTCATAGCTTAGTGTGAACATTGGATATTAATCCACAGCACATATATTTTCACAGTTGATAAGGCAGTAGATGGCAGTAACATTCCCTCATACTCAAAGTTGTAATCTTGTTTTAAATAGATTTGGTCATGTCTGCTTTTGACTATTAAGACCAATATGAAAGAGACAGAATTCCTTGTTTATTAACTAACCAGCCTGAATGCTTCGCCAACTTGTGTTTTTACTGTTCCTTTATCAGCAGATTGATCTATATTCTGATTATCTTACCAGTTGATACCACCCTGCATTGCATACCATGAGGCTGTATAGTCAGCTGTAAGGCGTTCCCAGCTAACAGTTCACATTGCATAGCTTGATCATCCTTGCACTAGTTTTTCTGCCCTTCGTGCATCTGCCTGCCTCGCACCAGCTTACAGTACAGAACATTTTCAGCATTCTCAGATCTTCTATATGGCCAGCAGACCCTAAGTCAGCATAACTGTAATATGACTTCAGTACATAGGATCTTGGTGTGATCAAGGATCACGTTGTTATTAACTTTGGCTGCGATTTTTCGAGAAACTAGCAAAGTCTGAAAGCAGGAGGGGAAATCTGTGTTTAACTTGCCAACAACGGCAATGGCAGCTTTTCTGCCATATCCAGTTTTGAATCACTGGCGGGGTGGCCTCTAATTCGTCTGTCCCACTGAGACTTCTGGCCTTCTCTAATCCCAGAGCCATATTTAAAGGGTGTTCCTGATCAGACCTAGCAAACTCTTAAGAGATCAAAAGTTGTTGGAAAGTCATGACTTCCAAAGGGAGAAAACATGCTGCCAGCAGATTCAGTGACAGCTCTTTTAAGTGCCTGCAGGACACAGTGGAGGCCCACCCTGAAGTCCTGTACACCCTCCTCCACTGGCCAAATAACCTCACTCAAGATGATCAATCCAGTTTGAGAGATAGAACATAGAACATAGAACACTACAGCACAAACAGGCCCTTCGGGCCACAAGTTGCGCCGATCACATCACCTACCAACCTACAGACCTATCTATAACCCTCAATCTCATTAAACCCCATATACTCATCCAGAAGTCTTTTAAAAGACCCCAGCGAGTTCGCCTCCACCACCACTGACGGCAGCCGATTCCATTCACTCACCACCCTCTGAGTGAAAAACTTACCCCTAACATCACTTCTGAACCTCCCTCCCCGCACCTTAAATCTGTGTCCTCTCGTAGCGACCATTTCAACCCGGGGAAATAGCCTCTGAGAGTCCACCCTATCTATTCCTCTCAACATTTTGTAAACTTCTATCAGGTATGGTGGTGAACACCAATGCCATACAAAAGAGGTAAGCTACCAAGTGCAGGAAAAGGATGAATGATCTTATCCATTTCATATTCTCATCACTGTCAACTCTCACACACGCAAACACATCATACATCTACAGGGATCTCTCTCACTGCCAATTCGAGGGACTTCAGCACTAACCCTTTCACACGTACTCTGTGAATCATGGCCTCTTTCCATCCATGGTATCACTCGCTACCCACTCATGTTACACATTCTTCTCATCTGGCATGGCAGGTGTCCTGCTCACTACACCTGTCATCATGCAGGACAAGTTGGCATATAAAAAAGGGAGAAGTCCCAGAGCAGGACTAGAATGCCCGAACTGAAGGTCCTGACTGACTTTGAGAATAAAACCAGCGAGGATGTATACTGTTCCTGTGCTGACGGTGAGTTCCACAGCATTCAACCAAGTGAGGATCCTACACTACAATGTACATCAGACAATTATACTGTGAGCAATGTTTCCTCTTCCACAGTCCCTGTCAAGCACTAATGATCTCTCCTTTCTTTCACAAGCACATCTGGGAAACATCAGAGGTCACCCATTAGTCAGGCCTCTGACTTGAGCCTCAGAGACACCTTGGGAAATGAATCTGATGTCATGCTAATTGAAAACTTGTTATAACACTCACCCACACCTTTCACCTACGCAGACACACACAGCTCAGTGAAACCTGATTTAAGAGTAGCTTCAGGGTCACAATCTAGAGAGAATAGTGTAGTTCTGATCCACAGCAGACAAAGGTAGGGACATGACAAAAACAGAAAATGGTGGAAAATCTCAGCAGGTCTGAAGACACTTCTGACGAAGGATCATCTAGACTCAATGTTGGTCGTATTCTCTCCTCACAGATGCTGTCAGACCTGCTGAGATTTTCCAACACTTTCTGTTTTTGTTTCAGATTCTAGCATCCGCAGTATTTTGCGTTTATATAAAGATAGGGACATCCCAAGGGGCCGCACTCAGAGGACAGCTAGGCACAGGAATCTGCTGAGCCCAAGTCAAATAACGAGTCTTTGGACTTGACTCTACCTCAGTTACTGTCACTGCATACACAAACTTGGGAATATCGGGAAGGAATGTTTGCTGCACTCCTTAGCTTGCAAGGCACAATGGAGAATCTGTATGCCTCTGTCTGAGGTGATCTTGCTGTTCTACCAACATGCCAAGGTCAATACCACTAGGCTGGTAGCTGCCATGCAGACTATGGTCAGGGCATTGGTCTTACATTGCTCTGGGGCTACACTCCATTGTTGGGGTGCTAGCTGGCAGCAATCAGTGCCAATGTGAGAGGGCTGCAGAGCATCTCTAGCTCATGCTAGCTGCCCTTTCTTTTCAAGGAATCAGCTTGGGAGCAGGACCAGCAGCCCAACACCTCACGCTGGTGACTTTGGTAGAGTCCAGCTAATCCCAATCCCCTGTGACCTCCCATCAGCTCTAGCTCCACAAGCCAAGGACAATGCCACTGCCGCACAGCCAGACCACAAAGCAGGTTAGGATCCTCCAGGTCTTGGTCCTCCAGAGATTGCACAGCAATGTAATGCAAGGGATTCTAGGCACATCTCACAGTGACTGTTCCATGCCCATCTCTTGTAAAATGATCCTTTAACTTGCATAGTCAACTAATTGTTCTGCAGCCCCATAAAACTCATTATTTTACAGCCTGCACCCAAGGGCTTTAAAGTTCAGGAAAAATCAGTCGCACTGTCAGGAATGTGTGTTGCTTGAGTGAGCACAATTGCATCAGATGCCAGATTCTGGGGCAGGATTTTCTGGGCATTCTCGCCGGTGGGATTGTTCAGTCCAACTGATGGTGAGCACCTGCTGTGGGTTTCCAAGCACCAGAGAGTGTGAACGACAGAAAACCCCATTGACACTGGCAGGACTAGGAATTCCACTGCCATCCAATGGGGGCCACCTCCACCACCATAAAACACGCCTCCAAGGAAGGCAGAAAATCCTGTCCCAAGCATGTCAGTGGAATTGATGTTGAATGATTTCGGCTGCAAAAGGATGCTGAATCTTGAGCTGCTTTTCTAAATGTGTGGCTGATTTCTTCAATGCTTCCTGCCCTCAGCTCTTCCCCCACCACCACTACCTCATCTCATGATCTTGCGTATTTTCTTCAGTCTGTGTTGCATATTTCCCAGGATATGGGATTGAAATTTGAAGTGATGTGGAACATGATTCCAGCATGTGGCCATAAACATTAAAATTAAGTTCCTGACATTCCATGCCAGGAAACACAGTTCGTCACTGATGGCAGTGGTGGGATTTCACTTGGAAACATGACTAGATCCTTATCGCAAGACTTTCCAATCATGCCTCTAAATATGCCTGCCCAGATTGGGCATGGAAAATCCCTGGACTTCATATGAGGTGCACAATGTGTAGTACAGTGGATCTTGTCAAGCTAATGAACATGATGAGAAGGAAATAATTTGCAATAATGTAATAATCTTTCATGTCTCAAGGATGTTCATGCTGCCAGGATGTTCCTAATCCCCTTGCACTGTCAATTAATTACTTTTATTTCTGCTATTAAAAGTGCTACAAGGTTGTTTATGCCTTTCTGGAAAGATTGGAAGAGCCTATATTTGGCATCTTGTCTGAAATATAGCTTGTGTAACAATGTTGTGCCTTCAGTATCTTTGCGCAAGCGTGATGAGCTGAATGGGCTCCTTTGTTGTTGTTGTATTATTGTATGTTTTTACATACTGAAGTGTCAACTTGGATTATATGCTCATGCCCTGCAATGATGACAACATGTTCAGGACTTATATCCATTTAAAAAGATGATTATTACCTCTGTCCTGTATATTTTCATCTTTGTTCTGAGGTTTGTCCTTTGATACATAAGTCATTTTGTTTTTGCATTAATCATAAAAATTCAATTTTTTGTTATTTGAGAACACTTTGTATCTGTGCATTATTCGTCAATACACAACTCACAATTTGCACCTACTAGTTCACTTGTGTATCACTGGATTAGAAATGGTATGGAACTAGTAATTAGAATAATATTTTATGTATACTTTTCTTTCTTGATATCATGCCATCATAGATGTTCTTTTGGATGGGGAGCTTAAAAGTGACAAAAAAGGTGTGGCTTTACTGTTAGTGCTAGAGGTTTGATCATTTTAATTTAGCCACAGAATTAGACAACCATACTGTACAATTTAGGTAGGAGCTGTAAACCATGGCACTTTGCACATTCTGAAAATAAGAGCTCCTGTATATTCAGAAAATTAAAAAAAAATTAAAAGCCAAGTTGAATATTTGAATAAGATGTTTTAATTCAGATGGATTATCTTTTTTTTCTGATTGAAGTAGAATAGGAAATAACACTGTTATTTGGTAAGGGTCATAATCATAAGGGTAGAATGATTATTCTGGGAGGGACAAATTTAGATTAATACTCAATTTCAACTTTTGAAATGTTTATTTTTGAGGAAAGTACGATATTATGTTACTGAGGTAAAATTTGAGAGTTATTAATAACAATAGAAAAATATGTTGTTTGTATTTGGCGATCTTTATTGTCTTTTTTTAGGTTTGTGCAGCAATGTAACATATTATGGAGAGTAGAGATAAGAAGATCAACCTATTTTTTTCAGTCTTACAACCAAAAATTAGTGCAGTGTGTCAACACTAGCTGTATGGGATAGCTGCATCCATGAATTAATCTTTAGGCTTGTGCCTAAATGTCCAGCTTGCCTTTAGTTATTGGGCATTGTTTTTGCTATGACTCCTTAACAGGGTTTTTAAATTCCCTTCAGATGAGAGAGAGAAAGAGCGTGAAATGAGATTACAGGAGCTGAAACAAAAAACAGAAGAAGAGAAGAAAGCAAAGTCTTTAAATGCTTCTGAAGTGACTGTCTCTAAAATACAAAAATCTGCAGATGGGAAGACACTCACTTCCATCTCAAAGACTGAGAAAATCACCCAGTCAGGTAATGGGGTAAATACTGTATAGTGAAGTTATGGAGGGTAACTATGATCAAAGACTCATTGAAGAATATGTATCTTGGAACACTTAGCTTTGAGCCATTTGTGAAATTTAGCCAAAAGCTACTGGAGTTGCAGCTCATGATGATGCTATTTTACAGAATTTGTGAAGTTTCAACTTTTAAACTGGCAGTCATATATAAGCAATATTAACCAAATCATTGTAGATACTTCTTTATTGAGCTGAAGATGTTATCCCGAGGATATAATAAAGGACAACAACATTGATGCTGGGATTAGATACTTCACCCGTGCAGAGTTTCTGCAAAGTAGGAGTATTAAGGCCCAAGGAGGATCTCACGAGATTTCTAATGTGTTGATAAACTGAATTAATTGTTTATGTGTTCACAAACTCTGCAAAAAATGGTTGTGTGTAGTTACTTACGAGAAGGAAAGCAAAATATTTAGCTTTAATTACTTTACACCTGAGGGTTGAGAATAAACTGACCTTAGTTTATTTAGGATAGTCTGGTTTGAGTCATTGGATGATGGTTGTGGTTTTGGTGTTTCCTAACTTTCTTGGGAAACTTTACATTTAATGATAAGTTAGAGGCGACAGTGCTCCCAATTGCAAACTCCAACAAATTGCATACTTGGAATGTCACTTTTAAATACTAGAATTGAAATCATCTCCATCCGTCCAACATTCCAACCACATTAGAAAGTTAAAATACAACCAAGTTTAAGGTGTAGGAAATAAACAAAGCATTATTGTTATAATGCAAAGCTAGTTGAGTTAAAAGCCTTGAAATTAGTATGAAGCCCTGCAACACCCTGTCAGACTACACCTTAAGTATTGTGCGCAGTTCTGGTCTTTGGAACTTCGGGAATGTGAAGACATTGTAAATGAGAACATTGCTGTCTGACAGATTAGCTGTGAGGCAACAAGGACTCTAGAATTTGGGGGAAATGAGATTGATAATGAACTAGAGAAAATAAGCTTGAAAATATTACCAGATAGATTAACGTGAGATTTCAGAATGTGAACTGCAAATTTAGTTTACACAGAGGATGATTCATGGCTGGAATGGATTATCAGAAAAAATGACTTAGACCACTGGACTCATGTAGGAAGCTAGGCACTATAATGTAAATAAAATAGAACTTTTATTCCAGAGAAGAGTATCAGATAGACTGAAAGACCTTCATCTCCACCTATCAAAAGGAATTCTAACAATTTCTATTTCCCATGGGGGCAATCTTAACAAAAAAATTTTAAGTGGTGGACAAATGTGAAAAGAAGAGAGAATCATTTCCATTTTCTGGGTGAGCTCTGAGACGCAATTGTATGGCATTTAGGAAAAAAAAAGAGCCCAAATGGGATTCTCACCAGCAGGGGAGTGGATGGAGTCCATTTACGCTGGGAAATTGGCTGCTGAGCTCTGGAGGTGCCATTGCACAGATGCCCCCATCTCCCCACTGTGAGATCTGTCACTCCCCCACAAACTCTCGGACATTGCCCCCACCCGATCAATCGGCAAAACAAGCCAATAAGATCGCCCTCATGTCTTTACAATATTAGAATCAATACACAGCACTCCACCTCATCTAATTCCTTCTTTCTCAATATCTCAGTGAAGGAACAATGTACTTTGCTTTGTCTTCTGTTCCTCTTTTAAGCTGCAAGCTTTTAAAACTGGAAATTGATGTCATTTCACTATCTCTCCTTGAATTACTTTTGTCTTCCATTTTTAAAGCCTGATGCGGTTGGGCTAAAGCCCTTTATCTATATTATTCAATTTTTAAAAAAAATGCTCCGTTAAGGTGGTGTTGGAATGATACTAATATCCTTGTAATATTCAGAACTACTGAAAATTATTCTCATCTTTTAGATGGTGGCAATAGAACTTTGCGAACTACAACTGTGGAGTCCAGCATTGTAAAGAAAACTGATGGTAAGTGGACTCAGTTGGACTAATGAAAACTCTAGAAACATGTTCAACTCTGCTGTATTTGAAATGGCAAGATCTTGAAATAGGACACGGCATTCAAATGAAAGAAAGTTTTTCCATATCTCTACTGGTAAGTGCACTGTCCAATATGGCATCCAGTTTCTCAAACAAGGATGATCCCAGGATTGATCTTCACTTTCGGTAAAGGGAACGATTGTGATGCTGTAGTTGACCTCAGAGCCCTTGGTTGGGAGGGGGAAAAATAGCCAGAGATGCTGCTCAGAATGCACAGTTCAGTGACCCCTGCCTAAAGGTACAAGTCTGAAAGGTCAGGCTTGGCTATGATGCACTCCACAAATAAATAGTCTGACAACCATTTCTGTTTTTGGATGATGTTGCCAAAGGTCAGCATGTATTTCTGAACTAGGGTCGTCACGGATAGATTCATGGCGGACACCATAAGTAAAAATGTGGGAGCATAAAGAGAAGATTTTTGCATACAATTAGGTAGATAAGAATGAAACCAGGTGAGAACAATGTCAGCTAGAAAACAATGGAGGACAATGGCATGGTCGGCCTTGTCAATGTGTGCAGAAAGAACAAGGAGGAAAAGTTTATCTTTGTTACAATCACATAGGATATCATTTGCCAATTTGATAAGAGCTGTTTCATTACTGTCACAGGGGAGAAAACCTCATTGGAGGGATTCAACCAGGAACTCCAAAAAAGATGGAAATAGATTTGGAAGGCAACGACCTTAGAGAGGAAGGGAATGTTATAAATGGAAGCAATAATTTCAATAGGTGCAAGAATGGTGGGTTCAAGGCTTAGTCTTCGAGGAAAGAATCATGATGGCAGATTTAAAGGAGAGAAAAATAACACCTCCTTTACAGAAAACCATTAACTTTAATGGCACTTTGACCCAGTGGGCTAGTGGATGGATCGAGGAAAGCGGCGGAGTCAGCTGATCAGATGATCTCATTCTGAGTGACAGAGAAGTCCATGAGCTCTGTGCATTTATTGGGTGAGGGTGGAGAAGACAGGGAAGAGGGGCTTAAGAAACAGTTTGCAGTAGGGAAATAACCAGGGATTATATTCGTATTCCAGGATGATGCTGGAATAATGGGTACTTTTAACACTCAACTGTGATCCAGCCAGATCTAACATTGAATGGCTAAACTAGGTATTTGCCATACCCATTCAATCTTCATTACTTGGACTCGAGGGAGTGGAGGTGAGGGCCACTATGAGAGAACAGAAAAGTGAGAGAGAGTAATGGCATGACTGAGGACTAGGGCATTCGAAGTGGAGGCAATTGTGCAGTTGAGTAAATTAGTAATTGTCGAAATATTGTGGTGAACAGTTGGGATTTTATAAGTATGATTGTAAATGAATTGGGAGATTTTTATCCAGGGATTTTCCACACCTCAAGTTTCATAATCCAAATTGCCAGGGATCTGGCAAACAGAAAACCAGACACCACAAAGTGCTAATCATGTATCTTGGAACAACTGGTTACCTAGTCACGGGGGTAGAGAAAAAGGATCAACTAATCATATAATCGTGAGTGTTAATAAGAAATTTTTAATCTATTTTCCTGACTCAGACAGCTACAAGAAATAACATTTATTTAATGCTTTTAACTTAAAAAATATCTAAGGCATTTTACAAGAGCATTATCAGACTAAATTTGACATCTTTGATTATATCTTAACAGGTGGATCAGCTGTTGTTCAGACCAAGTCATCCTTTAGCTCCAGCAGCACTTCATCCAAAAGAGTTGGCAGGTGAGAAGTGACTTTTATCTTCAGAATATAATGGTAAATATATTGATAACTTTTGATCTGTGAAAGATTGTGCCTGTAAATTGCTACAGTACAAGCTGTGCACTTCTTTTGAGAACCAGTTCAAAATTAGTACTGGCAGATGTCATCCTCACTCAGAATCCACAACATGTAGTTCCAGCAGGAAGGCCAGAATTGTGATCAGGTATAGGAACCTAACCAATTTTCCATTCTTCAGCCCTGGCATTCAGAGACCAATTGTAACCAATTTGACCAAAATAATTTAAACCAAGAATCAGACCAAAGAACATAAGAACATAAGAAATAGGAGCAGGAGTAGGCCATCCAGCCCTTCGAGCCTGCCCCGCCATTCAATAAGATCATGGCTGATCTGTCGCTGCTCAGTTCCACTTTCCCGCCCTCTCCCCATAACCCTTAATCCCCTCTCCTATCAAAAACCCATCAACCCGCGTCTTAAAAATATTTAGCGAGGCAGCCTCCACCACTTCAACGGGCAGAGAATTCCAGAGATTCACCACCCTTTGAGTGAAGAAGTTCCTCCTCAACTCCGTTCTAAACCGCCCCCCTTTTATCTTGAGGCTGTGCCCCCTAGTCCTATTGTCTTTTTTGAGCGGGAAGAGTCTTTCCACCTCTATCCTATCCATCCCATTCATCATCTTATACGTCTCAATGAGATCTCCTCTCATTCTTCTAAACTCTAACGAGTACAAGCCCAGTTTATTCAGCCTCTCCTCATAGCTCAACCCCCTCAACTCCGGTATCAGCCTAGTAAACCTCCTCTGCACTCCCTCCAAGGCCAAAATATCTTTGCGCAGGTGCGGCGCCCAAAAATGCACACAGTACTCCAGTTGCGGCCTCACCAATGCCCTATACAGCTGCAGCAAGACCTCCCTACTTTTATATTCAATCCCCTTCGCTATGAAGGCCAGCATCCCATTCGCCTTCCTGACCACCTGCTGCACCTGCAAGCTGGGTTTTTGCGAGTCATGCACAAAGACCCTGAGGTCCCTCTGCACCATCGCCTGCTGCAGTTTTTCGCCTCGTAAGTAATAGTCCTTCCTACCATTCTTCCTACCAAAGTGGACCACCTCACACTTGCCAACATTAAATTCCATTTGCCATTTCCTGGCCCATTCGCCCAGCCTATCTAGATCCTTCTGCAGACTCTCCACACCCTCCGCACAATTTGCCGTTCCCCCAATCTTGGTGTCATCAGCAAATTTCGACACTCTACACTCAGTTCCCTCCTCCAGATCATCTATATAAATGGTAAAAAGCTGAGGCCCCAGCACCGACCCCTGGGGCACTCCACTAGTCACCATCCGCCAATCCGAATAGCACCCGTTGACCCCCACTCTCTGCCTCCTATTTGACAACCAATCCTCTATCCACGCTAACACCCTACCCCCAACTCCATGTCCCTCGACCTTCTGCAATAACCTCTTGTGAGGCACTTTGTCAAACGCTTTCTGAAAATCTAGAAAGTATAACAATATGGTCGCTATAATTCAGCTACTCATTGGGATAACGTGATAAATCATCTGCATGTGGGAATTCTTTAATTTTATGGCTTTTCCAGTATTTTTGACAGAGAAGATGATGCACGGTCTAGCAGTTTGTCGGCACTTGAGAAGAAACAGGCTGAGAAGAGGAAGGAGGTGATGAGATCACAAACATTGCCACGCACTTCAGGAACACAAGCACGGAAGGCATTGATTGAGAAACTAGAAAAGGAAGGTGGAAGGTAGGACTCTCAGCAAGAAGTCTTTAAAATATGTTTTGCTGTATTTAATGTATAATGTTTGTAAAAGCAAGATACTGAAAATCTTATATGGTGCATTTTTATGCCCAACTCATCATTGTAGCATTATCTGAGGAAATTTTTATTAACTTTGTTGCAGAATTGATTTAATGGAGTTTATTGTTTAAAAATTGTTGGACATTTTTGAAAAGGCTAAATTTATTGTTCACCCCTCATTACCTTTGTAAAGGTGGTGATGAGTTGCCTTTTTGAGCCTCTGTCATTCTTAGATACATCCACAGTGCTATTAGTGAGAGTTCCAGGATTTTGACACAACATCAATGTAGGAACAGCAAAATATTTCCAAGTCAGGATGATTTATGACTTAGGGAGAACTTGCAGGTGGTGGTGTACCTGGGCATCTGCTGTTTTTGTTTTTCTAGTTGGTAGAAGTCTTGGGCTTGGAAAGTGCTGTCAAAGGAACCTGTTAAAGGCAAATGGTTGTAGCATATCATGTAGATGGTATACACTACCATGTGCAGAGGCAAAAGTTCTGCACAAATGAGTGGTTTGGAAGGTGCCTAGAGCTGGGGATACAGAGGGAGAAGAGTTTGTAAAGTGTGTGTTGGAAGGGTCCCTAGAGCAGTACGTAACTAGCCCGACTAGGGAGGGGGCTATACTGGATTTAGTGCTGGGAAATGAGCCAGGGCAGGTGGTTGAGGTTGAGGTAGGCGAACATGTGGCTAACAGTGACCACAAGTCCGTCTACTTTAGGATAAAAATGGAAAGGGATGAGTGCCGTCCGAAGCGGAGGGTTCTGAACTGGGGGAAGGCGAGCTATATTCGGATTAGGAGGGAGCTGAAGGACACTGATTGGGAGAGGTTGTTAGCTGGCAAGTCCACGGTTGGTAAGTGGGAGGTTTTTAAGGGCAAACTGAAACTGTTGCAGGAAAGGCATGTGCCGGTAAAGAGGAAGGATGGGAAAGGCAGGACTAGAGAGCCGTGGATTACAGGGGGTAACGAAGACTTGGTCAGGAAGAAGAGGGAGGCATATGTTAGGTCGAAACAACTGGGAACGGAGAGTGCGCTGGAAGAATATAGAGAGAGTAGGAGGGAGCTAAAAAAGGGAGTTAGAAGGGCGAAAAGAGGGCATGAAATGGCCTTGGCTGATAGGATTAAGGAAAATCCAAAAGCATTTTACTCTTATATTAGGAGCAAGAGAGTGGTTAGAGGGAAAATTGGTCCTCTTAGGGACAAAGGAGGGGAGCTATGTATCGAGACTGAGGAAATGGGGGAGATCCTGAATGAATAGTTTGCATCGGTATTCACGAAGGAGAGGGGTTTGGTGTCGTGTGGTGTCTTGGAGGGAGCTGTAGATCAGTGGAAGGAAATATCCATTACGAGGGAGGAAGTGCTAAGGTTTTTAGGTAGCATAAAAACAGATAAAGCTCCGGGGCCTGATGGTATTTATCCCAGGCTGCTTAGGGACGTGAAAGATGAAATTGCTGGGCCTCTGAGGCAAATCTTTGTCTCTTCTTTGGACACAGGTGAGGTCCCAGAAGACTGGAGGGTAGCTAATGTGGTACCGCTGTTTAAAAAGGGTAGTAGGGATAACCCTGGTAATTATAGACCAGTGAGTTTGACATCGGTGGTAGGAAAATTATTGGAAAAAATTCTTAGGGATAGCATGTATAAGCATTTGGAGCGTTGTGATCTGATTAGGGATACGCAACCTGGCTTTGTTCGGGGGAGGTCTTGCCTTACGAATCTGGTGGAATTCTTTGAGGAGGTGACAAAAATGGTTGACGATGGGTGAGCCGTTGATGTCATCTATATGGATTTCAGTAAGGCGTTTGACAAAGTCCCTCGCGGTAGGCTGGTAGAAAAGGTTAAGGCACATGGGATACAAGGACAGGTAGCTAGGTGGATCGAAAACTGGCTGGGAAATAGGAGACAGAGAGTAGTTGTCGAGGGGACCTTTTCTGGCTGGAGGCCAGTCACCAGTGGTGTGCTGCAGGGCTCAGTACTGGGACCTCTCCTCTTTGTAGTATATATAAACGACTTGGAAGAGGGCGTACGTGGTGTGATCAGCAAGTTTGCGGATGACACCAAGATGGTAGGATTGGCAGATACTGAGGAGGACTGTCAGGTGACACAGCAGGATATAGATAGGTTGGTATATTGGGCAGATAGATGGCAGATGGAATTTAATCCTGACAAATGCAAGGTGATGCATTTTGGAAGGAATAATGCAGGGAGGAGTTATGTGATAAAAGGTAGACCGATTAAGAGTATAGAGATACAGAGGGACCTGGGAGTGCAGGTGCACAACTCTCTGAAGGTGTCGACACAGGTAGAGAAGGTTGTGAAGAAAGCTTATGGAATGCTAGCCTTTATAGGAAGGGGTATAGAGTATAAGAGCTGCCGTCTAATGCTTCAGTTGTATAGAACGTTGGTTAGACCGCATTTGGAGTACTGCGTCCAGTTCTGGTCACCTTACTACTGGAAGGACGTGGAGACCCTGGAGAGGGTGCAGAGGAGGTTTACCAGGATGTTGCCTGGCATGGAAGGACTGAGTTACGAGGAAAGGTTGGAGAAACTGGGACTCTTCTCCTTAGAAAGACAGAGATTAAGGGGGGATATGATAGAGGTATATAAAATACTGAAGGGAATAGATAAAGTCAACAGTGGTAGGCTTTTCCCTAGATTGGGGACAATTACGAGAGGTCACGATCTAAGGGTGAGGGGGGAGAAGTATAATTTGGATATGAGAGGAAGGTTTTTCACGCAGAGGGTCGTGGGGGTATGGAACGCGCTATCGAGTAGGGTGGTGGAGGCAGGCACATTGGACTTGTTTAAGGTTTACTTAGACACATGAGTGAAGCAAGGATGGAGGGTTATAGTAGAAGGTATTAAGTAGGGTCAGAGCCTCGGGACGACACCGGAAATGTAGTATTACATGTTAACGTATTGTCTTTTTATTCCACAGGGTCGGTCCACCTTGTTGTCAAACGAGGGGCATGCACACGGTGGGTTGTGCGTGGGCTGCTCTTGGAAGTTCCGGGAGTGGCCTAGTACTTCGTGTCGTTGTGTGTGCTTAATCCTGGACTAGCAGATGGGCACCACAATAGCTCAGTGACTATCACTGCTAGCTGTGCAGATACATGGATTTGGGCCTGTGTCTGTGGGAGTTTGCGCATTCTCCCTGTGGTTGCGTGGGTTTCCTCCGGGCGCTCCGGTTTCCTCCTACACCCCAAAGATGTGCTCTTAGGCTGATTGGTGTACCAAATTGACACTATTCTCCCCTGAATCTGGCTACATTAGGGGTTCCACTCACATACACACAGGGCAGGGTAGGTGTGGGAAGATGCGGCGGCGCGGGCTCGTTGGGCCGAAGGGCCTGTTTCCCGTGCTGGGATGTTCTTTGTTTTTAAATGTAAGAATTGATTTGTTATGGGACTATAGACCCAAATTGGATGAACTAAAATAAGTTGTGATTTTCTTGCAAGTCGTTCAACCATTGTTTTTAATGCCTTGATTTCTTTATCAGTTTTATAGCAATTAATTATGTGAGTTGCAACTTTTGGGGCATGATTTTTTGGATGGCAGGGTTTCCTACCCAACCAAAGAGTGAGAAGGGAACGTGTCATCACAGATACTGGCTGTCCTGGAACCATTTAATAAGGAGCGTTCTGGGGTTGGGGGTAGGTGCAGTTGTAGGGTGGAGTCAGATATGCTACCACCCATGTGGATCAGTGTCATCTGCAAACTTGGCTGTACAGCTCTTCATTCCTTCATTTTTGTCATTAGTAAATGTGCTGAAAGATTGAGGGCCCAGCATTGATCCTTGGAGAACATCAGGTTGAACTTTCCCAGGTTCAAAGGCAAGGTAGTTGCAGGATATGAGAGAGAGCATAGAATGCAGCAGCAAAGAATTCAGCTTCCAGTTTTTCTTTATTCTGGATATATTTCTTTTCATAAGAACATAAGAAATAGGAGCAGGAGTAGGCCATCTAGCCCTTCGAGCCTGCCCCGTCATTCAATAAGATCATGGCTGATCTGTCGTGTCTCAGTTCCACATTCCCGCCCTCTCCCCATAACCCTCAATCCCCTTGCCTATCAAAAACCTATCAACCCGCGTCTTAAATATATTTAGCGAGGCAGCCTCCACCACTTCAACGGGCAGAGAATTCCAGACATTCACCACCCTTTGAGTGAAGAAGTTCCTCCTCAACTCTGTTCTAAACCGCCCCCCCTTTATCTTGAGGCTGTGCCCTCTAGTCCTACTGTCTTTTCTGAGCAGGAAGAGCCTCTCCACCTCTATCCTATCCATCCCATTCATCATCTTATATGTCTCAATGAGATCTCCCCTCATTCTTCTAAACTCTAATGAGCACAAGCCTAGTTTATTCAGCCTCTCCTCATAGTTCAACCCCCTCAACTCTGGTATCAGCCTAGTAAACCTCCTCTGCACTCCCTCCAAGGCCAAAATATCCTTGCGTAAGTGCCGCGACTGAAACTGCACACAGTACTCCAGCTGCGGCCTCACCAGTGCCCTGTACAGTTGCAGCAAGACCTCCCTACTTTTATATTCAATCCCCCTTGCTATGAAGGCCAGCATCCCATTCGCCTTCTTGATCACCTGCTGCACCTGCAGGCTGGGTTTTTGCGACTCATGCACAAGGACCCCGAGGTCCCTCTGCACCGTCACGTGCTGCAGTTTTTCGCCATGTAAGTAATAGTCCTTCCTACCATTATTCCTACCAAAGTGGACAACTTCACACTTGCCAACATTAAATTCCATTTGCCAGTTCCTGGCCCATTCGTCCAGCCTATCTAGATCCTTCTGCAGACTTTCCACACCCTCCGCACAATTTGCCGTTCCACCAATCTTGGTGTCATCAGCAAATTTCGACACCATACACTCGGTTCCCTCCTCCAGATCATCTATATAAATGGTAAATAGCTGAGGCCCCAGCACCGACCCCTGGGGCACTCCACTAGTCACCAACCGCCAATCTGAATAGCACCCATTGACCCCCACTCTCTGCCTCCTAACTGACAGCCAATCCTCTATCCACGCTAAAACCCTACCCCCAACTCCATGCCCCCTGACCTTCTGTAATGACCTCTTGTGCGGCACCTTATCAAAGGCCTTCTGAAAATCAAGAAAGACCACATCCACCGGCTCTCCTCTATCCACCGCCCTAGACACATCCTCATAGAACTCCAATAAATTGGTCAGACACGACTTCCCCTTAACGAAACCGTGCTGCGTCTGCTCTATCAAACAATTCTCCTCAAGGTGCCTCGCTATTTTCTCCTTGATCACGGATTCTAACATTTTACCTACAACAGATGTGAAACTAACCAGCCTGTAATTCCCTGCCTTTTGCCTGCCACCCTTGCCATTCATTAATGCATTTAGCATTGATAGGGCAGCAGAAAGATATATAAAAAAAAAGCCATTTGCGTACAAACGGCTCCCCCCCCAACACACACACACACACACACACACACACACACACACACACACAAAACACCAGGAGCTTTCTGTCAATCAGTGAAAACCCATTGGATCAGGATGAAGGGGGTGGTGATAGGGAGTGAAAGTCTGGCACTTCTGATAGAATTGACGCCGCAGAGAAAAATCTACAATCATACAGATATATTGTAATGAAATGTGGGGCAACGTATTCTAGCCTGTACTTTCCTCACGAGAACTATCAACTAGAGAAAATTGCTCGCATAGCAACTAGAGTAAGTCATCCCAAAAGAACTGTTGGTCTTTACCTATGTGTGTGTGAATATCAGTTACATTATTTTAGTTATTTGCAAGAACCAAAATTCTTTTCTTTGTATATTTCAGTCCTGGAAATCCAGCCATTGCCAGGGTGAAGGTGCAGAGGTCCTCAAGTTGTGGTGTGCCAAATGCTAACAGTATTAAGCAGATGCTGCTTGACTGGTGCAGAGCCAAGACACGTGGTTATGAGGTGAGCACACACACCCTCTATCTTTTCAGGGAAAGAAACTGTAGAATTTTTTTTTGTAGCTGTGGGAGAGAAATAATTCAACCTCACCTGTATCAGAAAAGTTTTTAAATGGATGGGGTTACAGGAGCTGGCCATTCAGGTTTTCTAGCTTGTTGAGTGAATCAGTCACTTCTGTCCAATATCCATTAGTACCTTCACTTAATGATCGATTAATCTCTGTCTTCCTATTTAATTCCTGAACTGCCTAACTCTAATTTTGGAATTGTCACCTCTTGTTCTGAATGGGATGGATAGGATAGAGGTGGAGAGACTCTTCCCGCTCAGAAAGGACAGTAGGACTAGGGGGCACAGCCTCAAGATAAAGGGGGGGCGGTTTAGAACAGAATTGAGGAGGAACTTCTTCACTCAAAGGGTGGTGAATCTCTGGAATTCTCTGCCCGTTGAAGTGGTGGAGGCTGCCTCGCTAAATATTTTTAAGACGCGGGTTGATGGGTTTTTGATAAGCGAGGGGATTAAGGGTTATGGGGAGAGGGCGGGAATGTGGAACTGAGCCACGACAGATCAGCCATGATCTTATTGAATGGCGGGGCAGGCTAGATGGCCTACTCCTGCTCCTATTTCTTATGTTCTGTATTCCCCCAGCAATTGTTCATTTGTGTCTATTCTGTCAGATCCTTTCATCATTTTTCTTTGATTCAATACAAGTATCGGGCTCATTATCTCTTGCTTTAACCTGTTTAAGTTAACATTGTCAGTAAAACAAGAGAATGTCATACAAACTTACTTAAACCTAATAACGGAACAAGAGTTTGAAAATGACACAAGTATTAATTTTATTCAATATTGAATATTGTTTGCACCTTTTTAAAATGGATGATGACACTAGGTTCTTTATTTTTAATACCAAACGTAATGGCATAAAATCAGAGAACTGTATTCTTTGACATTCTGTAGTTCACTGCATTGCTATTGCAAGAAATCCTTACTGTTGGTGACCCATAAAATAATAAAAATGACAATTTAAAAATTTATTTGTCATTATGTATGGTATTTTGGAGGAAGAGACAATGGCTGGTTCAAAAGTTATTGATCTGTTATGTTTCAATAGTTTTATTATTTTAATTTTGCTTTATTTAGATTTCTTTCTTTAGTTCCTTCTCAGCCATTTTATGTGATTGTATAGCTAGATAAGCTTTTTAAATAATAATTGCTGATATTTATATTACCTGCAATTTGTAACAGTTTGATTTTAAACAGAGCCAAATGGCAGAACTACCTCTGAAGATAATTGTGTTCCATTGTCAATTTTGAAAGAGTATTAAATCATGAGATGTATTACATTACCCATCTCAGAACAGTTAACTCCCTGTTCAAGTCACTCTAATATTTTGCTTTGTCCGTCAGCATGTCACCATCCAGAACTTCTCCTCCAGCTGGAGTGATGGGATGGCATTCTGTGCTCTGGTGCATAACTTCTTCCCTGATGCCTTTGATTACTCACAACTGAATCCTAGCAACCGTCGACATAACTTCGAGGTGGCGTTCCAAATGGCTGAGTAGGTACCATTTCTAGATCTTTATGTGCTTTGTATTTTCTTGGCTTTAATAGAGTAATGCTTCTTGCAGCAATTATTGAACATTTAATTACAGAGAGTGCTACATTTGAAAAGTGTGATAGCAGTATAACGACTCACAAAATAATGAACTATATTGCATTTTGGGTTCTAAAATGCAACTAAGTTGAAAAGAAGAATGAGTATCATGTTTTCCCTAAAAAAAACAAGATGCTCCATAACAATATTAATGTGAGGAGCTTGCTAATAAGTGTATGTGGAATCAAGGAACTGAGTATCCATCTTCCTGTGCAATAATCTTACTCATTTTTGAAGCTGTACATTTTCTCTCAAATATCATTGGCCTCATGGTAATACTATTTTTATTTTAAGATTGTGAAACAAATCTTTAAAGTTAAAAAAGTAGTTTATTTATTAATGACATGAACACTGCAATAAAGTTACTGTGAAATTCTCCCTCACTGCCACACTCTGGCATCTGTTTGGGTCAATATACCTAACCAGCATGTCTTTCAGAATGTGGGAGGAAACCGGAGCACCTGGAGGAAACCCACGCAGATACAGGGAGAACATGCAAACTCGACACAGACAATAACCTCAGCCAGGAATCAAACCCAGGACCCTGGTGCTGTGAAGCATCAGTGCTAACCACTGTATTACCGTGCTGCTCAAATTTTGAGCTTAGGTGTTGGTATCTTCGATATTTTTTTAAATGCTTTAAGCAAGAGTCATCTAAAAACTGAAATAAGTTTTCAGTGAAACTAAGTAATCCATCTGCCTATGCAGCTTCAACCTCATTTACATATAAGAAAGGAAGCATTAATTTGTTGATTTCTGACAAATTGACATCTATTGTGCATTCTGTACTCACTGAGTTAGCAGCTATAAAATAAATGAGTAATTGATATTGGTGTGGATTAGTACCTATGTGGATGCAAGCCTGGACCCAGATTTTCATCCCCAGATTGGGTATGCTGAGATGGAAGAATTCCCAGCTCTGCAAATTCGACCTTTAAAAATGTCTGCCCACTGTTTTGGATTTTCAGTTGGGGGTGGGGAAAGCTAAAATAGGAGGCTTGCAGATGGATGACCCCACAAGTGGAGAGGGTTCGGAGGCAGCAGTGCGTGTCAGGCAATTTAGACACATTTAAGAAGCACCTACTTGGGTTTGCCAGTTTGGTGAATGCAGTATTGAAGGTGACATTGTGAAGTGATCAGGTGAGTGCCAAAGCTATAAATGTTGTCCAACTGTTAGGTAATCTTGGAATGGATGGCTCACTGTGGGTTTCTGAATGGAAGTACTGAGTGGATTCCCAAGACGCAACCATGAAAATTGTCTTGCCACCACAACTTGATGCAGAGAATATACATTGATTGAGTAAGCCAACTTGATTCAGTGGCTGACGAAACAACATTGCCATGCTCATCTTCCCATCCATTGGCTCTACTTCTCTGGATGTACCCACACTTTGGAACCTTGGCTAGGACTCTCATATTTGCACAGTGTAGTGATGTAACAATCTGAATAAGATAGAATAAGCTAGTTGGGCTATCAGTTCTCCTTGAGCACAGCATGCCATCTTGGAGTGACAGCCACAACATACATTGCAACAGGTGGTACGTCCAGATTACTTCTCTCAACTACACTGTTAAGAATATTTGTAAATGCAGAGATGTACATGGTTAGTGCATGTAAGCATATAAAAGCAAATTAGAGCAAGGTTTTTTAAGTTGCTGATGTCCCTTCTCACCATACGTTTTCATTAATTACTTAACTAAGTCATAGAATGTCACACACTGGAGGGACGGGACCAGCTGCCCATGTTTGTCCAACAGGGTCCTGATGGAGGAGGTGCAATGGCAAAAGGATAGCTAAAGTGCGAGACATGGCAGATACAATCCTTAATGCTGAAGCACAAGATTTTGTGAGCTGCTCATTTAGGTGTGTGCAAAACAAATGTGAATAGGCATTATGATGCACAGATGCATTGAATAGCATTATCTTTGCATGCACTATATATGAGGATGACAAAAATTCATATCGTGTTTGCAGAACAACAGGGCAGAGAATTCAAAGGCGATGGCTTGGACTGAGGGAAGGAGAGCCAACCTGAGGCCTATGTGCTCCTGAAGATCACTGGGTGCTATGTTTTGGTGATGGTCAATCTCCAGTAGCAGGTGATAAAGGAGGTGTTGAGATTTCCTTGGCACATGGTGGAGATCATATTCTTACTTTGATGAGCACGATGGGCCATTGACATGAAAGGGAATGCGACGATGGGGTTGAGTCATGTGGACAGAGTAGGAATGGTTGCGGCAATGCATGCATTTGTGCGCTTTTACCTGGAGAAGGGCTGCACTCAATATTTCGCACAGGTCTGCTGGCTCTCGCCTGACCCAGATCCTTCAGGCATCAGGAGGAGGAAGGGATATCTCAGAAAGCAGTGTTATGTCATATTAGTCCACATCCCACCAACTCAGATAGAGGAATTTTGAATGGTTGTAGTGCATGTTTAGAGTCAGTGGCACATGGTGAAAGTCACCGCACCAGAGTATAGGAGAAGGTGTCAGAGACATCTGTACACAATCCCCTTGAAGGAGGGTGGAAAGCTGTGATGATGCTCTAGTGGGCAGTTACCCCTCCTGAGTACAGATGGTACAATTCTCATTACAGAGAAGGCTCAGATCTGCAGAGATGGGCTGAACACTTTGAAGCCGTCCTCAACCGACCATCATCTATTAAGTATGAGGCAATAGACAGGATTCCCCAGGTTGATCTCAACAGCGCCATGGATGACCCACCGGTAGTAGCCGAAGTCACGAAAGCTGTCAACCAGCTATCCATTGGCAAAGCCCCAGGGGCAGATGCCATACCCGCAGAGATCTACAAAGCTGCTGGTCCTGTACTTATAAAGAAGCTCACCGAGTTGTTCCAGACCTTTTGGAAGTAAGGATCCATTCCTCAGGAACTTAAAGATGATTCCATCGTACACCTCTACAAGAGGAAGGGCAATCGGCAAGTATGCGACAATCACCGAGGAATCTCACTGCTCTCCATCACAGGAAAAACCCTTGCAAGAGTCCTGTTAAATTGTCAGGTCACTCATCTGGAGGCGGTCCTGCTTCCAGAGTCACCGTGCGGCTTCTGCAAAGGTTGCGGGACTATTGACATGATTTTTGCTGCGTGCCGACTTCAGGAGAAGTGTGAGGTGCACAATCGCAAGCTCTACATAATCTTTGTTGACCTCGCAAAAGCCTTCAATACTGTCAGCCGACAAGGCCTGTGGAGGATCATGTCAAAGTTCGGCTGCCCCCCCAAATTCATTCTGATGATATGCCAGTTCTATGATGGCATGATGGCCAGAATACTGGATGGCAGAGAATCCTCTGAGGCATTCCCAGTCACCAATGGCATCAAACAGGGCTGTGTGCTTGCACCCACACTGTTCAGCATGATGTTTACTGCCATGCTGAATGATGCCTTCCAGGACAGTGTTGCTGGAATCAGCCTCAAGTAGAATGGATGGGAAACTCTTCAACCTGAGGAGACTTCAAGCTGTTACCAAAGTGAAGGAGATTGTTCTGAGAGACTTCCTCTTTGCTGATGATAGTATGGACAAGTTTTCCGCAGCTTGTGACAACTTTGGACTCATCATCAACATTAAAAAGACGGAAGTCATGTACCAGCCTGCTCCTCATGCATCGTGCACAGAACCCATAATCACAATCAAAGGGCAGAAACTACAGGCAGTGGACCAGTTTATTTATCTTGGCAGCACCCTCTCCCAAGCTGTGACTATTGATACAGAAGTTAATTGCAGAATAGCAAAGGCAAGTTCTGCTTTTGGTAGACTGCGCTCCACTGTATGGGAACATCGACTGTGTATCGAAGGCTCAATCATTTCCACGTGACTTGTCTTCGCAGAATATTACGCATCAGATGGCAAGACAAAGTATCTGATACTGAAGTTCTCTCCAGAGCAAGTCTATCATCAGTCCACATACTGCTGATGAGGGCACAGACCCGTTGGGCAGGTCATGTCATTCGTATGCCAGACGAGCGCATACCCAAGCAGCTCCTTTTTGGGGAACTCTCTGCTGGAAGACGCTTGCATGGAGGGCAGAAGAAACGTTACAAAGACACACTCAAGGCCTCCCTGAAATTGCTTGATATAGACACAACCACCTGGGAAATGCTAGCGCAAGACTGCCCTACCTGGCGCTGCCTCATCCACAAGGGCTGTCAAGTTTACGAAGCAAGGTGCATTGCTGAAGCATAACTTAAGCGCGAGCTGCGCAAGCCCAGAGCCACCAGCGCAACAACTACCGTGCCTACACAAGTCTGTCCAATATGTGCCAGGACAATCCGTGCCCAAATTGGCCTGGTCAGTCATCTTCAGACACATCGCATCCAGCCTCAGAATGACTAATGGTGTCATGGTCCTCATCGACAACGATGGACGAATAACATGGGGAGTCCAGTTGAGTTTTGGTCAATGGTAACAGCAAGGATGTTGACAGTGGGGAATTCAGTGATGGTAACATTGTTGAATGTCAAAGGATGGTGATTAAAGTCTCCCTTATTGGGGAGGATCGTTGCCTGGCATTTGTGTGGCATGAATGTTACTTGCCACTTGTCAGTCCAAACCTTGCTATGTTCAGATGTTGTTGCATTTGAACATGTCCTGCTTCTCCTGGGTCTCTGGATTACTAGTGCAGTGACAATACCACCATATCACTGCCTCCCCATAATGAATTTCTTGAGAGACTGTGGTGTCAAGGTACAGGGATCTTTATGTGGAGGTATATTGTCAGAGTCATGTGGAAATGTTTCACAAGCGCACAGGAGAGTAGTGAGTATCACAGTGCTGAAGAACTTCAGTTTTGTTGCTGGGCTGATTCTTCGATGTTTCCATACACCACTGTATGAAACATATAGAGGTACAGCTGACTTGCTTACACAGTGCACAGGAGCATTTTAAATGCAAAGACTGAATGGTGGACTTTAACTGTCTGGTTTACATATACAAAGATTATTGTGCATTCACCCCAGATTAAAAATTATTGGGCATTCACTACCTGGCAGACATATAAGGCTTTTATTAGTATGCACCAACACCAAGGCCCAAGTTTTTGCCATGGCGGAGAGGCTGTGCATTGTGGTGAAACCATTCCAAAACCCCTACTCCTTGTGTGGCTGTGGATTGGCAAGAGATAACTCTTATCATGTCAATACAGGTTTGATTTTGGTACTACCTGCTTTTGATGCAAGCTTTGTGCCTGTTCAGGACTGTTCTTTTGTACTGGCTTGTTGTATGCAGTCTATTATTGCTATGTGCTTGATATCTATAGAACCTTAGTTTTGTACATATCTGGCTTCAGTACAAACCCTGGCTCCAGTAACGATCTCACTTATGTCTGCCATTGAGGTTTATCACCAAATTTATTTTCCCCACCTAGAACTTTCAGTGGTGTTACTCCATTCAACTGTTTAAAGAATGAGTTTGTTTATGTATTGCTACTATTGGAAGTGATAAATCAAGCTTGAAGATTTTCCTGGGTTTCTAACGTATAAGCACAAGTCCTGTTTATTGCACGTATAACATTTACAATATTTTTAATAGCTGAGCTTTATAATCATGGATATTTGACTGGCTAGTCTGAGCTCTCTTATTACATATGTTCTGAGCAATGCTTTCATTATAATCTGCCAGCCTGTGTGGTTCTGGTGATTTCAACAATCAATTTTTCATTCAGACTTTTATACTAAATTTTAAGTAACATGATCAATAATCTCAGAAAATGTAATGTTAAAAATATTGTTGGGTTATTGTTGTTTTAATTTTTGACTGAGAGCATATTGCTTCCAACACTGAATGTAAAGAAATAGATTGATGCACCACTCAGTCTGCTGTTGAACCATATAAACCCGCAAGATGACATGTGAACTTCTAATCTGCATTATATTAGCTGATCTTAGCGACAGTAATGGGAGTAATGTAGATAATGCAAATATTTTAAGGTTACTGATGATTTATAAATCCTTGAAGTGTTTATTGACAGAATCAGGATATTATCCCTTGTCTACATTTCTTCTTTCCAAAGCTGACTTACATTTCTCCTCTATGCTTCTTTATTTCCAAATGGCAAATTTTCTCTGATATTTGAATCCTTTGCTTCCTTAAGGTGTTAACTGCTTATTAGGGTATGGTTTCTTAGATGCTAAGTATCCTTCAGTACCTTGCTGAAGTGACCTTCTCTTCAGTCTTCAAATGGTATTGAAATAAATGTTTTTCCCATCTTTATGTCTTGCCATGCTGTACACCATGCCTCAGTTCAGAGGGTAAGCAGGAGACCTGTGACTTGGTATTTCAACTGCTACATGGTCCAAGATACAAATCTACAGTGCAGAAAGAGGCCATTCAGCCCATCGAGTCTGCACTGACCACAATCCCACCCAGGCTTTATCCCCATAACTCCATGCTACCTTAGCTAATCCCCTGACACCAAGGAGCAATTTAGCATGGCCAATCCGCCTAACCCGTTTTTGGTTTTGTTTCATCTAGACATGCTTGTACTGTGCATATGTATGTGTTCAAAACTCCAAGGATGTATTATGCTTCAGCAATTGGATTTAGATGGTTAAAGATTTTAGGAAAATCAAAGAAGCCAAAAATAAATGAACTTTTTAATTTCTATCTTTTCCATCTGAAACTAAATTAAATATAAATGGTTCTCATGATTGTGGAAAATGTGGTCCTGAATAAAACTCCTTATTGTGCTAGGGAAGCTATATGAAGTTCTCGTATTCAATATCATAGTAAATCACTCAGGCCACCATCAATGGTATAATTATTATTCCAAGAACTGTTCATTTTTAAACTAAAAGCTACAGAAGAATGTATTTATGTTTTAAAAGTAGACTTCATTCACTATCTGCAGCTGGTTGCAATTCCAAATAAATATACATGTTTCTTAAGAGAAGTAATTTTTAATATATAAAGATAAATAATAAAAACTAATATTAGTCTCAGAAATTATTACTTCTGACTTTTTAATTGATCTACATAAGCATAAACCTACTTGAAGGTTATTTCCAGGAATGCTGGAACATTTAATATCATTAAGATGCATCTTGAATTCAACCACCACTCCGGTGGCACTGCTGTTCAATAGATCTACCAATCTCTGATTGCTGGTAGCTCTTGGCAGACTGGACTTCTGTACTTGAGTCCTTGATCCCGGGGAAGGCCTGCCATTGTCCTGAATGGCACTTAATTCAAAGGGCAAAACTGGCTTAGCAAAAGAAGACGAAGGGTAGCGGTGGAAGGGTGTGTTTCTGAATGGAAGGCTGTGACAAGTGGCATTCATCATGTGGAGATGGCATTCTTCAGGGATCAGTGTTGGGACCTTTGCTGTTTGTAATATACATAAATGATTTGGACAAAAATGTAACTGGTTTGACTAGTAAGTTTGTGGATGACACAAAGGTTGGTGGATTTGTGGATAGCAATAAGGACCACCAGAGGATCCAGCAGGATATAGATCAGTTGGAGACTTGGGTGGCGAGATGGCAGATGGAGTTCAATCCAGACAAATGTGAGATAATGCATTTTGGAAGGTCTAATACAGATAGGAAATATACATTATATGGCAGAATCCTTAACAGTATTGATAGGCAAAGGCATCTGGATGTACAGGTGCACAGGTCACTGAAAGTGGCAATGCAGGTGGAGAAAGTAGTCAAGAAGGCATACGGCATGCTTGCCTTCATCGGCTGGGGCATTGAGTTTAAAAATTGGCAAGTCATGTTGCAGCTTTATAGAACCTTAGTTAGTTCTTAGGCCGCACTTGGAATATAGTGTTCAATTCTGGTCGCCACACTACCAGAAGGATGTGGAGGCTTTGGAGAGGTACAGAAAAAATGTATCTGGTATGGAGGGCATTAACTATGAGGAGAGGTTAGAGAAATTTGGTTTGTTCTCCCTGGAACGACAGAGGTTGAGGGATGACCTGATAGAAGTCTACAAGAATATGAGGGGCATGGACAGAGTGGATAGTCAGAAACTTTTTCCCAGGATGGAGGAGTCGGGGACACAGTTTTAAGGTGTGAGGGGCAAGGTTTAACCGAGATGTACGAAGCAGATTTTTTGCACAGAGAGTAGTGGGTGCCTGGAACTCATTGCCAGGGGAGGTAGTGGAAGTGGATATCGTAGTGACTTTTAAGGGGTGCCTTGACAAATTACATGAGTAGAATGGGAATAGAGGGATATGGTTCCCGAAGGATAGGGGTTTTAGTTAAGTCAGGCAGCATGGTTGGTGCACGCTTGGAGGGCCAAAGAGCCTGTTCTTGTGCTATAATTTTCTTTGTTCTGTGTTCTTTTGACTTCTCAAAAAGAGGCAACACAGATGTCTCACTGTCTCTTTAGCCGATGGGCAAGACCCAGGGATACATTGGCAATGCCTACTTAGCATTTAATTTACAAAACTTTAATTTAAAAATTGTGACAGTGGCAAATGAATGTGAGATAAAAGATACTCATCTAAAATTGCAGGTGGGATTCTTCCAAAAAGATCCTAAGTGTCGAATTAACATAAAAGCTGGAGTAAATCCCACTGTTTTTTTCAACAGGATTTTCAAAATGAATCTCCCACATTCTATGGGAGTGCACTAGCATGAATATAGTGAAAAATCAGGGATGAGGCCTATTGGAGAGGCCAGCTGTGCAGGCCACTACACATGCGCCAATCTGTCAGAATGCAGATCGATGCATGTACAGTAGCCCCACAATGCCAGCCTCCTGATCACTGGTGATCTGCAACCATGCAATGCTGGCCATGTGACCCCCCCCCCCCCCCCCCAGGTCCCCATCCCCTGATACCTGCCACACACCGCTCCCCCCCCCAAAAAAAAATCTCTCAATCGCTGGCCTCCCTCCTTCTGTCACTGCCAAGTGCAGTGGCAGCAGGACCACACACCTCCACCGATCTCCCCACCCTGCCCCCTTGGCACTACCTGATGCTCAGTGGGCAGTGCTAAGGTATCCCTGGGCATTGCCACTTTCCTTCTTTAGCAGTGCCAAGGGGCCAGGCTGGCCCTGCCAAGTTCCAATGCCCAGGAAGAACCCTCTCACCCCCAACCTGCTGGCAGGGGACTCCCCTGGCTTCCCTTCACTCCAGCGGGGTTGGGTTGCCAGCTCCCTGTTAGGAGGGAAGTGTTGTAAACCCTACTGGAGTGAAACATGTTGACAGTGGGGAAGAAGAGTGGGAGAGACTCTAGCAGGTTCGGAGGCTTCAGTCCCGGGCCCGCTAATGTTATGTAAAGTCTAATTTAAATGATTAATACAGCACTGCGCCAATTTCTGGAAATCTGACACAGAGACTTGCGGAAGCTGTGACACCCAGTGGGAACCCCACTAAACGGCCTCTGCTTGAGTCTCCCGGCCTGCTGCACTCTTTAGCATCTTTTGAGAAATATAGATAATGAAAGTTCCTCTTTAAGTCTTTAAGTTTTACTTGCCACCCCACAAAACAATTGTTACAGGATAACTTGCTCTAAATTCACTGTCTTAACTGAGAAATTTGCCTTTCCATCAAATGTCAAGAGACTCTTTACAAGGACCATCTTCCCTCAAAGTAATATTTTGACCCTACAGTTAATGCTTATGGAGAAGGGTGTATTAGAAGCTTTTGGATGCTAAATAATCTCTGTCTTGCTCTTATTTGTTTTCTACAACTCTCCTTTTTATGTTCTTTACTGCATGGCCATTATGTAAACTGTAAATAGGTTTTGTTTATTTCTCACTGAGAAGATTAAATGTACACAAGTTAATTTGCCTATCTGTGTTGCAAACTAAAAGATATGTTGCTCAAGTTCTGGTCAATCACATTTGTTTGTTAGAAAATTGGGCTTCTTTAATTCATTTTTAAAAATGATAATGACCTAACCCTGGCGACTGACTCAGTTATAATACAATAGAGTAAAGTATTTGTTTATAACAACATGTTGATTGGGACTGGTTTTAGTCCCTGAGAGCTTTTATTGGATACCACTCTGCTGCAATCTTTGTCTTTTTGTGGAGAGGGAAAGGTGAAACTAATGTTGTTGGTCTAGATTTCAAACTCTTTTTTGCTGAGTTCTTTTTACTTTATCATAGAATGCTCTTTAGCTCCCAAAATTTTTAATTTATTTACTTTCTGTGTTGGTCTTTTGTGCACTATCATCGCTTATACACAATTATTTTATATGTTCTTCAAACAGTTACACGTTTCCCCATTTTCTACTGGAACCATTGCTTTTAATGTAGTTATTGTATTCATGTCATGTGCTGCATTCCATGTTCAATGAATGTATATTGAGCACAATGTTATTGATGTTGTGTATCACGAAGCATGAATTTTCTTTTTGTTCATTGTATGTCACTGAATGTAATTTATGTTTTTTTGTTTTTTTTTCTTGCTTATTTTTTTCTCCCTCTCTCCTTCTGTTCCCTGTTGTGTCCCGTCTCCTCTCTTGTTTGACCCTCTCTCTGGTCCCATAGGAAGCATGCTGACTGCCCACAACTGCTGGATGTGGAAGATATGGTGCGGATGAAGGAGCCCGACTGGAAATGTGTTTACACTTACATTCAGGAATATTATCGCTGTCTGGTGCAGAAGGGTCTGGTTAAAACCAAAACCACCTCCTAGGGATTAACGGAGTAAAGGGTGAGAGACCTTATCTGATTTAGAAATTTTAGGGCTTAGCAGACTTTGGTAAAATGAAGTTCTTACTTTTCTAACCTCACTAAATTTTTCTTGTCAACTTTAATTTTTCTTTGAACTTCTTCCTGTTTGCTGCTGTACTGTTTTTAAGCCTGCAGTTGTTCTCTGGTTTCCATTATTTTGGGAGCAGTATAAAAGGGAAATAATACTAAGGGACTTTAGAAAGGCAATAAATGCTTGGCTCTCATCAATTATTTGTCTCTCTGTATCTGTTTATATTTCTCTGAATCTAGTTCATACATCTTCTTAGAATCTGATTAGGGGCAGTGCACATGTTAGATAGAGCGGGCAACCTTTCTGCACAGACCGATGTGGGATGTCCTCCTTAACAGACTCCATGACCCATCAGAAGCTCTGCCCCCACCTGAACCTGCTAGCTTGATATCCTGCAAGACATCCGAACATTTATCCAAATTTCATCCAACATCATACACCTCTGTCCTGAGGTACTAGAGAGTTGCCAGCTTCTAACTGACTGACAGCTCTCTGAGGTGAGACTTTCTCGCCAAGAAGGATAACAGTCCCACTGCCAACCTACTAATGGCTAGTTGGCTACAGGATACCAGTGTTCCACATGTTGGGCTACTTGCTGACTTTTTAGCTGGGGGAGTGGGTGGAAATCAGGTACCTCATGTAAATCAACTTGCTGACCCATTCTCTGCCCAATTCCTTACAAGATTTCAAAAAAAGTTTGATTTTAACTGTTGTTTAAAACTTTCCCACATGCTACTTATTATTAGTTTTGCTGCTGATCTCAGCTGAGGCATCAGTGCCATCTGAAGTAGCTGAGCCACTTTATCAAGGAAAGGGAAGAGTTTGGCAGCTCAATCAATGGCATGTGCCATAGAACCATACAGTGCAGAAAGAGGCCCTTCGGCTCATCGAGTCTGCACTGAACACAATCCCACCCAGGCCCTACCCCCATATCCCTACATACCATACCCACTAATCCCTCTAATCTACGCATCCCTGGACACGAAGGGGCAATTTCTTAGCACAGCCAATCAACCTAACCCACACATCTTTGGACTGTGGGAGGAAACCGGAGTACCTGGAGGAAACCTGTGCAGACACGAGGAGAATGGGCAAACTCCACACAGACAGTGACCCAAGCTGGGAATCGAACCCAGGACCCTGGAGCTGTGAAGCAGCAGTGCTGACCACTATGCTACCGTGCCGCCCAAAATGTATTCTAACAGAATGGGGCAAAAGGATATATCAAAAACTTACATAGAAACTAGAAGCAGCAGTAGGTCATTTGGCCTTTCGAGCCTGCCCCACCATTCATTTTGATCATAGCTGATCATCGAATTCAATATCCTGATACCCTCCTTTCCTCCCATATCCCTTGATCCCTTTAGCCCCAAGAGCTATATCTAATTTCTTCTTGAAATCAGACAATGTTTTGGTCTCAACTACTTTCCATGGTAGTGATTTCACCACCTCTGAATGAAGGAATTTCTCCTCACCTCAGTTCTAAAAGGTTTACCCCTTATCCTCAAACTATGACCCCTAGTTCTGGTCTTCCCCACGACTGGGAACATCTGCTGCGATTCTTCCAAAAGTGCTGAATTGGCAGGAAAACGGTTCGAGATCCTGACTGTTTTGTCAGTTCTCACCTGAATCTCCACATTCTGTGCATTGCAGAGATCCCAGTCATGAATATCATTAAAAACACAGGAGGGTGGGGCCTATTCATGCCGGAGTTTGACAGTTCTGAAACTCTGCGCATGTGCAGTGGTCCCGATCTGTCAGACTTCCCATTTGCTGGCCAGCTCTGACCAGTCCCTTGTCCCAGAGCACCCTGATGCACAGCGCACCCCCCCCCCCCCCCCAGCAGTGGCAATCCCCCAAAAACCCCCATCACCCTGCCGATCCAACCCCTCCAGCCCGCTCCAATCGCTGCCCTCCCTTCATCCCAGATCAATCCTGTCGGCAGAGTAGCAGGAGACCCCCCTATCCCCACTCTCAATACACCCCATGCCCTTCGCACTGCCAGATGCCTGATGGGCAATGCCAAGGTGCCCCTGGATATCGGCACTTAGCCTTTTGGGCAGTTCCGGAGGTACAGACTGATACTGCCAGGGTGCACCACCCCGCACTGCCTGACCACCTAGGGGCCCCGATTGCCTCCCCTTCACTCCAATGGGGTTTCCACTAGTTCTCCGAATGTGGGGAGCTAGTCTGAACCCCGCCAAGAAGTACTCCTGGGGATTGGGAGATTCAGTAGGGACCTGAAAATTCCCAATAATGAACTGATAAACATATTTAAAATACATTTAATAAAACATTTATATGACTTATCTGCCTTCCCGCCGGTTTCCAGCACGGTCTGACTGGCGACTATTCGCCGGCTCCGGGAGATGTGCATGCGTTCCCAGTGCATGTGCAAATTACTGTTCAAGTGCAGCGACACCCATCCCCCACCTTGACCTGCCAGAAAAGTTGCGGGTCACAATGGGAGAATCGCGGCCATTATTTCTGAATCTATCCTGTCTAAGCCTGCTAGATGTTTATAAGTTTCTATGAGATCCCCTCTCCTCTTCTAAACTCCAACGAATATAATCCTAATCGATTTATATGACAGACCTGCCATTCCAGGAATCAGTCTGATAAACCTTTGCTGTACTCCCCCTATGGCAAGGACATCCTTCCTCAAATAAGAACACCAAAACTGCACACAATACTCCAGGTGTGGCCTCATCAACGCCCTACACAATTGCAGCAAAGCATCCTTATTCCCACACTCAAATCCTATTGCTATTTACCATTTATATAGATGATCTGGAGGAGGGAACCGAGTGTAGGGTGTCGAAATTTGCTGATGACACCAAAATTGGTGGAAAGGCAAATTGTGCGGAGGATGGGGAGAGTCTACAGAAGGATCTAGATAGGCTGGGTGAATGGGCCAGGAAATGGCAAATGGAATTTAATGTTGGTAAGTGCGAGGTGGTCCACTTTGGTAGGAATAATGGTAGGAAGGATTATTACTTACGTGGAAAAAAACTGCAGCAGGCGACGGTGCAGAGGGACCTCGGGGTCCTTGTGCATGAGTCGCAAAAACCCAGCTTGCAGGTGCAGCAGGTGGTCAGGAAGGCAAATGGGATGCTGGCCTTCATCGCGAGGGGGATTGAATATAAAAGTAGGGAGGTCTTGCTGCGGCTGTATAGGGCATTGGTGAGGCCGCAGCTGGAGTACTGTGTGCAGTTTTGGGCGCCGTACTTACGCAAGGATATTTTAGCCTTGGAGGGAGTGCAGAGGAGGTTTACTAGGCTGATGCCGGAGTTGAGGGGGTTGAGCTATGAGGAGAGGCTGAATAGATTAGGCTTGTACTCATTAGAGTTTAGAAGCATGAGGGGAGATCTCATTGAGACGTATAAGATGATGAATGGGATGGATAGGATAGAGGTGGAGAGACTCTTCCCGCTCAGAAAGGATAGTAGGACTAGGGGGCATAGCCTCAAGATAAAGGGGGTGCGGTTTAGAACAGAGTTGAGGAGGAACTTCTTCACTCAAAGGGTGGTGAATCTCTGGAATTCTCTGCCCGTTGAAGTGGTGGAGGCTGCCTCGCTAAATATTTTTAAGACGCGGGTTGATGGGTTTTTGATGAGAGAGGGGATTAAGGGTTATGGGGAGAGGGCGGGAATGTGGAACTGAGCAGCGACAGATCAGCCATGATCTTACTGAATGGCGGGGCAGGCTCGAAGGGCTAGTTGGCCTACTCCTGCTCCTATTTCTTATGTTCTTATGAAGGTGAACGTAAGAACATAAGAAATAGGAGCAGGAGCAGGAGTAGGCCATCCAGCCCTTCGAGCCTGCCCCGCCTTTCAATAAGATCATGGCTGATCTGAAGTGGATCAGTTCGACTTTCCTGCTTTCTCTCCATAACCCTTAATTCCCTTGTCTGTCAAAAACCTACCTACCTGTGACTTAAATATATTTAGCGAGGTAGCCTCCACCACTTCAACGGGCTGAGAATTCCAGAGATTCACCACCCTTTGAGTGAAGAAGTTCCTCCTCAACTCTGTTCTAAACTGCCCCCCACTTATCTTGAGGCTGTGCCTTCTAGTCCTGCTATCCTTTCTGAGCGGGAAGAATCTCTCTACCTCTACCCTGTCCATCCCTTTCATCATCTTATACGTCTCTATAAGATCCCCCCTCATCCTTCTAAACTCCAACGAGTACAGGCCCAGTCCATTTAGTCTCTCTTCATAGTCCAACCCCCTCATCTCCGGTATCAGCCCAGTGAACCTCCTCTGCACTCCCTCCAAGGCCAAAATGTCCTTGCGCAAGTGCAGCGACCAAAACTGCACACAGTACTCCAGCTGCGGCCTCACCAGTACCCTGTACAGTTGCAGCAAGACCTCCCTGCTTTTATATTCTATCCCCCTCGCTATGAAGGCCAGCATAACATTCGCCTTCTTGATCACTTGCTGCACCTGCAGACTGGGTTTTTGCGACTCATGCACAAGGACCCCCAGGTCCCTCTGCACCGTAGCATGCTGCAGCTTTTCTCCCTTTAAATAGTAATCCCTCCTACTATTATTTCTGCCAAAGTGGATAATCTCACACTTGCTAACATTGTACTCCATCTGCCAGGTCCTCGCCCACTCGCTCAGCCTATCTAGATCATACCATTTGCCTTCTTTACTGTCTGTTGTACCTGTGCGCTTACTTTTAGCGACTGATGCACAAGGACATTAAGTTCTTGCTGAGTGTCCACGTCTGTCAATTTACACCCATTCAAGTAATAATCTGTCTCTTTTATATTGCTACCGAAGTGGAAAACCTCACATTTATCTACGTTATAATGCATCTGCCATGCTTATGCCCACACACTCAGCCTGTCCAAATCATGCTGAACAATCTCTGCATTTTCCTCTCAGCTCACCCTCCCACTCAACTTTGTAGCATCTGCAAATTTGGAGATAATACATTCAGTTCCCATTTCTAAATCATTATTATATAATGTGAGCAGCTGAGATCCCAGCACACATCCCTGTGGAACCCCACTAATCACAGACTGCCAATCAGAAAAAGATCTATTTATTGCCAACTCTTTGCTTCCTATATGCTATCCAGCTTTTCTACCTATCTCAAGTCATTACCCGCCGTCCCATGTGTTTTAACTTTACATACTTGTCTGTTATGTCAGACCTTGTTGAAAGCTTTCTGAAAGGGGGCGTGGAGTTGGGGGTAAGGTGTTAGCGTGGATAGAGGATTGGCTGTCTAATAGGAGGCAGAGAGTAGGTGTCAATGGGTGCTATTCAGATTGGCTGTTGGTGAGTAGTGGAGTGCCCCAGGGATCAGTGCTGGGTCCTCAGCTATTTACCATTTATATAGAGGATCTGGAGGAGGGAGCTGAGTGTAGGGTGTCGAAATTTGCTGATGACATAAAGATAAGTGGAAAAGCAAATTGTGCGGAGGGTGTAGAAAGTCTGCAGAGGGATCTAGATAGGCTAAGTGAGTGGGCGAGGACCTGGCAGATGGAATTTAATGTTGGCAAGTGTGAGGTTATCCACTTTGACAGGAATAATAGTAGGAAGGACTACTATTTAAAGGGCGAAAAGCTGCAGCACGCTACGATGTAGAGGGACCTTGGGGTCCTTGTGCATGAGTTGCAAAAACCCAGTCTGCAGGTGCAGCAGGTGATCAGGAAGGCAAATGGGATGCTGGCCTTCATAGCGAAGGGGATTGAATATAAAAGTAGGGAGGTCTTGCTGCAACTGTACAGGGCACTGGTGAGGCCACAGCTGGAGTACTGTGTGCAGTTTTGGTCGCCGCACTTGCGCAAGGATATTTTGGCCTTGGAGGGAGTGCAGAGGAGGTTTACTAGGCTGATGCCGGAGTTGAGGGGGTTGAGCTATGAGGAGAGGCTGAATAAACTAGGCTTGTACTCATTAGAGTTTAGAAGAATGAGGGGAGATCTCATTGAGACGTATAAGATGATGAATGGGATGGATAGGATAGAGGTGGAGACACTCTTCCTGCTCAGAAAGTATAGTAGGACTAGGGGGCACAGCCTCAAGATAAAGGGGGGGGCGGTTTAGAACAGAGTTGAGGAGGAACTTCTTCACTCAAAGGGTGGTGAATCTCTGGAATTCTCTGCCCGTTGAAGTGGTGGAGGCTACCTCGCTAAATATTTTTAAGACGCGGGTTGATGGGTTTTTGATAAGAGAGGCGATTAAGGGTTATGGGGAGAGGGCGGGAATGTGGAACCGAGACACGACAGATCAGCCATGATCTTATTGAATGGCGGGGCAGGCTCAAAGGGCCAGATGGCCTACTCCTGCTCCTATTTCTTATGTTCTTATGAATTCCCATGGTGTGGCAGTGGAATAAAAGAAAAATAACTACACAAAAATGTCAAAGCAAACTCAAACAGAACAGTGTGTTTTTGTGACAACAGATCATTTTTCCTTGAAATCTATTTGTGTGTGAAGCAGATTTAATATTAGAGTGTCTGGAATTTGACATACAAAAAAAGGCAGGAAATAAATTTCTGATATTGAAATAATTTCAGATGGGATTTTTAAAAGTCTGCAACTTGCCTATTTGCAATTCGTATTGTTTTAATCCATATAATCCATAAAAAATAGTTTAATGTAATTATTTTGATTCACAATTTTGAAAGAAAATAGTTAATTGCTGAAAAACGATACATGTCAAAACTTTTCGTGTCTCACTCATTGGGACACTTCACAAGAATACCGGTATAGAGGGGTCAAGTTACCTCATTTAAATTTCAAGCAATGCTTGACAGTTATCTGTCTGTTACTATCAACAGGTGCATTCTCTGTGGCAATGCCTTTATCAGTCAGAGTCCACTTACCAACCAATCTTCGTATACATTTTTGTTTTCCCCTTATACAGATATTCATGCTGTGTTCTGATGAGTGCAAGATGAAAAGATTCAACATGTTTTTTTTCTTTCAGCAATTTTCAAGTTCTGGACTACCAAACAAAAAAGCTAATGTTTTAACTGGGGGTTAAACTTTGTTATTATGACCTAGGATCTAATTATTAGATAATTTACCCTGTTTATATTTGTATCAGAATGTAAGAGTGTAGTTGTTTCTGTGTACTAATTGCTGTCAGCAAGCATAGTTGTGATTTTCCCAAAAAAAACTTAAGTGCTCAACGAGCAGGAAGATGGGAGTTTTTCCTGCGCATCTTTTGGGCAAGCCAAATAAAATAAATTTACAGCATTCTGTGCAGCACAAAGGCCATCAGGAGATTTACCCCGGTTGGGGCAGGGGAGCCTAATCCTGCCCAAGAGGCTGGCAGCAGACTGCTGAGGGGGCCAGTGCACGTGCCTCGACCTCCCAGAATGCTGGTTGGTATATCGGTTGACATGCGCCTCCCCCCAGAACATTGCTTGCTCCCCATCGTCAGCCCTGAAACCAGCCTCCTGATGTCTGGACCTGACCTCCGAGCACCAGCCTCCCCACCCCCAATGCAGAGTTTCTCCCCTCCTACCTCCCCCCCACAACTCCCAGTCTGATTCTGCCCCTTCAGGCCCCCATGCTGGTACTATAGTTAAGAAAGCCCACCAACACCTCCGCTTTCTCAGAAGACCAAGGAAATTTGGCAGGTCAGCTATGACTCTCACCAAATTTTACAGATGCACCATAGAAAACATTCTTTCTGGTTGTATCACAGCTTGGTATGCTCCTGCTCTGCCCAAGACCATAAGAAACTGTAAAAGGCCTTGACTGTAGCCTAATTCGATATGTGAACCAGCCTCCCATCCATTGACTCTGTCTACACTTCCTGCTGCATTGGCAAAGCAGCCAGCATAGTTAAGGACCCCACACACCTTGGCCATTCTCTCTTCCACCTTCTTCCATTGGGGAAATGATACAAAAGTCTTAAGATCACTCAAGCAGCTTCTTCCCTGCTGCCATCAGATTTATGAATGGACCTACCTCGCATTAAGTTAATCTTTCTCTACACCCTAGCTATGATTGTAACACTGCATTCTGCAGTCTCTTGTTTCCTTCTCTATGAATGATATGCTTTGTCTGTGTAGCATGCAAGAAACAATACTTTTCACTGTATGCTAATACATGTGACAATAATAAATCAAATCAAATCACTTGGCACTATCCGGTGCCTGTTGGGCCCTGCCAGTGTGCCAGGCTGGCACTGCCCATGGGGAATACCTCCTGCCCCTGATATCCCAGGGGGCTTCAATGGCCTCTGGTCCCACCAGCAAGGCCATCACACCTGGGGACCATACGTGATCCCAGCTGGTTTGGACCTCCACCAGAGAGGTCAGAAACTTAAGAGAGTCTGGATGATTGCATCCTGGGCTCGCTAAATAAATGCAAATAAGCATCTGCATAGTGTAATCAGCCTGATGCTGTTCCGCAGTCAGATGCCAAACGTGATTCCTGTTTATGGCCACTGCTTACATTTCCTGGCCCGCTGCGCTCCTCCACCAACACAGCGGGCTGGGAAAACCACACCCCACATCTCGGTTTAAATAATTATATTCATACTGCTCATTTCTGATATATAAGAACATAAAGAACAGAAGGTCATTTTGCCCCTTAAACCTACTCCACCATTCAATAAGATCATAATTGATTTCTGACATTAACTTCACTTTCCTGTCTGCATCCTCCTCCCCCATAAACCTTGACTCCCTTGTACGTCAGGAATCTGATTCTAGATGGGCTGAGTTAGGCAAGCATAAAAAGCAACCATTTGAGCAAATATCAGATGACTGCCAACACTCATGAAAGCGTGCCACCATGAATCAAGATCTGAAGATAATGAAGAGAGAAAAAACAGGCAAAGATTTTTCACCATGTCATTATGAAAACACTTTGGTTAAATTAAATTTATTTAATTTCTAGTAAGGCTACATTATGGTAAATTGTGTCCTTTTGCTGTCCCTATGGAAAGCTGGGAAAGCCATCATTTCTGGCATTTACTGTGTAGAATGTTTGAAATGCTAATGTATACCTATCACTTGCGCCTCATACGTGAAAAGAAAAACCAAATCTTCATTAAAGGGCATAATACAAACAGTTTCAGAAAGCATTTAATAAATGCCTCATGGGTGGTTTGTTATAAAAATTCAGATTTCTGTAATGGAATGGATAAAAGATTGATTGGCAGTAGGAAACTATTAGTTTTGCCTGCACTGCAGATAAGATACAAGTGACATATCCCAGGCATCAATGCTGAGCCCACTTTTGTTCCACATAGATGGAAGAATAAATTATTTGCCTGAGGTGTAAAAGTACAATATTAAAATTTGCTGACACAATAATGAAGAGATCTGTGAAAGTCTTTCAGAGGTTGAATTAATGTCCATATATAATTTAATGCAGAGAGGTTTGAGATAATGTATTTTGGGGGGGAAAAAACAATGAATCGAAGCAATAGGCTAAAAGGATGTGCAAGGGTAGATAATAGAATGATCCAGGGATTCAAATACATAATTCCATGGAAGTACATGTTGATAAAACTATGAATAAGCTATTAGCATTTTGGGTTTTATAAATAGCAACAAGAGTAAATGTGTCAAGATTAGTCTCTACAGGCATTGACAGGGCCATATTTGTAATGCTGTGTGCGTTTTAGGGCGCACTATTATACAAAGGCCATTAAGGCCAGCATTGACTGATACCAGAAATGAGAAAATACAGTTATGAGGAAAGAAATATTCCAAAATGTTTAATAGAGGCTTTTGATAGTTTTTCTCTATTTATTCCATATTAAACAAGTTGTTTCTCTTTGTTTGGGTGGTCTGTGACCAGCTCAACTTAAGATTAATGCTTAAAGAATTGAGAGGGTAGAACACTGGGATTAGTTTTGGATTGCTTCAATGTGGAACAGCAGATATTGGTTGGTATGACTCTTTCTGTGCTGTAGAGTTCTACAATTCTCAGAGCACTCCTTTTAAAGTCAACTCATTTGATTCTGTGTGCATTATATAAATTATATTTTACTGTGTTTTTTTACAATGTGTTTTTGTTAAATATCATAATTTGGATATGTCATGTTATCTAGTGATGTGAGTTTGCTTGTCAAATAATGCAGACAGTCAATGATGCATTAGCCTCAAGCTAGGTTACATCATATTTTGGCTTGACTTTGAAAATAACAGTGGGGGAAGGGTTGAGCTAAGGTTTACATTAATTTAGCAGTCTGTTTATGAAGCAGCATGTGTCTCCTTGGCTACTAAACATTGTACAAAACTGAAGTCTCTTTATTGAAAAGTTTTTCCACAGTCCCTGACGTCTTGTTATTACTGCGATCAATGATTGTGTATGTTTTATGTGTTTCTAAAAAATTACAAGTTAAGCTTTTCTGTCAAGAAAATTAATGGGCATTTGTGAACTATTCCAATCTTTGAAGGTCACTGCCTCTGTGGGTTGTAAACATTGACTTTATATGGTGTTTCTTGTGCGAGGCAAAGATAACATTGTGCCTTTGAGTCCTGCACAATATGACTTTAAAAGGAAGGTTGCAGTCGTATTGATGAATTTGTTTCCTGCCAAAAAAAATCAGGCAAATTTATTTTTTTAAGTGCTATGCTACTTTCATAGGCTCTTATTTGTAAAACTACTCTTCATCAAATTCCAAAGCCTGTTTTATGAAAGGCTGATATAGGGGATGGTTATACTGCCCTGGTAGCTCAGTTGTTGTGGTTGAAATCCGTATCAGCCTGTTTTGGACATATACCTGGTTCTGTGCTGACAACAAACACTTGATCGTGTGGGCTGAACTAGGAAATCAAATTTATCAGAACCCCTCATCATCATTAAATAGTTAGGCTATCGTTACACTGTTCATTTACAGTTCATCTAATTGGAGACAGGAATATCAAGGGCACCTCTGATCCAATTTAAAAGCAACTGGAAACTCTTACAGGTATACTTTGGCTGCAACCAACTGGAAGGCACATTTTCAACAGAGTAGGTCAAGGAGATACTTAAAGGGCACACAGCTTTTCAGGTGCAGTATTCATTGCAGCATTCTTCACTCCTTATATGGTCTATAACCACACTATTATTGTCTTTACCTCCTCATCTCTCTGAACCTTCAAATACCAGCACCAATATTTAGTCTTGAAATGCAGATCCATAAAGTTTCTCACTAGCACATTCCCTTATTTCTTGCAAGTCAAACTGGTGAGCAACCTGGTGAACTTTTCCAATCTGGATCTTGGCTTTCTGAATGGAGTGGCCAGCAGTTGCTCTTTACCAGAGCAAACTAATTGTGATCCCACTTCCAGGCTCCCTGACCAGTTAGTGTGGCAGGTTGATGCCTCCATTCTGTCAAAGAAATGATTTCTAATTAAAGGGACCATGATATTCTAGTGGCAGGCACTTTGTTTTGCAGCTGAAATACTGTAATCTGCTAGGTTATGGACCAGCTGATGGAAGGTGGGATTAGAATGGGTAGCTTGTGTCTTTTTCAGCTTATGCAAAGTGGACTGAATGGCCTCTTCCTGTGCTGTAACCTTACTATGGTTCTATGGATGGCCATTGCCAGTGCATGTCTTCCTGCTCCACTGAGAAAAGATCTTGTTCCAGGAGGCCACATGTCAGTACTGACCTGTTGTGAGAGCCTGAGCCTCTGAGACAGTGGGACTCGCTCATGCTGACTAAACTGATGCTGTGCCTGTTTTGGCAATCTCACCTGCTAGTTGGATTCTGCTGTCCACCCCATCTGCTCAGGTGAAATGATTTCCTATTAGTCATCGTAAGCACTCTCTGAAGGAAGAAATGTGTTGAACAGTAGTCTTGCAACGGCCATAGCTGGAGCTCTTACAGCTTTTTTGAAGAACTTTTTTCTAATCTGGACCACCTCAGTGAACCTGGCAAGCCAGTGACAACCGGGATTGAAAATCCAGAGTTCAGGGCTAAAGCAGTTTATAATTGGCTTCCTCATGACCTCAACAACTTTTTTATTTCTTACCCGACAGTTCCAAAAACATTCCCTGCTCATCTTCAGTGTTGCCACAGGGAAGGCCAAAAAGAACAGGATCACACTGGAATTCTGAACTGTTGTCAATTTCTGGAACCAACCCATTCTGCTTGCCCCCGAACCCACCTTAATGATCAGGAGTCTGGGAAAATGCTGCCTTATTTGTATTTTTAGGGATGAAGTCTGCACTGAAAGCATCTCTACTACACAGGGTCATGGGCAGTAGAACGGGACGGTGCAGGATTCAGCCTGATGGAGAGGGAGTTTGCATTCTAGCCTTGATGCAAAGGGCAAAGATGAAGGTTTCAGGGCTACTACCTACATTAAAAGAATAATTTCTATACATCGGAGCCTTTTGACAGAGCAACCTTTCAGCAAACTTGTGCACCATGGCATAGAGAAATCCAGCTCCAGCTTGTGCTAAGTTGTCAAACAGGGCTTTGAAACAACTGTGGATCAGGTTGGTAATTCTGTGAACACTGATGAGGATCCACATTGATGGAACCTTTGGTGACATTGCTGACAGTTTCACTCAAAGTTTACACTTATGCAGCATAACTCTGGGATATAGCATCTCCTCAGTCTTTCAATCCATGAAATAGAACATTGATTGGAATATAGAGAGCTTCAGAGGATCACTGTGCTCCTACACTCTTACATAAGCAGTGAGAGTCTACAGGTACAACCTTATGACAGTGACATTGATTTCTGCTGTCCTCTCTCAGGAAGACAGGACATCTGTTTCTCTGTCAGTTTCTGACCCAGTGTCTTTGTTGATTCCACAAGCCAGCTATCTCAAACTTTGCTAGCTGATATTGAGGAGTAGCACCCTGTGGCAGGGTCCTCAAAAGTTAGAGCTGTTCAAGGTTGCCCAATACTTTAATGATGGTGGGGTATCCCTTTAAATGGCGCTGTTCCACCCTGATTCCTAAACATTCATGTCATGTTTTCCTGCTTAAGAATAATTGAATAAGATGTTTCCAAACACCAGTTTCCTGAAACAATCCTAATTAAAGCACAAGACCTCTTAAATATTTTTGGCTGTCAGGGCCACCTGGTTTTCTCTGTGCATTAACCAACATGATGGTGTTTATATTTTGTGCATGGTTCTGGTGAAATACCATGAAATTAGGTTGTAGGATACCAATTTAGCACCCGGAAACTCTGAAATGCAAACAATTTTTTACCCAAATAGATTTACTTAATTGTGTGAATCTGACTCATATGATCTTCTCCCCAATTATCTGATCTTAGCATACCTCAGCTGCCATCCAAGCTACAATTAGTCCCCCTAGTTTAGGAAGGAAAATCTAACCATTGCTGAAAATAGAGACATGTCAAAGCTTTTCATCTTGCATATCAGGCCACTTCATAATAATATCGATATAAGGGGAAACTTTATGCTGTATGAGAAGAAAGTACTGATTGGTTGGCAAGTTAACTCTGATTGGCAGAGGCATTGTCTTGTAAATTATACCAAGTGATACAACCTTCAACTGCCAGGCATTGTTTAAAAGTTATACCAGGCAGTTTGACCCTGATCTGTCGAGGAATGAACCCAACAAACAGCTGTCACTTATTTTGTTTAGCTGTGAATGTATTCTTTATGTCTGCAAAGAGTAGGCCCTGTGTATTAGTATATGTAGCTTCCAGTACACACAAATGTACTACACATTGTAACTGTCAACCTTAAACTGGTCGACATTCTTATCACACAGAGGATTACTTAGCAAATGTTGTCCAGTCATGGATTCACATCTAATGTTGGACACAACGGGCAGAATTTTTCCATACAGTCCACCAAGGGAATCATAATGGGTGCGACAGGATATTCAAAGGTCCGTTGATCTTGGTTGGGATTTTCTGGTCTTGAGGCGAGCACAGCCGGAAATTCCCGCCCTGCGTTTTGAGGGGGAGAATTAGTAAGAGTTGGAGTTCCTGGTAGCTATGTAGTGACCCCGACTGATAAATGTCCACATAAGCATGTTGGGTGGGCATGAAATTGGGTAATCGCAATCGACTAACAGCTTTTTGGGTAAAGAATGGCATAGTGGTCAATGCATGCACAAGTGTACGCCAACACAAGTCAACATAATCATGAATGATGGGAAGAAAATACATGCATTAGTTGATTCTTTTGGAGATCTTTTGGCACAGTTGGTCCTGTCCTTGCATCTAAGCCAAAAGCTCTAGGTTCAAATCTACTTGAGGACTTAGAAATCATAGAAGCCCTACAGTACAGAAAGAGGCCATTTGGCCCATCGAGTCTCTACCAACCACAATCTAACCCAGGCCCTATCCCCATATCCCTACATATTTACCCTCTAATCTACACATCTCAGGACACTAAGGGCAATTTTTAGTATGGCCAATCAGTCTAACCCGCACATCTTTGGACTGTGGGTGGAAACCGGAGCACCCGGAGGAAACGACCAAGGAATTGGCCAAGAAATTCTTGGCCGAGAAATGTGCATTCAATATGCAGCCAGTCAAATTGAGTATCAACTTATACATCTTCCGAGCGTATGCCAATTTCAGACAATAAGAGCAAGAAAGATTCCTGGTCAGCCACATGATGGAGAGAAAATTAGAGCCTCTGCCATTACAATTCATAGCTCTGGACTACAAATCCATGTACAATTGCATGTTACCACTGGCACTTAGACTCTTGGCAGGGGGGAGTGGGGTGTGGGCATTGTAGAGAACTGAAGAAGATGAAGGTGAGCCTCTGTTGTGTTATTTATGGGAATCCTAGCATTTAGAATATGATTATAATACTTAGCTGCTAAGATGAAGCTTTATTTAACTTGGCGTGGAAACCAGTACTTGGATACTCCCAATGGTAATTTGTTTTAAATGTGCATGTACTGAGACCTACTGGAGGTGGAAGGAATTTTCTGTGTATTGGCAGCTCCATAGTTTCTGCTTTCAGGGAAAGACAAAACTCTTGGAGGAATTAATTGACTCTTTTTAAGTTTACATCTGTACCCATTTGTAACATGTACACTGGAGATTAGACTCCTTCCTATGTAGAAATACTGTTACGACTTTATGGGGACCAGTAACATTTTTATTTTATTTTGTGGCTTGGAAATCGAAAACTCCAGCTATTTACTAAAAGAATGAAGCTACACTATTTGCAGCTAAACTCAAATGAATTTTATAAAACAATAATTGAAGAACATGAACGCTAATAACCATACTTAATCTTAAATAGCCAACTATGTTAAAGATATTAAAAGCATAATGAACACAGTTATTTATTCTCTAAACTGAACTTCTTAACTCAAATTTCCTTCTACATCCATTTGAATTTCACCCCAAAATTCAAGCTCGATACTTATCGAAAATTGGAAGATTTTTCTGAATACGCCATTAAAGGTTTGTATAAAGGTTTAGATCTATTGGGCTTTCTGGTTACTTCAAATCTCCTCCATCTTTCCATGAATGTAGACTCCCAGTTAAACAAGCATCTCTAGCATCTTAAGCATTGCCACCTCAGGTCAGGTCTCTGCTGATGCTAATGTTCTTTATTTCTGTCTGTGTCTGTCTCTTCACAGCTACATTATACCAGAAATCTAACTCACTGTTAAAAATCCTTCAAATAACAAATTTTTAACTCTAGCACCCAGAATTTTAATGAAGTTGTGCTAGAAAGAGCCTTCTCAATCCAAGAAACTAAATCTCTACTTGAAACAGACCACACCCAATCTACTCTCCCCATAATTAACTTTTTGTTGCACTTTTATTGTATTGTTTATCTCTCACACAACTTGGCCACACGATCTGATATTGGAAGCAAGGTACTTTACCTGAAATCAACTCTAAGAGAAATCTTAATGGGACTATCACCCCAACATTACATATAGATTATTTCTTCCCCAAGAAGTAAGCTGGGCCTGCATAGTACTGATAAATCTTTTTAAAAGTGTTTTTGTCACAATTCTGTCCCTTTTAGATTATGAAACCTAACTGCTGTTAAATTATCACAAGATTCACAAGTTGGTTTATTACAAAGTTCATTAAATAAGTATTCTAAAATTCACACAGACACCAATCAATGAAATAACTGTTGACTTTCTGGCTTTAGTATTCTGTGTTTCTGATAGGTACCTTGCTTCTTTATGGTTTTCTTTGTGACAGAAAATTGAGTATGATATATCTACGGCAGACTAGAAAAGCATGTTAGGCATACTGTTGCATAGTTTGATCTTTTTCCCCCTATTTTCTAGATCTGAGATCAGGAATTCCCAATCTGGGAAATTGGGGTGATGTAACACAATCTGGAACTTTCATTGATAGGAGTGAAAAGAAATCAGTGAATACTTGAAATCTCATTTGGAATCAAAAATGTTGGAAATAAAATACAAGGCCTGTCCATATTATTCTTTCAAATGGTTCAGCTGTATAACAACCTCAATAAAGATTTTCAAGTTTTATATTCAATTAGTTTAATTCTAGATTATCTTTTGATTTATTCCCAGTTTACTTAATCATTTCCTAATGGTGTTTTGTTAAACCAGCTGTAGTTCATCCCATTGAAAAGAACAAAAACACAAAATTGACAGCAAAACATTGTAAATTTCCTGGCACATGTTGGGTTATTTCTTGCAAGTACAACTTCAGATTTTTAGTTATTATTATATACTCATTGTGTTCCAGTAAGATTTCCATGATTATTATGTGTAAGCATTTTGCAAATGAACATTTATTTTTATTAATCTTAGGACAATTTCATAACAAATATTGTGCCATTGTGAGCTGTCTGGACACAGCTCTTGTACGTCTTTAAAAATCCTGATGTAATCTCTCGGGAGTGCCCCCCTCCTGAGTACAGATGGTACAACTCTCATTACAGAGAAGGCTCAGATCTGCAGAGATGGGCTGAACACTTTAAAGCTGTCCCCAACCGACCGTCATCTATTAACAATGAGACAATAGACAGGATTCCCCAGGTTGAGATCAACAGCGCCATGGATGACCCACCGGTAGTAGCCAAAGTCACGAAAGCTGTCAGCCAGCTATCCAGTGGCAAAGCCCCAGGGGCAGATGCCATACCCGCAGAGATCTATAAAGCAGTTGGTCCTGCACTTATCAAGAAGCTCACCGAGTTGTTCCAGTCCTTTTGGAAGCAAGGATCCACTCCTCAGGAACTTAAAGATACTTCCATCATACACCTCTACAAGAGGAAGGGTAATCGGCAAGTATGCGACAACCACCAAGGATTCTCGCTGCTCTCCATCACAGGAAAAACCCTCGCAAGAGTCCTGCTAAATCGTCTGGTCACTCATCTGGAGCTGGGCCTGCTTCCAGAGTCACAGTGTGGCTTCTGCAAAGGTCGTGGGACTATTGACATGATTTTTGCTGTATGCCAACTTCAGGAGAAGTGTGAGGAGCAGAATTGCGAGGTCTACACAACCTTTGTTGACCTCACAAAAACCTTTAATACTGTAAGCCGACAAGGCCTGTGGAGGATCATGTCGAAGTTCGGATGCTCCCCCAAATTCATTCAGATGGTACACCAGTTCTATGATTGCCAGAGTACTAGATGGTGGAGAATCCTCTGAGGCATTCCCAGCCACCAATGGCGTCAAACAGGGCTGTATGCTTGCACCCACACTGTTGAGCATGATGTTTACTGCCATGCTGAATGATGCCTTCCAGGACAGTGTTGCTGGTATCAGCCTCAAGTACAGAGTGGATGGGAAACTCTTCAACATGAGGAGACTTCAAGCTATTACCAAAGTGAAAGACTGTTCTGAGAGATTTCCTCTTTGCCAATGACTGCACCCTGTATGCTGGCTCAGAGCCAGAGATGCAAGTCAGTATGGACAAATTTTCCACAGCTTGTGACAACTTTGGACTCATAAGAACATAAGAAATAGGAGCAGGAATAGGCCATCCAGCCCTTCAGGCCTGCCCCGCCATTCAGTAAGATCATTTCCTGCTTTCTCCCCATAACCCTTAATTCCCTTGTCTATCAGAAATCTATCTACCTGTGACTTAAATATATTCAGCGAGGTAGCCTCCACCACTTCAATGGGCAGAGAATTCCAGGGATTCACCACCCTTTAAGTGAAGAAGTTCCTCCTCAACTCTGTTCTAAACTGCACCCCCCCCCCCCCCACCTCATTTTGGGGCTTTGCCCTCTAGTTCTGTTTTCCTTTCTAGGTGGAAAGAATCTCTCTACCTCTACCCTATCTAGCCCCTTCATTATCTTGCAAGTCTCTTTAAGAGACATCACTATCAATATTAAACTCACCATCAATATTAAAAAGACCGAAGTCATGCACCAGCCTGCTCCTCATGCACCGTACACAGAACCCATAATCACAATCAAAGGGCAGAAACTACAAGCAGTGGACCAGTTCATTTATCTTGGCAGCACCCTCTCCCAAGCAGTGATTATTGATGCAGAAATTAACTGCAGAATAGCAGAGGCAAGATCAGCTTTTGATAGACTGCGCTCCACTGTATGGGAACGTTGAGGAATCAGCCCAGCAACAAAACTGAAGGTCTACAGCACCGTGGTACTCACTATCCTCCTGTATGCCTGTGAAACATGGACTGTGTATCGAAGGCATGCAAAACAGCTCAGTCATTTCCACGTGACTTGTCTTCACAGAATATTACGCATCAGATGGCAAGACAAAGTACCAGACAGTGAAGTTCTCTGTAGAGCAAGTCTACCATCAGTCCACACATTGCTGATGAGAGCGCAGACCCGGTGGGTGGGTCATGTCATCCGTATGTCAGACGAGCACATACCCAAGCAGCTCCTTTTTGGGGAACTCTCTGCTGGAAGACGCTCGCATGGAGGGCAGAAGAAACGTTTAAAAGACACACTCAAAGCCTCCCTGAAGTTGCTTGACATTGACACGACCACCTGGGAAACGCTGGCACAAAACTGCCCTACCTGGCGCTGCCTCATCCACAAAGGCTGTCAAGCGCACAAAGCAAGGTGTATTGCTGAAACACAACTTAAGCACGAGCTGCACAAGTCCAGAGCTACCAGCGCAACAACTACAGTGTCTACACAAGTCTGTCCAATGTGTGCCAGGACATTCCGTGCCCAAATTGGCCTGATCAGTCATCTTCAGACACACTGCAACCAGCCTCAAAATGACTAATGGTGTCAAGGTCCTCATCGATGACGATGGATGAACAACATGCTGAATGAAGATTAAACAGCATAAGAGTGCCATTTTCACAAGAGAAAATTTCTAAATGTAATATGCTATCTCAAGCATCACAGAGGAGGTTGCATTGAATAATTTTATATCCTGCAAGAGCTTGTCTAAAACTAGGTTTTTAATATTTTCAACTTGGACACAATGGGCTGGATTTTCAATGGGATAGGATATGGTAGGCTGAAAAAGCACTGTGACAAAATAGCACGTCAGTTTGCTGGCATTTTCCCGTCTGTGGACTGTTTTCAAAGAGGCTAGATCAAATGCGCTATGGCACAAGTGGCTGGTAGGCAATTTAGGGGCCTACCCATACAGATTGATATTTTTTAGTTGGCAAGTGCGCCCTTTGTTGTGGCTGATACTCAGCCAGTAAATTGAGGTAGTCTCCTCGTGACAGATCAAGAGGCCTGCCCTCCATTTTTAACACCAGATCCTCCCCACAGTGGCAACATAGCAGCTGTAGCCATTTTTAATGTCAACAATTTTAAAAGTGCTGTTAAATGCCATCTCCCTTACTTCCCGTAGAAGCCTGCTGCTGGCCTTCTTATTGGGCTTCCAGCTCTGAGCCAACCTGCTGTCCTTAGATGATGACTGACCAAAAATCAACCTTTCTATCAAAAATTTTAGAATGTGTGTCACAATGATGCCCTGCCTGGTCAGGACTCATAAATTATCACAACGTAGAGGTCCCAATTCTCATTTTATTTGGTGGATGGTTCTCCAGCTGGATGCCCTTTCTGCCACTAACTGTCCCTATTTATTTGGGGTTGGGACTGGCATCTGCATGTGCTGACTTGCCTGCACCAGTGGCTGCAACAGGAGGTTGAAATGGTTAGTCATTGGTTGTGAGGAGAGAGAAGAAATGTGACGAGGTGAATAATGGAGATGGGACTGCCAGGAAAAGGGAAAAACAGAGGGCCTAAGATCAGATGGAAAAATGCAGTAGTGAGAGACTTAAACGCAGTGTGGGTGGGAGTGAAATGGATGGCTATCAAGAGGAAATGAGAAGGATGTTCAACAGCATTGTGATTACCACAAGTCAAATGGGAAATTCTGAAAGAAGAGCTCCCAACCCAGTACTGAAAGTCCAATCCACTCACGATGGGATCAGACCTGTAACAACTATCCTTTCAAAATTTGGAAGCTTGAAGTTTGATTGTGGCTCAGAAATTCAGTAAATAGTACACTATTATAAGTTCCAATAATATTTTGGTATTGAATTGTAATGGGAAAATTAAAGCTAATCATCTAGTCAACCATTTACTAAAATCATTACTATGATTATTCAAAGCAGTGTTTATACTGATGCCATTTAATTTGGATTCTTTTAGTTGATATCAGATTTTGTAGACTGGCACATTTTTTGCCAGGACTTTAAAAAGAATTAGAACTAAATCCTGCAAGGCAAAGCACCCCTGGCTTTCTTCTTTCCAGTTATGGCCACAGGTTTGATTACAGTATTGCATTCCCCTGAATACTATTTGTCTAGTTAATTAGGAAAATTGAATGCACTAAAATGTGTGTATGTTGGACAGAAAATTCAATTGGTCTGGCATTTCTTTACTTAAACTGACTTTGCTAGAAATGTGGTTAAATTTGCCACAAGATTTTGTGACTGCAATCATTCTTCCTCTCATGGTGCTAATCAAATAGTAGATGTTATTTATTCTGGATTTTGAGCTCCTAATTTGAGTCAATTGCCAGTAATCTGTCATTTACTCACTTGCAGTTTATTAAATATCCCACATAAAATATTACTTAGCTAATACATTGTTGGTGGCTTTTCTTTTAGCAATCTAGATCCTCATATCAATTCCTTAGGCTAAATTTCCATGTTTATCTGATTTGCACCTCTATAAAGTGCCTTGTGACTTTTCTCTACTTTAAAGTTTCATCATGAAACCAGATTTTTGTCATTCTCTTTTCGGGTGTAGAGTCCCAAGTACCTAGTTTCTCTTACTAAGTAAAGCATTATGCCCGGTCACAACTTAATAAACAGGGATTTTAAAATATATTCTGTCTTGCTGTAGTGATTTCCGCCAACTGATGACTCCAATCAAAGATTAACTCCTGTTTGAAGGCCAATATCTATGGGTGGGATTTTCCAGCCCTTCTCACTAGTTGAATCTTCTAATCCTGCTGGAGTCAACCCCTGTAACATGTTCTCCCATGGTGGGACTGCTGAGCTATGCAAATTTCCTTAGCTTTGGCAGGACCAGAAGATCCCATCGGCAGCCAATTTTTCTCTCTCCCCCTAAGAATAACAATGTGAATGAGGATTCTCTAGAGAACATCTTTGCTCTCCATCTGATAGTCTGGCATTCTGATATTGGTAAAAGCCCACACACCAAATTGGGTGAAAAGTAATATGTGGCACAAGACAAAGCAAAGAATCTTTTTTACGCGTTTCACAGCATTTTACAGTTTAAAGCACTATCCTGATGTAATCTACTTTATCTATGTTTTCTCATTGCAGACAGATAGCTTCCTGTGACCCCCTGATTGAGGTAGAGGATATGATGATAATGGGCAAAAGACCAGATCCCAAGTGCGTCTTCACATACGTACAGTCCCTGTATAATCATCTGCGAAGGTACGAGTAACCAGACCAGGGAGATGGAAGCCAAAATGTCTTGTCTTTCTGTTTTAAACGTAAATCAAACCACATCATGCTTGTGTTTTGAGACAATTATCAGAAAACACATATATACATGGATCACCGTGTGCTGCGTTTGTGCTCTGGGAGTTTGTTTCTCTTCATGCATCAAGAAAGCATGGAGATGCCAGGGTAATGAGTTGTCTGCTTTGTGTATATTATAGAACCTAATACATGACTATTTCTATTTCCAAATCAGTAAAACAAAACTCACCTTATAAATATATTGAGATGTATTTTATACTATATATTATCCCTGCGTATTTGTAAAGAGATGAGCATATTCCAGCACTGAATTAAGGTCTTGAAGTCATGCAACACCATTTTAAAATAAGGGAAAGAAAAGTTGGGCCTAATCAAGCAAATCTTATGATTGTGGGGTTTGATTTGAAATTATGCAGCACACAGTATTTTGTTTCTCTCTGTCTCCTCTTTCTCCCTCTTCCTCCTTCTCCCTCTCTTTCTCTCCCAGTCCTGGCCCAGATTTGGGTAGCAAGGCACAGAATCTGATAGATCTGTTATTGGAGATATTTCTATCTTGTACAATTATTTGTTTTCAGGTTATATTTTTCATGGTTCACGTACAGAAAGCAGTTTGTGCAGTGGTCAGACCAAAGGAAATATGTGCATTATTTGTTATAAAAAATAGCACTCTTCTCAACAGTTAAAATAATGGCTAATTTTAAAAGATATTCTAATAATGAAGCAGCCATCATTCCTGAGACCCTGAGAGAATATATACTATACACCCATCAGGATACAGAAGCTGGTTTGCAGCAAAGTCTAAATGAGGAGTTTCTTGTACATTTGAGAAAAGTGAAACAAGTGTATACCCCATTGATCCAAAGAGCCAATCACATTTCTCCATTATTCTGATTCATATTAAGTTACTTTCTCCATGATATTAAGCTATGCTGCTTTGGAACTATCAGCACACACATCAATTTTCAGTGTGTCCTGAGTTAATTACAGTTGGAGCTGCAGTTAGGAGTGTTACACTTGGTCTTAGTATCTCAGGCTAAGGATGAGGAAAGTCAGGCTATGCACCCATTCCTGATGACTAGCCAATGTCTGCTGCTGGAGAATGCTGGAAAGCATTGCACTGTGATGGTTAAGTCATGTGTGTGTTGACAGTTTCTTACATCAAGAAGGGTCACTTGGGGAGACACAGGAGTGCTGTCAGTGCCCTTGGAATTGTAGCCCAGTAAGGAAAAGAATAGAGGGAAGTATTTTAAATAAAATGTTTCCATATGCATATTAGGTCCAAACCTGGGAACTATAAGTTTCCCCAAATCATTTAAGGTGAACTTTATTGACCTGTCCATAAGATGTGGCAGACTGTGAAAGCTGAGAATTGCCTTCTCAATTGCTTCACTTAAAAATAGAATAGTAAAGTGTTACCAGCTGTGAAGAATGGTGAGGTAAATGTATCATGCTGTACTTAATGACAACAGACACGAACAACAATCACATATGCTATTGTGTGCAGCAAGAGAAAATAGAAAATGGAGGAGAGAAGTCTTATTCGGGTTTCAAATATAGTCAGGCAGGAGTAAAATCATAGAATCCTGACAATACAGAAGGAGGCCACTCTGCCCATCGAGTCTGCACTGACAACAATCCCACCCAAGCCCTGTCCTTGCAACCCCATATATTTACCCTGCTGGTCCCCCGACACTAAGGGTCAATTTACAATGGCCAATCAACCTTACCCGCACATCTTTGGACTGTGGGAGGAAAGTGGAGCACACAGAAGAAACACACGCAGACACAGGGAGAACGTGCAAACTCTGCACAGACAGTGACCAAAGCCAGGAATTGAATCCGGGTTCCTGGCGCTGTGAGGCAGCAGTGTTAACCACTATGCCACTGTGCCGCCCCTATGGCCAATCCCTAACCCGCACATCTTTGAACTGTGGGGGAAACCCACGCAGACATAGGGAGAATGTGCAAACTCCACACAGACAGTGACCCAAGCCGGGAATGGAACCCGGGTACTGACGCTAGGAGGCAGCGGTGCTAACCACTGTGCCACCGTGCTGTCCAGTATTCTACAGAACTATACGCAGTTATGAGTTGGGTCATCAGTGCCCACACCAAACCTTCCAAACGCAAAAGTGTTGGGATTCCCAGCCAAATAACTTCACAAGAGGAAACTCCTGATCTCCTGCTGTAACTTTGGTGGAAACACCTGGCAAACAATGGGCAGCATCTTGAGCTCGAATTCGCTGCCTGCGAGATTGCCGGCGGATGCTCAAAAGCCGGAAGTGACAGTTGTCACTGGTAGGAACGCAACTTTGGATCTTTCCCATCCCTCACCGATGATGTCATCAGGGATGTGAACCTAATTTATATGGATTTACATTCATTTCAATATTATTAACCTGCCCCATCACCATAACTTGCCCCCTTGCCATATCTAGCATGTCTTACAACAGGTTCAAACAAATGTGAGACAGTCGTCGGGGTCTTTCCGGGGGTGTAACGCTATGTATAGTCCCCGAGGGACATAGTCGAGCAGTGCCCTGGCAATGCTCCTTGGCATATGTTGGCACTGCCTGGTTGGAGAAGGAGCTGATGATGGGGGAGGCAGGGGAAGAGAGTAGGGGAGCCCCGAAAGTCTTTGTGGTATTATGGGGGAGATATATTGAAATTCTGATTGGGGCCCCTTTAAATGTGGCACCCCAATCTCTGAGCAGCCGTGTTTTGCCAGCGAGGTTAGATCCCGCTTCCCTGTGCATGAATCACACCCTGTTTTGATTTTATTGGACATTCGGTACTAGAATCTAGTGAGAAAACTGACTGGTTTTTCTGGAGAGAAACACATCATTTATTTGGTATGATTTAGTCAAATATCATTAATTATTTTACACCATGTTTTGGGGATATCTGATGAACTGCCTCATTGACAGAGATCAAGAAAAACTCACAGAAATTACACTTCTAGTAATTTTTCTCAATCTGCTTTCTGGCTCTATTCATCAATTATCCATATTGCTATCCTCACCATATTACTATCCTACTCATTTGATGAAGGTTGCAGATCAGGTCTTAGCAACTTGCTGACAGATGCCGCTACTAAGATAATAATGTTTATGAGCTGGCAGCAGATATCTCTTTTCAGCACATTTTGAGAAAATAGAAAGATAATACATTGAAGGTTAGTGCTTGAGGTGGGACTGACCTGTCCAACAAACAAATTTGCTGATTTTGATGGCTTAGGAGTTTTGGACTTTGTTGCTGCTGTTTAACATCAGCAGGACAACTAAAAGATATCTCAGCTGTAGCCATTCCACCAATGCTTTATATGTAGATTTAAACATTGTCTTTTATTTTAACTCAGTTTAGAAATGGTTGAGAACTACCAGGGAAGGTAATGCAAATTATTTTTGAAAATGAATCTATGAAAAAATCTGTGAAAATGAAAAATCTCCATCAAAATGTTTTAAACTTTTACCTAAATAAATGAATAAGGTATTTGAATGAGCCTTTTCAAGTTTCTGTAATGAAGAAGAAAGATTACATTAATTTGAGGAAAAATATATTATTTTCAAAAGGTAAAGAACGGTAAATACTTCAAAATGGAAAAAAAGTGCGAAAGAGATCTGACAAATATTCTGTCTAAAATATTCATGCGTAATTAGAACAGAAGAATGCTGGAAATATTCAGGTTTGTCAACATCTGTGGAAAGAGAAACAAAGTTAATGTCTCAGATCAATGACCTTTCATTAGAATCCAAAACATTAATCTCTGAATCTGTGTGAAAACATATTTACACCTTTCCCGTCCATTGTAGTCTAATAAATGATGTTAGAAATATATATCCTTAAAGATACAACAAGCATTTTATGTTGTTATTCAGACACTTAATTTGTTATATAATAATATTTTTTAAAACATGGATATATTTCCCTTGGTTTGCTAATGCTGCCATGAAAATGGGGGTAAGAACAAAGAGTTTTATGCTTAAAGTAACATTTTCGATTACATTACAGTCACAAAAAGTTAATTATATCTTGTAGTGTGCTCATTATTCATGATGCTTAACTAACCAGAGAATAACCATGACATCATAACTAAAGAAATATACTCATACATGACACATATCTAGTTAAAATTCCTGTTGCACTGTTGCAGAGAATTCACATCTCTAGCACTGTTAATGCAAGCACAAACTGCACAGGCTTTTCATTTTTAATTACTTGAAAACTGCTCACTGCGTTACTCTCTGCCAAGGATATTGTACGCGTGTTATTGAATAGTCTGTGCAGAGCAAACTGACCACATGCATAATTACTGTATTAGTATATTCTTGGTGCCACATTTCATTAAAGAAGTGCAATGTTTCTATATGTAACCTAAATGAAGAAAACTGCCACTTGTGTATGTGTATTTGTACATATTCTAGTGTTCACTTAGCAAACTTAGCTTTGAGCTTGCTACATATTTTTATATGGTTTCAATATTTGTGTTTGGAAATGTTGATTCTCTATCCTCCTTGTATTTGAGGTGGTGAAATTCTTGGTCAGAAATCAATTGTTTTTAACAGCTTTTGGCATTGGGAGGAAGAGCTGTTTGCCGGCAACCAATTTTATCTCATCTGGCATCTGCTAACCATCCTATAGTAATGGGCAGAATTTAATGTAGGAAACAGGGGTCCCACCCACTGGCAACAGCCCTGCATCACCTCCTTTCAGGAATGCCACCACATGAAGTGACTCTAAGATACTTGTCTGAGCAGCAGTGGATGTTCCCTAGAATCGCTGTAGAGGTTTTGCACGTTGCCAGCTAATCAGAGGCTAGCAGCTCGTCATTGCTGAACTGCACCATTGGTGGAATGGAGGCTGTTATGGTAATACATCACATCTGTGGCCCAGGACCCTGGTTTGCTTTTCAGGTTTCCCACATAGCAAGTTCCTCGACAACGTAGGGTGAATACCAGCAGTTGTGGGATCAGATGATTAAGTGGACAGAGACGGGAAGGCAGTAGGATCCCACGTACTGTCCTCCTCCTGAATAAACATTCCCTTGCCGCCAAACTTGCCAAAGGGGAGGGCCCAAAAGTTTAATCCATTACCCTATTTTAACGTACTTTTACAGACACATGCAACTTGTGAAATTGAACTGCATTGTAAATCCAAATGGTCTAGAATTCTATGGATTTTGTAACCCACCTTAAGAGTAGACTTCATCTATTTTAGTAAGCTAAGGGGACATTGAAAGAGGGCAACCCAGCAGCGTCTCACTTTCAGAATGCTACTCATCAAAATAATATTTAAATTTATGTATGTATCTGCCTGCAAGGTTTAATCTTTGGGGAAATTATGAAAGTTGGCTTATACAGGCATGAAAACCATAGACTTCACCTATCATTTAATTTACATAAGGTGAGTGGCACACATGGGACCAAAGTTTTCCAGCCCTAGGGTGGCACAGGCTTGGAGGTAGGCATGATGAGGAAAATATGGGCAGCTTATGTGGAAAGCTTTTCCACCACAGGGAAACCTTGCTAGAGTCAGGCTGTTCCACCAAAACCCCAGTTAGAGGCGATATTGCACACTTACCGGCATTTCCTCTTGTGTAGAGGCTCCTAGTTCAAAGGAGGTGGAATTTATTGTGGCTGGTGCCCTGTTGAATTAGCAGTGAGCATTAATAGTCACAATTGTGGCCATAGCTGAACTAGCTCAGGGGTTTGCGCTCCATTCTTATGTATCTGCCATGCTAGATTTTGTTCACTTCTGCACTGCTGTACACCCCATTAAGGGTACCTCTGTGTCAAGACATTCTTGCAATCACTGATCTACTTTAGCAAGGTGTTACTGTCACAAGATCCCAAATTTTACTGTAAAAATGTCTTTAATGTTTGGTTTAACTGCTGTTGTGTGCCCACAATACCTGAAAGTTGCCTCTTTCAAGGGAGTTTTTGGACAGGCTACATTGAAATAAATGTAGTAAATGCTAGAACACAAATTGATTGGCATCTCAAGAACAGAAATCTGAGTATTTTGGGTGTATTTTCCAGCAATTCAGATATGACCTTTTTTTTGATTTTTTTTTCCAGAGGCTAACTGATATGCTGTGCATTTTCTGTTTGTATTTCACATTTTCAACTCTTAGAGTTCTTCATTTTTTTCTCTTCTAGTTTATAAACAGTTGTGTAGCTAGCATTTTGGTTTTTGGGATTTTTGCAGTTAAGCAAGAACTTGAGCCCGACAATATTTTTAAAAATGTCTGTTTTTCTCTGTAGTTACACTGGACGACATAATTGCATCAGATGTATAACCTTGCTAATGCCCTTTCAGTGGTAGCCATGTGCATTTAACATCCGGGCTGTGTCACCTACATTCTGTTGATAGTGATGAACAGATTAGAAAGGGATGCTGGGACTAACCCTAGGATTAAATAGAAATTTGAGATCTAAGTTTTATACACTACTCTATCATTGGTGTCAGATGAGGTTTAGCTGATTTGTTCAATTATGTCTGTGTCACTGTTAGTGACACTGATACAATTTAAAGATATTCCTTATTGAAACCATGGATTTTAGTTCATCAGTACATGGAGGATAGTCATTGGTGCACAGAGGAAGACAACCTTGTTGATCGTCACTTGTTAACGTATCTGAAGTGAATGAAGGAGAAAGAGTTCTAGGCCCTGACTTTCTAGAAGCAGCATGTAAATTCATGGCAACGAATTGCATTTTCACAAACCAGCTATAAATTTACACAGTGTTCTGAAAGAAGGGGTACATTACCTGTTCCAAAGAACAAAGAACAACCCAGCACGGGAAACAGGCCCTTCGGCCCAACGAGCCCGCGCCACCGCATCACCCTACACCTATTCTACCCTGCGTGTCTATGAATGGAACCCCTAACTTAGCCAGATTCAGGGGAGAATAGTGTCAATTTGGTAAACCAATCAGCCTAAGAGCATATCTTTGGGGTATGGGAGGAAACATTGGATGATCTGTTTTAGAACTATTACCAATAGCTCTTCATTAATTTGTTTCAAAGAAAACCCCTAAGGTTTCAAATTGAAATGTACAAGAAGTACGTGCACTGACCATTTACTTGCAGTACACACCCTGATATTCAATGTTACAAATAGATGAAATACGAGCAAAAAGTAGGCTATTTGGCCCCTCAAGCTATTCCCCCCATTCAATATAATCAGGGCTGATCTGTTTGTGTTTTGAATTCCACACTCCTGTCTACCTTCATAATTTTGATTCCCTCGCCTAACAAGAATCTTCTTCTTGGACCATGGACTCATTCCATTTTATAATTAAGTGAATCCTGCTGGCTAACATTTGCTTGAAAACTGTCACTAATGTAATATTCTCAGTCATTGTTCAGTGCTGAAGTGTCTAATTTACAGGCAAGCCTGCCCACTGACTGCACTAATTTATCCATTCACTTCAGGCAGGGATTTAGTTAGCCATTTTACTCCTGAAGCTTTTAAGGTAATATGATATCTCGTTATTTCTGGCTGACTCAACATACAATACAAACAGAGCAAATGAGAAAATAATACAATCAAACTTTATTTAAAGAATGCAGGGTTATCAGAAATTTTCTTTGGAACTGCATTGGTGGTGTGTTTAGCCATCCCTGACAAACTGCCTTCAGAAGATCACTTAGACTTCTTTGTTATTTTTAAAAACGTCTTGCTCATTAAGGTATGGGATGTTAGAATTGGAGATTGAACATGTTCCATTTTTACAACTAGTCCAAATCTTGCCACTTGAAGTAGAAAGTGGGTTAGATACAGCAATATTATTACTCACTGCATTTTCCCATATTCAATCAGTGCTTATGAATTGAACAAACAAATGAAGATATGATTTGATATTATTTCTGTTTCCTTATCTAGGACTGTTGGTCATCAGTGACAAAACCAAGGCTTGCACTATTTTAGAAAAGCTGATTTACTAAATAATGGTGATAAACTCAATTTAAGATCTCGTCTATGCCCCTGCAGTATACATCCAGACATAATGACACAAATGTATTGCTTTAGACAAAACTTGAAATCAGTTCCCTTTGTAATTTGTGGAGCAGGTGCACAAAACTCTTTCCTCCTTTTTGAGTTTTTCCTCAAATAAAGTGTAAATGATGTTCTAATCTTTTTTATTTTAAAGTGCTCACAACATGACTATATTCCTGCTTGCACTACATTGAGCTATGTGTCCAATAGGCCTGACTGTACCTTCAGCAATGCGTATTATATATTTTTCAGGCCTTTACACCATTGTAATACAGTCAATATTTTTCAGAATGCATTTTGTAACTTGTCTATTTTACACAGTACATGCACTAAAACACAAAATAAAATTATATTTACAAACAAAATTGTCTTGGTTTTACTTTACCATTTCAAGTTTGTCCATATTCCTTCATATTTAGATGCTTTTATTCCATGTTCCTCCATGGCTGACCTCACCTAACTTTTTTCTCCTTTAATAAGACAAGCATTCAGGGGAAAAGGACCCTGCAGTGAAATAATACCTTGGGCCAATGCTAATGCATCTTATGAATTGTTTCTAAAAAAATGTTACTTGTGAAGGCAAACACAGTAACCATCTTGCACATTGGTGAAGTTTCACACACAGCAATTTAAGAGTTGTTAATGTGTTTTACTGGCAGTGGTCAAAAAGAAAATGTTGCCAGGATACCAGGCACATTTCCTGCTATACAAACCATGTCACTGTCATCTTTTGCACTCAGTTTAAACTACGATTCTTTTGAGATTATAACAGCTCCACAGTACTAGGTTATATTCTGTAGAGCAGCATGGTGGCACAGTGGGTTGCACTGCTGCATCACAGCGCGAGGGACCCAGGTTTGATTCCCATCTTGGGTCACTGTCTGTGTGGAGTTTGCATGTTCTCCCTGTGTCTGTATGGGATTCGTCCAGGTGCTCCGGTTTCCGACCATAGTCCAAAAGATGTGCTGGTTAGGTGCATCGGCCATGCTAAGTTCTCCCTCAATGTATCCAAACAGGTGCTGGAGTGTGGTGACTAGGAGATTTTCATAGTAAGTTTATTGCAGTGTTAATGTAAGCCTATTTGTGACTAATAAATAAACTTTATTTTTATTCTTATTCTTGGAGATTGAGCCATACTTAAGTGTCACTGGAAATTGCTGAATGTTGCAGGAAATCACTGAGACATCACCAGGAATTATACTGTGTGTTGCTGGAAATCACCAAGTCTCCACTGGAAATCACTGTATTGGAATCATGGGGAGTGATTCTCTAAGCTTGCTGCAGATCGTGTCAATCCCGGTTAATTGCACACGGGCCTAAAAATCAAGGCCCCAGTCCCTTTCTAATGGCACGAACAAGGATTGCGCCCAGAAAGGGCATGAGGCCGATTTACATGAGATTGACTGGATTTCAATCTCATTAGCAAATTCAACATGTGATTGTTCCCCCTTTTGGAGTGTTTCCACCTCTCCAGTGGGAGGTTATGCCGGCTTGAATCATGCTGGTTTCCTTCAGTGGAGGCCTGCTGCAGTGGCCATACCGGGTTGGCTCAGGGGCTATTGAAGCTCCTGGATGGCCAGGATCATGGCTGGGTGATGCCCATTTGGCAGTACCATCCAGAAACCCTGGTAGTGCCCACCAGGCACCTAGCTGTTGCAGTGTGGCACTCCAGGGTGCTGGGGTAATGCCAATGGGTTGGGGGCTATGATGGGGCTATGTGAGGGGGGCATCATGTAGGGGCGGATCATGTCAGGTGTCCTGAGAGCACCATATGATGGGGTGCATGGGGGGGGGGAGCATGTTGGGGATCCTGATGCTGGTGACCTATGTTGGGGAGGGGGTGAGAGCACATGAGGTTAGAATGTCCTGATGCCCATTGAGTGCACTGAGAGATCGGGGCTTCCTCATGAAACGATACCCAAGTGCTCTTGCATATTTAAACACGTCCCCTCGCCCCTCCCCTCCAGCACCAGCAAACAACTCATCACTGTCCAAAAATGTGACCGAGTCACTGAGTGGGGCAATTGCGGTACAGAAAGCACCTGAGAGACACACACATTGCTCCTGTTTTCTTGCTGCTACGGCATTGTCATTTTTTGGGAGCGTTCTGTCCATAGTCTTTATATGTGACTTGTCATTATTTGTACAAGCCATTCTTTAGTGTATCTCAGACTGTAACAATAATTTACACATTTCATCTGTCTTCCCCACCAAAGCCGATTTGAATCCCTTCATTCTGGTTTCTGCAGAATCATCTCTGTCGATTGTGCCGGGAAGACCCAAATCTGAAAATGGCTTGGGCCTTCCAGTGCTACGTTAAAGCCATTGGGAGGCCCAATGGCTTTATATCCCCAACTGCAACATCAAAATCACCTAGGTATCTTATCCTCACTTTTACTCTGGCCATAATATTGTTGCCTATTCTTCCCATCTATCTTCCCTCTCTGTTACTCAACTCCTTGTTCTAGGGGCCATCTTTTTATCTTAATTCTGTTTCTACCTTTCCCAACATAGCGATGGTTTCTCCTCCTTTGCCCACATTCATCTCTACCATGCAAAAATTACACTCCCTTTTCTCATCCTTTCCCCGCCCTGCAGCAACATACAGTGGAATTTTCCACCCAAAATTCTAAGTGTCATAATGGTGAGAAGATGTGACTCCGTGCTGGTCTTTTTGGCAAGCTCCATACCTCGATCTTCCAGCACTCTAACATATTTTGACAGCTTGGAGCCTATTACGTTGATAAACCAGCTTCAGAGCACTTTGATGTCATTCTGCAGAGTTGCCCAATCTATCGGTGAACTGAGAGATTCCCTCCCACCACCACCACCCTCCCCTGATATTAGAACCCCCCTTCACCAGTGGTGGCATGCTCTCCCCCTGCCACAATGACATGGGTTGCAACCGTATCAGTGAGGAGGGCTTCGATGGTCTCTGATTCCTCCATGCAAGGGGATGTTCCTAGGGTCTCCCTCGGGATGGGGGTGGGAGATCTTGCATTCAGCCAATTTCAGCTTAGCACAAAGACTTGCGAAAGACAGTATGCAGTTAAAGACGTTTTTTATTTGACCAACACATATTGGGAGAGAGATGGTCAGAGGATTCCAACCTCTGATATTACATCGCATGAGTACCACAGATAAACATTTCTGAAGATTTGATCTTCCTGCCCCACCTGACATCCAAGCTGGACAGTCCAATTACATTAATACACTTTGGTTACTTTGGCCAATAGCATTCTACCTTCTAACAAAATTAGGAATTCATTGGTCAACCGAACCCAGAGGGTCCTCCACTTGCCACCCAATAAACTTACCTGTAAATTGTGCAGTCCTGGGCATGATAAAGGAGTCATCTTCCCTGTCTGTTTTTCTGTCCCCTTATCAGTGGAGGCTGAATTGCAGTTATTCATTACAGCTAGAAACTGAATCCTTCTATTCATTTCAGAAAGCTTAGTTGTCTGTAGCTGCTTGGCTGTATAGTTTGCTTATACAGACAATACCTTCCTGTAATATATGTGAGGTACATTCTGACACCTTTGATATATGTAAGGCACACTGTGGTCCCTATTTTAAACTAATCTACTTTGTTTTAATAATCTCAAAAAGCAGGGGGGTTTCTGTACCAGCTGCTATACCTTGGCATGACCATAGTGCCTAGCCTCCGATGGTGGAGACCAGTAATGATTCCCACTGGTGTGATGTCTCACTGATGAGGTGGAAAGCATCCAGGAGGGTGGAAGCAGCCGTGCCAGACTCACTAATAATACGGAATTCCAGGCATGCTGACACCAATAAACCTTGTGCCCAGAGGCGTGAAGCTGTTCTCACTGATAGAAGAAGGCTGGGTGGATAACGGAAATTGAATTTTTGGCATCTTACGCTATTTTCCCAGCTTGCTGCACTAAACGACGGCATGGCGAGCTGGTAGGCTCGCATCTATGATCTGTAAAATGCGATCAATTTTCACTTCACGTTAATGGTTCTAAGCTTCACCTTAATGATCACCATTCACTCAACAATGACCTTTGATTCCATGACCATCACTTTGCTATCTGAATGCCTGATGGTCAGCCCTCGAGAAACCAAAATGAAGTTCTGCTCAATGCTAAAAGACACCAGTCATTGTGTCCGTTCCTTTATTCCAACCTGAAAATAATTTGAGATGCTGATGTGTGTATGGGAAGACTTGAATCAAACAATGAATGGATAATTTTCAACTGCTTTGCCCACCTGAAAATGGGTGGTCTATAGTGAAACATTGGGCATGCCACCACTGTATTCAAACCCTCTTAACATATTCAAATTGGGAGCCTACTCTCCTGATTCCACAGTATATCTCACCTACTGCTTGTCATTTGGAGGCCTGTTTACATCCCAGTTTCCAGCTCTCAAACACTATTCAGCACCATAATAATTATCACATAACATGTAGAAGTTTATAACAGTTGATTCACTATTGGGCATTCTAACAAGTTGTACAGTTCAGGAGGTTTCAGAGTCCAATTTGTAGCTAAAACTCCATTAACGTACAACAGGACTAAATTATGTCCAGTGGTATCGTGGCTAAATGCACTACCACACAAATCTCAGATTCAATCTTTTCATTCCACTCCTTGTGCTGCCCCAACCACCACCATCTGTGATGTATTGGGAAATTTTGAGGTGCAGGAGCTCTAAGAAAATGTGTTGGCTATATAATTTCTCAATATTCTTATACGTTGTTTCTTATGTATTAATCACCTGAGTCTCCAAAGGTCAGTAAAACTATGCTTTTTATATGAAAACCAAGCAATCAGTTGGCAGTTTATTTCAAATGATGAATCATGAGTCTTTTATGCAGCTAGAATCTATGTGACAATTTAATTATGTAATTCAAGTCTATTGAAAACATCACTTAGAACTTTACCAACAAAATATGAAACAAAACTAGATAAGTAGAGTTAAGATACAGATAAGCCATAATGGCTGAACAAGCTCTAGGGGCTGAATGGATTACTCTTATTTGTGTTTTCTTATCTATATATTAATGAATGGTACACGTGTACAAGCATTCCCACATCACGCTCTTTCTTTCAGTCAATTCAAACTAGTCCACATCTCAAAGAGCTATTAGTCAGCTAAATTAATAGCTCGTGTAGTACTTCTCCGATTTTCTACAGCATTGGATCTTAAATCTTTCAGGTCCAGCAATCTGAACAATCTTCAGTACCTCAAACCATATTTATGCACTTATATTCAAGAAGTTGTGAAGACCCAGACCAGAAACTCCAAGGTGCTTTGTGAAATTAGCCTAGACCCTAAGTTTTACATTTGTTTTTGGTATGGGTGAGCATAAAACATTTCAATTCCAGGTAATGATTTAAGTGACCACTAGGAAGCTTTTATCAAACAAAATTATTCAAGGGCACAGTTAAAATATAATAAAAACAATTTGCATAACTTTTACCAATTGCAAAACTTAAACATGACACAGTATAACTCTTAACAGCTAGCTATCTGTTATTCCAATTTAGGGCTAGCTCTATACTGCAGGAGGAGAGCTAATGAGCAATTAAGATCATAGCCATGCCCAGCTAGAAAGAGAAGTTCTCCTGAAAGCAGGATTCTATGCTGGAAGCTGCTGTTTGAAAACCTCAGAGTCTACGCTGAATCAGAAGAATGAATGGCTTCCCAAAATAAAGATAACTTGTTTGGTAATTATTTGCTGGATTTGGCTCATAGAATTAAACCGTATGTGATGTTATTTTGGGATAAGGGACATTCTCAGAATTTAGGAATGCGGGTGGATGTGGCATGGGATTGATTCAAGTGTATGGTCTGTGTGTAGCCATTACTGTATTTAAGTATACCTTTGTTCTATATTGTGGCCTTTCTTGTATGTTTTTACAATATAATAACTTTCTTTAATTTGAATTATTATGGCAAGACCTAACCTTTCCTCACTGGCCTGCATATCTTTCTTCACATTATTCCAAATTGCAAAATAAACAGTTAAGAACCAGCTTTCCAGGTTACCTTTGGAATATCCCCATTATTAACATCCTAACATAAATAAGAAAAGAAATTCTTGCTTGCACCCCCCCCCCCACAACTATCCTTTCCCTGCCATTCAATGCATTGAATAAAGTAACACACCTTAATTTCCAACCAATTATCATTGTTTCATAATATACATAGCTATTTTTAGATACTGTTGTTATGCTTCAAATTAGATAATGAAGTGATAGACAAAACTTCTGAGGTCTAAAGAAACCTTTATCATGTTAGAGAAGTTGGATTTATATGATATATCTTTATCCTTATGAAATATTTATTAGTTTGGGAACCCTTAATGTCACAGCCCTGTGCTGAGATTCTGTAATGTAGGTCATTGTGTTGATTGCATCCTGCCTGCAATATCACAAAGGAAGAAACGGCATTAATTGAAAAGCAGAATATATTATTCTTTCTGTAGGAATGCAGGCTTAAAGTGGATTGCTTTGGCCTCTATTCAATGCTGGGTGAGGGATTTACCTGCAGAATGTGTCCTGGTGAGTTGGTGGTGCACCCCTGTACACCACATCTTATGGTGATGACCGCTGTCCCTTAACATTTACAGCAGCCAACTGCATCACAATGTCAGGGAGCAGCTCTCCAAGTGGACGCTGCTGTCAGGAGTGGCTGACCCCTAAAGGAGATGGGATACAAACAAGTTTCCTACACACATGTACTCTCATACTCCCACAATCAGCATGTTCCTACTAAGGAATGAGGAACAGGATGGGGGTGAAGAGGGGGGAGTGGGGAGGGTCTGACGAGGAAGGTGAAGTAGGTGAGATATGGGTAAGGGAGAAAGCGGGGAAGAGCCTGGGAGGGAGAGGGTTGGGAGTGAGGGGGGAGGGGGGATGGGGGCTAAGGGAGAATTTAGGGGAGAGAAGGGGAATGGTAAGGAAGGGGGTGAGGGAGGGAAAAGAGATAGGGAGGTGAGGGAGTGGGGATGGAGAGGTGAGGGAAGGAGAGGGGGTTCATTAGTTGCACACCTGGCTCCCACTGCCCAGATCTCAGATTTACAGATGTACAGCTGTAATTTTGGCCTAGTTCACAAAACAGCCACCAGGTTTTCAACTTTCTCTCCTCTCCCACCACCACCACCTGCCTGGCTATGCCCAGCTTTACCTCACATAATGCAAGCCACAAAAATATAGAAAACTACACAAATCACTGCTCCAATGCTTTTTAATTTATGAAAACAAGCCAGTAATTGATAAATTCAAATCCATAATACAAACCACATGAATCCAAAAAAGTACAAGTACATAAATTACTATTCACTGCTTCAGTGCTTTGTAATTGATGAAAACACCTGTAACTGATTAATTCAAATCTAAATTCTCAATGCAAGCCGCAAAATTACAAAAAAAATGCATAGATGATATATCACTGCTTAACTGCTTTAATGCTTTTTAACTTACGAAAACAAGTCTGTAATTGATGAATTGAAATCCAAGCCTGCCTTTTGTTAGCATAATGGTACAGGTGGTCTATAGTGCGATCTTTGTGTCTTAAGGCGAGCAAGCATGATAGTGACTGATTAGCAACAAGATGGAGAAATCAGCTGATGACATGACTGGAGCACAGCATAAAACTGTGCAGGGCAGAATGAGCCAGAAAAAGTCCAGTGCAGGAGCAAACACGCCAATCAAATGGAGCCCAGTGAGTCCAAGTCCAATATCAAAGGCTTTGCTGGTGCCTGTCTGGCCAAAAGAGACTTTGTCCAAAAGCAACTTTCTGAAGACCAGGATTGAGAGTGAAGGGGGATGGCAGCTACTCATTGGTTATTGGTCTGCATGTAACAGCCATGATTTCAGACCAGCAAATGGTGGTCCTGCTTGAAAAACAGAATTTAAACAAGAGGGACATATTTTCAAGATTTTCTTGCATCATCAGTTGTTTGTAAACAGTAATTTCGATAGCTTTTATTCTTTTCACGTCATATTGACTGATCTTTCTTGATTTTAGCAAATGAACTTTCTGAGAGAGCAGGTGTTTTTTTTTGCTCCTCCTCAGCCCTGGGGTTCAAGTTGCCCCTGCTCACTTAACAATCTCACCATTCTGCCGGCTCACTAGCTGCTTGCCTGGCTATCTGGCTTCCTACACCTCGGGCCATTGCCCAGCACTCCTAAGCCTGCTGGTCTGGTCAAGTTACCCGACTGCACCCATCAGCAGCTGCTGGCGGCTCCTAAGCCCTCGCACTTCATCTCTGCTCAATGGCAAAGACCTCGGGAAATTTGCTGGCTCGCACTTCGACTGCCTCACCTGCAGGCCAGGCTTCATCACCTCGCCCTCAGTTAATTTCCTTTCAGCTCTTTCAGCCTTGCTACTGGCCTGGTCTAGCCACCCCTCCGGTCCCCTCCTTGGCCACTGCACCTTCTTCGCCCTCGCACCTTACCTCTGCTCTATGACGACGACCTTGGGAAATGTTCCGGTACGCTGGCTGCTTCGCCTGCTGTCTGGCCTCACCTCGTGTTCGCCCTTGGCTCATTGCCCACCGGTCCTCTCAGCCTTGCTGCTGGCTTGATTGAGTTACCCCACTGTTTCCTCGATGACCCCTGCTCCTCCTTGGCCCTCGCACCAGAGACAAACTCAGTATTGGCTCAGGCTACTCTGAGACCCCTAGGGGTCTCCAACAATCAGAGCCCAATGTTATTCTGCATTGGTTGCCTATTAACAATTTCAGAGCTTGAAGGCTCTGCTAAGTGCCCCAAAGCCACCATCCAGCATGGGGACCCCTTCCATTGGTTGAGGCCCTATGCCTAGTCACAATGTGTTTCTTTGTAAATTTGCCTCCGCGTTCAAAACTACAACTCCCATCAGTCACTGTGGGACTGGGTCTCCCCTCCCCCCGTTACATGTTGGTGCTCCTCACTGTCCAGATGCTTGGCTATGCGCTGTATGGTTAATGTAGTTCTGAACATATGGATGTCTTCATAGAACCTGCACAGAATTGAGAGCTGCAAGGATCAGACAAATCCCACTCGCTCACTTGTACTTGGTTGGGAAATCGCAATTTAATTGACTTTTCAATTGTAGGTGGGTTGTTAATACATATCTATACCTGATTTGCAATGAGCAACATGAATCAGAGAACCTGAATAGTGGGGCCCCTCTGCCTTTGAGGGCTCCATGCCCAGCATGGTGAGGTTCATTGTAAATCTGCCCCTGCCAAGTGGCTGGTGTTTTGCATTTTCTAGGATTTTGTAGTGTTACAGCATAAATAGTTGAACTGTTCGTGGTAGAATTAAGGTCACATTATTTCTGCCCCGTGCACATTTAATCTCTGTATGTGAACGTTGGTGAGCTCCTCAGTTTAGGCGAGTGAAATATCGATTCCTCTAAAACATTCGGTAACCTCGAAGCACTATTATAAAATACTTACTGTGGTCATCTACTGCCCCTCAATGGTGACTATTTGTAAAACACCTCTGCAATTCAATAGAGCAGAAGTTAAAACACCATAAGACATTGGAGCAGAAGTAGGCTATTCGGACCATTGAATCTGCTCTGCCATTCAATGAGATCATGACTGATCCAATATTATAATTCTCAACTCCACTTTCCCAACATATTCCCATGGCCCTTGATTCCCTTACTGATTTAAAATCTATCACAGCCTGGAGCATACTTAATGAACCAGCCTCTACAACCCTCTGCAGTAATGAATTCCACAGATTCAGCACTCTCTGAGAGAAGAAATTCCTTCTTACCTCTGTCTTAAATAGGTGATGCCTTACTCTGAGATTATACCCTCAGGTCCCACAAGGGGAAAGAACTCTCAGAATCTACCCTGTCAAACCTCCCTGAGAACCCTATATATCTCAATAAGGTCGCCTCTCATTCTTCTAAACGCCAATGAATACAGGCCCAATCTCAACCTCTTCATAAGATCACATTACCCGGGATCTACCTAGTGAATCTTCACTGGATGGCCTCCAATGCCAGTACCTTTCCTTAGATAAGGGGACAAAATTGTTCATGGTATTCCTGGTGTGGTCCAAGTAGTTCCTTATATAGTTTTAGCAAGAGTTCCCTAATTTTATATTCCATTCCCTTTAAAACAAAAGTCAACATTCCATTTGCCTTCCTTATTACCTGGTGAACTTACATGCTAGCTTTTTGTGATTTATGCACAAGTATTACTCCCACCAACCCCCCCATTCCTCCATGCTGTAGCTTTATGCAATCTTTCCCTACTTAAATAATCAGCTCCTTTATTCTTCTGACCAAAGTACATAACTTCACATTTTTCTACATTATATTTCATTTGCCAAGTTTTGCCCACTCGCGTAACTGTCTATGTCCCTTTGTAGACTCTATGTCATCCTCACCACTTATCTTCCCATCTATTTTTGTGATGCCTGCAGACATGGCAGTAGTACATTCACTTCCCTCATCCAAGCTTTTATTGTATATTGTGAATAATTGTGGCCCCATCACTGATCTCTGTTGTTATGTATTAAGTTATTTCCAGTGTTTCCTCACTAGCAGCTTTCCTGTGCAGCAGGTTCATTTTAGGAGACCGATCACATGGGTTGGAATTTTACCACCCTGCCCACCACAGGAATTGGAGCAGACAAAGGAAAAGTCCATTGATCTTGCATGGAGTTTTACAGCTTTGGCTTGAGCGAGCTGAAAATTCCCGCCCTTGATGTCACTGATGACGTAATTGGTCATTTACACAGGCAAATGGACAGTTTATCTTAGCAACTTGTAATGTTAACATCTTTTCAATAAAGTTCTTCATTTGTTTCAACGTTCAAGGCCTGCAGCCTATCCTTTAAAATCACCACATGAAAAAACTGGCAGCAAGGCGGTCGGACCGCACTTGCAGCCACTGCAAAAGAAAAAACAGTGGAGAAGTCAGACAACATTGTACAGACCTGACAGAAGAATAAATAATTGAAATAATCGCTACACAGATGCTGGCACCAGAGGAGTGCAAAACAACTGTCACAGCCACGGGAGAAACCAAAAAATAATAGTAGATCATGGAGAAAACAAGTCTGGAAAGAAAATCAACACATGACCTGCCTGAAAAGACCTGTAACAGTTTCGGGAGCACTGTGAGCAGCAAGTACCCTATAACAACAAATTCAGAGCTGGGGACGTTCCAAAACATGAAAGAAAGCAGGCTGAGCTCAGGTTTACATAGTTTTGGGGTATAAGGAAACAAGGTAGTGCTAATAGTTACGTGGCACATTGTTCTCATGTAAAGCATTTCCAAAATAAAAGTGGCTGGAGTTTTTGGTGCTGTGGTGCTGTTTGATGAGAATACAGAATGATGAAGCTCATATACAGAGACATTCAACTATTTTATCCAACTAAACAAGATAATAGCAGATATAGTAATCTCAACTTTCCTGAGCATAACGGGGGGGGGACAAATTGAACCTCTTGAGACGTTGGGTACAGCTAGAAAAGCCAGGCATAAAACCCACGATGAAATTGTGGAATATTATGGAACGTTTGTCCCTAATCTGACTACTATTTTACCATTGCGTTGTGCCCATTTTTGGGCGTGAGAAGTTGGTAAAGATGGTTGTGAGGTGAATAGCACGATCCGCACCCGTATTCCCGTTGACTATCCCTTTACCAAAGCCTGAAAATGGACGCGATTGGGACCACCCCCGAAACGGGCACGACATCAGTTTGAATGCATTTGCATGTATTTAAATTGACTTAATGAGCTGGACGCCCAATCTTACCTGCATTTCCCCTTTATCAACACATTTGCCCGTCCAGATTTGGCGTGAAACAAACATGCTTGGCAAAAGTCTGTTTCGGGCGGTCCAGCTTCCGAAGCAGTAAGCTCAGAGCTTCTGGTGGTACTCTAACTCAGATCGGTGGTGGTGAGGGGAGGGAGGTGGGTCAAACGTATCTCTGGTGGGGGGGGGTGGAGAGGAGGCGGGAGGCCCGATCATTCTCAGGTGGGGAGAGGAGGAGGGAGGCAAGATGTATCTCTGGTGGGGGGGAAAGGAGGAGAGAGGCCCAACATTCTCTGGTGGGGGCAGGAGTCAGGTCAGATGTATCTTGGGTGAGGGGAAGAGGTGGGTCAGATGTATCTCTGGTGGTGGGGGGAACAGGCGGGTCAAATGCATCACTGGTGAGTGGGCAGGAGGAGGACCAGATCAATCGCTGGTGGGGGCCAGAGAAGGTGGTTCAGATGTATCTCTGGTGGGGGAGAATGAAGAGGAGGCAGTTCAGATGCATCTCTGGTGGTGGGGGCAGAAGGGCAGGGGTGGGGTCTGCTGTCACTCTGCAGGCGATCTGTTGGGGGGAGTGGCATAAGGGACCACAATTGGTCTGGGTAGCAGGAGGGTGGGTGAATAAGGGGAACAGTTATGTTGTGGGTGTGGGATGATACATGTGGGGGCCATTGCTCCTGGGCTGTAAAAAGTGGCCTGGGAGCTATTTGGCAGGAGAGCATTTTTCAATTTTTTTTTACTGCGCATGCACAGTTAAAGGCTCTGATCAGAGCAGCAGCATTTCAGGCATGATAAACCCCGCCCACAGTGTGATTCAGATTCATGACCTTTTATTTTCAGGCCAAGAGCTTATGGGGTGCCTGAGAACTGGGCTTACAAGTGTGATTTGAATCAAGCCCAGATTCAGCACTTAGAATCAAAATGATAAAATTGGACCCATTGTGTCAAAACAGAAAAATGGATGTGGGCAGATGAGTGTAAGAAAGCTTTCATACAAGCTAAATAGGCACTGCTAGAATCAGAAGTCCTGACACACTTTGATCTGAATTTACCCTTGCAACTGGCATCTGACACGTCACCTTATAGGGTGGTTAACCTTCGACACCTGCAGTCTACCTTTTAAAACCATCTCACCTGTGGCACCCTACTAGTTACAGGTTGTCATCCTGAAAATGGCTCTCTTATCTCAACTCGCTGTCTTCTATCAATTAGCCAATTCTCTATTCATGCTAATAGTCTACACCAAAACCATGGCTCTTGTCTTATTAAGCAGCCTTTTGTGTGGTACTTTTTAAAATGCTTTTTGGAAATCCAAATATATTACATCTACTGATGCCCCTTTATCCTGCTTACTACTACTTCAAAGAATTCCAATAAATTTGACAGACATGATTTCCCATTCATGAAGCCACTTTGACTTTGCTTGAATATATTAAGTATTTATAAATACTCTTCTAGTACATTCTTTATAAAGGATTCTAACATTTTCCCAGTAACATATGTTAAGCTAACGGGCTGATAGTTACCTATTTTTTGTCTCCCTCACTTTTTGAATAAAGATGTTACATTGATAGTTTTCCCATCATTTGGGACTTTTCCAGAATTTATGGATTCTTGAAAGATTACTATGAGTGCAGCCACTATCTTTGTAGCTATTTCCTTTAATATCCTTGGGTGCATCAGACCCAGGGGACACATCGGCCCCATTTGTTTCCCTAATAATTTTTTTTTCTCTAAAGATAGTTGTTGTATGTATTTCCTCCTCCCCTTTTGCCCCTTGATTATTTACTATTTTTGGAATGCCATTAATGTCTTTCACTATGAAGACTGATGCAAAGTATTTATTTAACTCCTCTGCCATTTCCTGGTTCCCCATTGTAATTTCCTAGTTTTATTCTCCAAGGGGCCTAGATTCACCTTGGCCTGTCTCTTCCTTTTTATTTATTTAAATAAGCTCTTGCTGACCTTTTTTATATTGACTGCTAGTTTGCCCTCAATGTTTATTTTCTCCCTCTATTATTCTTTGGACATCCTTTGTTGGTTTTAAAACTTTATCTATTTCTGTCTTATTGCGAATCTTTGCCACATTATATGTTTTTCTTTCAGTTTAACATTGTCCTTAACTACGTTGGTAAACTGTGGTTGATTTATTCCCTTCCTTAAATCCTTCCTCCTCACCGGAATATTTATTCTTTCCCTTCCTGGAATCCTGCTTCCTCACTGGGATATATTTACATTGTGAGTCAAGAACTATTTTCATAAACATCTGCCATTGCATATCAACCATCTTTTCTGCTAAGCTCATTTCCCAGTACACTCCAGCCAATGCTGCTCTCATTGCTTTGTAATTACTCTTTTTAAAGTTTAATACTGTTCTTTCTGCCCCTGTTTCTGTTATATATTTAAGTAGTTGCACATTTGCTTTAAAAGCTGAATGCATGATTTGATGATGATATCATTAGGGTGCTTACACAGACTGTTGTTTTACTTTCAGTTTGTACTCTGCACAGGCATGAAATCCTAGAATAAATCTGTTAGTTTGAATCTCAGCATGCAAACCATGTCTTTTTGCGTAAAACCCAAAACCCCTAACATTGTTGGGATGTTACAAAAAGAAACCTGGTGATGAGTCAGAAGTTTGTTTCATCAAAAACATCAAGAAAAGATTCTAAGTAGAAGGCAAAACATTATGGGCCCTCACATTTCAAATAGTAGGCTGGAGATTAAAATGCCAGTGAAGGAAGACCAAGAAAGAAAAATGTTTTCTGGATAGTTTTAAAAGATTTTTTTTTGGACTTGAGGAGGATGAGATTCCAGGTATGTCTGGCATATTTGAAAATAAGGATGCTTTGTCAAAAAAGTACATTATGTCAATGGTCTGCAGGGTAAAAGGAGGAGTACTGAGACAATAGTAAATAAAAAATACTAAGAAGTCTTAAGTCACTAGTGTCTGCAAGAGAAATGGTCAACTAGGATTCATAGGCCCTATTACCAAAGAAAATGAATCATGCAAAGTGTTTTTAGTACTTTGTACAAGCAAATAAAATTGCAAAAGAATTGCTTGTACCAGTTTATCTCAATGGAAATGAAAGTAAAACCTACAATTTGCTCTGGAACTTCCCACAAAGCCAGTATCCAAAACTTACGATGCCTTGACACAGATCCTTGAAGAGCATTACTCTGCATTGCCATTGATCATCGCGGAATGGTTCAGGTTCCACTGAAGGGATCAAATCGAAGGCAAAAGCATTGCTCAATTTGTGGCAAACCTAAAAAGATTGGCACAACATTGTGGGCTTGGTGAGTTGTTAGAAGATTATCTGTATAATTGTCTAGTTTGTGATCTCCAAAATGAGGTTATCCAAAAAAGAATGCTTACTAAATAAGCTTTGACTTTAAAGATAGTAGCAGAAATTGCAGTATCAATGGAGCTGGCCCCAAAAGAGGCGTCACAATTTGGTACAGGAATGAAGATCCACAAGTTGAGAACTGCCCATAAGAAGTCAAAAGAGCAACAAGCATGTCACACTTGCCAAAATGGGGCATTCAGCAAGTGAATGCTGATACAAGGATAGCCAATGCAATAATAATTGTGGCAAAATGGGTCACATTTGTTAGGCTACTGGACCAGAACCCTAAAGTATATTATGAAACCAGACTAGAAGCCAAAAGATTTTCCATTTTGTCATATATATGAGGATAGGATGCTTCACTCTATGAGTAATTGACAATTTTATTTAATAACATAGTTTAAATACAACTAATAAATAAACTAGCTTACTATTAACAGTTGAACAATATTTGAAAATGAAAAGAAACAACTTTAATTTCTAACATCACTGTTTCAGTTCCAAATAAGCAATATTCCTCTTACAGGCTTACAATGCCACTTTAAATACAGTTAGCACCCATAAGTATACTTGCTATAATGAACCTAGTCAGTCTTGATGCTTTCAGACAGGCAGAATTGTAGAACTTCAAATAAACCCCCAGCCAGAACTAAAAGCTATTTCTCTCTGCTACAGACCTTACGCCTCACATTATCACATGACCCTGCCTCCCATTAACCACATCATCACATGACCTCACTCCACATTTGATTCCTTTAATCAAAAATCTCAGGGAACCTTTTCTTTTAGTGAACAAAAGACTATTAGCTCTAGGTAAACACAATGTGAGTAAAATGAGTAATTACCCTGCTCTCCCAGCATCTGAACTAAATGTTTTCCACACACATCCGACTGCCTCTAATAAAAAGCTGAATTTTAATCATTCCCCTTAAACAGGAAAAACAATATATTCAAAATCTGGGTATCTTTAAGAAGGAAAACAAGTTGCATTCTACAAAAAGAATTTACAATGTGGAAGAAACTAATATAAATTGTGAAGAAGAGAATATCCAGGTATATGATGAAGAGCTCCAACTGAATATCTTATTCATGCAGGATGAATCACATTGATCCTGGGTGATTCTGAAGTTAAGTGGGCAACCTATTAGGATGGAAGTTGATACTAACAATGCTGTGTCTTTAAGTCCTAAGACTACATACCAACAAAAGCTGATACATCTTCCTTTGGAGCCATCTGATTTGATTTTAAGGACATATGCAAAAGAGTTTGAGTAGACAAACAGTGGAGTTGCCTCTACATATGGTCAGTGCTAATTTTCCAGTTCAATTTGGGAAATCAATGTTGGAGAAGATAAAGCTTAACTGGAGTTCTCTAACAGCTTGGTCAGTGTCAAAACAGATCTACAACACTTTCTGGACAAACACAAGACTGTACTCAAAGTGACATTCAATTCAATGAAGGGGGTTCAAGTGAAACTCAAGATAAAGCCTAATAGTCAAGCAAAAGGTTTCATAGCAAAAGCAGTGCCACATACAATTTGTCCCAAGACTAAAGAAGAATTAGTACAACTTGTTAACACTGGTGTGTTAGAGCCAGTTACAATGAGCTACCCCAATGTAGGGGTTTTTTAGAGGTCTATCTATTTTGCTGGCTTCATACAGGAGATTTTTCTTTATTAATGCAGCTTAGCAAATACAAAGAACTGAAATGCAGCCTGATTTGGGAAGAGGTCAACAAGGAAATAAAAAAGAATAAAGAACCTAATGTCACTATGAATGAACTGAAGTTGGAAGAAAAGGGTCAGCAATGTTTAATATTCCAGGAGGAAGCTAAGAAGCACATGAAAGAGACAGAAGAGCCAAAGAACCAGCTGAAATAGAAAAGAGGAGGAATTGAAAGGAAAAACCATAGAGTTTGTCAAGCTGCGAGCAGACACTGAAGCCACGACTAGCACAGTAACAGAACAAAAACAAGTCAAGACTTCGCTGGAGACAGATCTGGCTAACAGTGAAATCAAATTGAAGGACAGGGACAAACCCCTTTGCATTCAGAGAAAGAAAAGAGATAAGATAAAACATTAATCTGGTGCTGAAGATTAATGATTTAGAAGGAAAAGCACTGAGTACCTCAAACTCACTGAAAAAACTGAGTTATTGAAAAATGGCTGAAATAAAAATCAAGAATTTAGAATGTCAAGAATAAGTTGAACAATTACAAGAGAAAGTAGAGGTTCTCACAAAGGAACGTGAAGAGTGTCAGAAACTATTAGCAGAAGTAAAACTACGGAATGAGTTTCTGTAGCTTGAAGAATAGCAGAGAGGAATTAGGCTCTGTTAAAAATAAGTACATAGAACCAACTTCACATGTGGAAAAGGAATTTGCTAATGAAAAATAAAGCTTGATAAACTTTGTGTAACAGAAGTATCTCTTAAGTATCTCTTAAGCATTGTGAAAAATAACTGGGATAAGAAAGGAGATTGCCAGTGAAGCAGAACAATTGATTGACTGCAGAATTAGCATCAAATGATGACATGTTGGAACTACATTGCAAAAAGAGCAATTAACGTTTTGAACTTCCATCCAATCTGAAGAACATAAAGATGAGATGCACAGCATGGAAGAGCAAATCCAGACTTTTAGAACACAGATAAGGAAAATTTTAACAGATTAACAGATTTAACAGATCTATTGAATGATCTAAAAAGCAGTCAGTGACAATGGATGAAGCGTTCTGAAAGTAACTAACTGCCCAGCTAAAGTTGTTAAGCTTATATAAGAATTCCGCAGGTATCTCTGAAAAAAAGACAACTAACCTCATCAGAGTAGTTGCTGAGCTGAAGTAAAATATTGATCGACTTTGAAACAGAACTGGAAAATAAATTAATAAGCAAATATTTAGGTAAAATCGTGAAACAAGTGTTCGAAATGAAGATTCTGTTTCTGAAATGCCAAACTGTCGAAGTCGACTTAGAGAGAAGGAATTGACAGATATGGGGGGGAGGGGAGTGCAATTTGCAACTGATTTATTAAGATGTTCTTCAGTCTGAAAAATATTCTGAAAAATATTTATGATATTTACTGTTATTGTGCAAACCTAAGTGTTTTCACAGCAAATAAAGACACTAAATCAACTTTAAATGCTTAAACACAATTTGCTTTATTTTGTAGCTACTTAAAAAATAGCCCATACTTGCAATGCATAAACTAAATACTCATTATCCATGACTTAACTTAAGGCTGATTTCTATTTGCATATGAAACCTGGCCAGGATTTTGCCACATGGCAATCAGTCTTTCTCTTTTACAGATGTTGTTTTCTTCTGTGAATGTTGGTCCCAAGTTTTCACTGAACACAGGCTCTCTGTGTTAGCATTCTTATGCACAAAAAATTCCTTGGTATCTGGCCATGAATTGATCAGAAACCGATTGCATTGTTCAGTTAGGCCATCAGATAGAAATCAACGCAGATAGGACCAGGATCCTCCAGATCCCATTATGTTTATGCCTTACTACACATAGCCTACATTCCAATGTTCATATAAAGAAACACTGGCTCCAGGAAGTCTATAAACAACTTCTTCAGCTCTTTTATTTGGGGACAAACTGTCAAATGGTTTAACAACTTGTGTCCTTTGATAAATTTCAGGCCAACTTAGCCACAGGAAATCCCAGCATACTTAAAGAACAACTTTGGCCAAAAATTAGTTTTGCTTGCTTGAAGATCTTTCAGCATATTTAAAGTTAAATGTCTGCAGGCCATTTGACCATTCTGTGCAGCTGTAATTTTCTGGGCCTGTTCACAGCAGTGCAAATCCCGTTATGGCTGCCAATTCTCGTGAGAGGTCAGTGAGACCATGAATCTGATTATCATCAATTTCATACATTATACATTGTACATTATACAAACTGTTGCTTCTGAATTGTCAGGTGTATGTGTGTTTGTGCGTGTGTCTGTATGCGTGTGCATGTATTTTTAAAACAGTGCATGGGTATGTTGCACGTGTGTGTTTGGTGTGTGTGTGTGTGTGTGTGGCCACCAGCATGATGTCCCACCAGCAGAAATCACTACTGGTCTCAATGACCACAGGAGGCCAGTATAGCCGTCAGATGGTCAGTAGTATGGCTGTGCAGTGCCTGGCACTTTCCCAGCATCTTGGCAATACCAAGCTGGCACTGTCATGGGTTGCCATTTTTTCAGTAAATTCCACCCAGTTCACCTTCTGCTATTGTGTGACATGTGCACTAAGCTGGATGAATCTTTAAAAAAGTCTCAATTTTTGTTTTTCCTCACTTTTTCACAGTTGAATAAATTTCTGGTCCCAGATCCTTGTCAGCGCTGTTCTAAAAACACCCACTAGATGGTGCACAGGTCTCATACCACCTCACTCCTTCCATCTCCACAAAAACACATTACAAAGCTGGAAACTCTTCAGTGAATGTTTGAGGTTGTAATCCATTGTACTAGTCCAGAATGCTCATTCAAAATGCACTACATAGTTGTGGTTAGGTTCTGCATTACAATATCCACTGAAGAAAATCCAACACTGCGAGTAACGAAAAAGAGTCAACACTGAGAATTTCATGACTTGAACCCTTCCCAGAAACTCAGAAGACAAGTGCACTAACCAGTGTAGTGAAGAACAGTAAGGACAAGCAACACACTGGATTGAATCCCTGAATTACGCTGGATGAGTTAGCTTTGGCATTCCTGGGTTATCAGTCTGGGATGCTGCAGCTGATGGATGTTCTTTAGTTGCTGGAAATTGTGCTCAAGAGGATATGAGTGAGAACTGAATTGTATTCAGTTGTGATTGTGCATTGCACTGAGTTAGACTAACTGCAGGCAGCTGTTATTGAATTAATTTTATTTTGCATCTCCTCAACAGGGAAGACAGTGCAATAAAATTCTGAGCTCCTACAATATTCTGCACTCCCCACTTTAAAAACCATAAACATCAAAATGTAAAATGGTACTTGTACCTAAATTCCCAGAATACAATATGACTAAACCAACATTAACAGTATCTGAAACTTTAACAGGGTGGATTGCATATTGATTTTAACTGTAATCACAGCTAAAACGTACATGACCAATACTACTAGGGACCCTGGCATTGCCAGCCTGGGACCCTGGCATTGCCAGCCTGGCTCTTGGCAGTACCCACTGGACACAGGGCAGTGCCAAGGGGTGGGGCCTAAGGAGAGGAGGCAGGGCCTAAGGGGAGGGGTGGGACCTGATGGGAAGCTGTGCACTCTGCAATCGGGGATCACTGGAGTGGCGACCAACTGGGAGGGTGAATGGGAGTGGCGATCAGCTGGGAGAGGTGTGATCAGGGGGCAAGGGAGGAGTGGGCATGCAATTTGTGGGACAATGGGGGGAATGATAATCTCTCACTGCAATATGTATTCTCAGTCCTGAAACTCCCATTTTCACATTTGCTTGGCACTTTTTTTGTTAAGATCCCCCCCTCCCCCCACTGATTCACTTTGCCCACCACTGGTGAATTCTATGAAATATCACCAAACTTTCAGTTACTTTCTTCCTGACTATGTCTTGCTTTTCTCTTACTTCGCTATTGATATCAGGCATTTGCAAACCAAACCCCATTCTAGGAATGTGTTTAAAAACCAATTCATGAGGTGAGCAATCTGCTGGATTATTCTGTAAAATAGTAAAAGTTGTCTAGCCTGTGTTGAAGAGAAACATGAAAATGATTCTTAGCTTTTGATTTAGCAAATACTTCTGCAAATGCCTCTTCACAAGCTGTACACTTCTTCCTGCAGCATCAACATGCAAAGCTGGGCTACGTAGTGGTACTAGAGTGCATTTGACTGAATTCTTACTCAGAAATATTCCAAACTCTGCAAACTGTGAACCATTGCTTGACACCACTGACTTTCTGAAAGAGCATACCACTCAGTAGAGTCGTTTTTTTAACCACAACTGGAACACATCCCACATGTTCTATTACACTTCCTTCACTCAATATGAAATAAGCACAATTAATTAATCCTATGGAAATTTCAGATCTAGGCAACACTATGTTTTCTATTTTCTATCCTAAATGGATGGGCCAGTTGCACTTGTTCTGTCCTCATGTGTTTGTAAGTTGTAGTTCCATACATGCCAAAGTGCCTTGATGCAGTTGCTCAACCAAGTCACTGTGCTTCATGATTCAGTTTAGACACAGAGGGGGCCATTTTACCATTACTTTGTGCCCATTTTCAGGTGCAATGTGGTCATAAAGTGGGCAGTTAGTGCGATTGCCGCCGGTTTTCGTGACTGGCGCCATTTTACAAGCGCCACATTTCCGACATGGTCACCCTCTTGCCAAAAATGGGGGTGAGAGGCCGGTTAATGTATTGAAATTTATGTAAAGAAGTATTTACTTGTTATTAACAAGCCTGGCACTTAATCATCCATGATCTTGCTGGGGAAGGTTCTCTCCGGCAAGGAATAAATGTGCTTTCCTTGAACAGAAAGCAGTCAACTTGGCCATGCTGGTGGAACCGGAGGCTACTGGGCACCTGGGCAATGCCCACTGGTCAGTACCAGGGTTGGAGCTCATGGGGGAGGGGTCAGTAGAGTGGGGCTAGTGGGGAGGGGCCAGTGGGGACAGGGCTAACAGGGGAGGCGATGCACTGCCACTCTGCAGGGATCAATGGGGGGAGGGCAGCAGTGCTGTGATCAGTGGGGTGGAGGAAGGGAGGGAGGGGCCCGTGATCAGTCGGGATGGCAGGGGACCGGCGAGGGCTGTATCTCAGACCGTGGGCGCCTGTGATTGCAAGGCGGGGAGTAGGTTCAGGCTGCCTGCAGTAGCAGGCGTCTGACAGTTCTTTGTCAGACCCCTGCTAGTGCTAATGAGCATGTGCAACATCAGAGGCCTGCACTTGCACACTACCTCCCTCTGCAGCCTTTTGGGCACATTAGGCCCAACCATAGGCTTCTGCAGCGAGCAAAAAGCTTGCTCAGAATTTTGCTGACAGGGTGTGCATTGTGGGGTGGGGGGGCACCTAAAAACACACCTAAAAGATGGATCTGAAATACTCCCAATTTCAAGTCCACCAAGCACTTAGACAAAAAAGTGGTAAAATTTTCCCCAGATTGTCACTAGGTTATTTGGCCATGGGGTCAAACTTATGCATGCATGTAACATGCTATTTCCACACTGCAATGTGACATTCCCACACTGTAATGCAACATTTAGATTTAGCCTTTCCAGGAGAACCCAACGGATAACATTTATAACTCAGGCATTTCTTTCCCTTCCTCAATAGTCTTTGTCAACACCACTGTGGATGTTATGGCAAAGACTGGGGATCAAACCAATAGGGCACAGTTCCCAGATCCATTCACTTTGGGTGTAAATCCTGTTATAGCTGCTACCACACGTGAAAGGGCCACAATGGGATTTGCAGCAGTGAAATCTCAGTTAGATCTTCCTCGCAGGTGACATAATTAGGTTCATTCCTAGAAAGGATGGATTTAAATCTCATTATACAGATAAAACACCATTGTTTCCAGGATTGTTAGACTCTCCAACCACCTCCTCCCACATCTCCCCCCCTCGCCAATGTGTCATCATGCCAACGGAAATCACTACCGGTTTTCAAAGACAAAAACCAGCCATGATGACCAGGTGAGGGGTGCGGAGGTATCTATAGCCCCCAAGTGGTGAGTGATGTAACAGGTTAGCTCCCTAGCACCCTAACAATACCAAGCTGGCAGTGTCTATAGACACTGCAACCACATTGGGGGTTTGACTTAAGTGAGGGTGGGGGGGGGGCAAGATGGATAAGCAGGGGGTGGTTGTGCCTGCATTGGGGTGGGATATGCTCAAACTGAAGGGGAATGACGCCGTGATACCAGCAGAAGGGTGATGCTCAGGCACTCTGATGCTTGCCTGGTGTGGACTGCCTGATCTTTCACTGGTGGGAGGTTGGGTCTGCCTGTCTGTGTGCAACGGTTGGGATGTTCCCTGTGTCTGCTGGGTGTCCATGTGTGTGTGTGGAAAGGGGAGCGGGATTGGGAGGGCAGGGGGCTTTAATTTAACTTTGAGATTAGGTCAACCTTTTATCCCAGTTTTATCCCATTTTGCCAAGGAGTTTAGAACCCTCCCTTCCCTCACCCACGCAGGCTGCATAATCCTGATCAACACTTTGAAATTGCACCAGATGCTATTTGATCAAGCTAAAAAAGGCAACAAGTTTCACGTAGCTTTTCTCACTCGCTGTACCAATTTTGGAAAAAAATCCTCCAAGCGTGTTCAATAGTTTGATTGACCTTTGTTTGATTGTGTTGGTCCGTTCATTATGATCAATTGCTTAAGAATGTGGGTGAACTGAAAGAGTTTAAGTAATTGACATCAATCAGGTAGTTCTGGAATCTGGACTGAGAGCAAGTATGTAGAAATGTTGTAATTGCAGAGATACTTTAAAAGTTTGTAAGTGAACCTGATATAAACTTGGACCTAGTGTCATGTTTTACATTTCTCTGACAGTAATCAGATATAACAGCAAACTGGCAAATAATTAACATGCACACTAAACCAGCAGGGAAAAACAGTCCATCAGGTCCTATAATCCTCTATCAGAATACTTGGGGCGGCACAGTAGCACAGTGGTTAGCACTGCTGCTTCACAGCTCCAGGGTCCTGGGTTCGATTCCCAGCTTGGGTCACTCTCTATGTGGAGTTTGCACATTCTCCTCATGTCTGCATGGTTTCCTCCAGGTACTCCGGTTTCGTCCCACAGTCCAAAAATGTGCAGGTTAGGTTGATTGGCTATGCTAAGAAATTGCCCCTTAGTGTCCAGGGATGCATAGGTTAGAGGGATTAGTGGGTATAATATGGGGATAGGGCCTGAGTGGGATTGTGTTCGGTGCAGACTCGATGGGCCAAAGGACCTCTTTCTGCACTGTAGGGTTCTATGATTCTATAAAAGACTGGCAAGCAATCTCTTCTTTGTAATTGGAAGATGTTAAGGTGGCTTTTGGCATACCTACAGTAGAGGTGACCATTCAGCCCATCAAGTCTGCACCAACAACAACCCCACCCTGGCCCTATCTCCATACACCATGTATTTACCTGCTAATTCCTCTGATATTAAGGGACAATTTTAGCATGGCCAATCCACCTGGTCTGCACATTTTTGGAGTGTGGGAGGAAATCGGAGCATACAGAGGAAATCTTACAGATACGGGGAGAATGTGCAAACTCACAGAGGAAGTCACCCAAGGCCAGAATAGGACTTGGGTTCTTGGTGCTATGAGTGCTCACCATGCCACCGCAATCTTGGAAATGGGAGACCAGGTGTATCTCACACAGCCATATCTCCCCATTTTCCCACACTCTCCTACCCAAATGAAACATATCAATCACTGACCCAACTCTTCCATTCACTGCCGATGAACTCACACAGACTGCTGATGTTTTATTAACTGGAATTTTATTGTAATCCAGCAGACAAAAATGACATCAAACAACACTGAGACTAGTAGGTACTTCCATCACAGAGCACACTGTGCCTCCAGGACATTTCTATCTCTGCTCCCAGCCTGGTCACCTTTCAGCTGAGTGCTTCATTTAAATTCCTGCTGAGGCTCGAGGTACTTATGTGCAAAAAGTACCTACCTGAAATGCTTGTCTGCTTTTATTATCTTGATCTAGGCAGCTTCTGGAGGTCTAAACATGTTGGTTTGATTTCCAAAGTACCTCCATTTATAAAGGCACAAATATTAAAAATAAATTGTACTATTTTTTCCCAAAATACAAGATACGTGTGTTTGGAATGGGAGAAGTAGAAGTCAGCTGACAGCAACATGCAGTATGGTGGGCACACTACTTCATGTTAATGTATCAGCAAGAAGCAACAAACTAAATTTGATAACACAAGGTTACTGATTTTTAAAACCTTTACTTTTTCATTTCCCTGCCCCATGAAGGAAGTTTAAATCCCCAAGGCACAGTCAGCAGTATAACACAAGCTACATTCCATTGCCCTCTCTGGCATAAAAATGAATGTGCCAATGATGGAGGTAAAATAAAACATATCTGCTGCCTGCTGAGTAAATGAAACAATGCCATACTCAAGTGTTCAATGTCGCCCACCCACCTCGATAATCACAGGAACAAAGAGATGCATAGTAGACACATCTCCAGTAAGTTTAATTTTTTAAAATTTATTTACGAGGTGTGGGTGTTACTGGCTAGATAAGCATTTATTACCCATCACTCATTGCCCTTGAGAAGGTGGTAATGAGCTGCCTTCTTGACCTGCTGCAGTTATGTGGTGTAGGTACACCCACAGTGCTATTAGGGAATTCCAGGATTGTGTCCCAGAGACAATGAAGGAATAGTGATATATTTCCAAGGCAGGATGGTGAATGACTTGGAGGGGAACTTCCAGGTGGTGTCATAGGTTTGGATGATGTTAAGGAACTATGGTAAATTCCTGCAGTGCATCTTGTGGATTGTGCCACTGTTCATCAATGATGGAGGGAGAGAATGTTTGTGGAAGGGATAGTGATCAAGGGAGTTGCTTTAATCTAGATGGTGTGGATCCTCCTGAATGTTGTCAGAGCTGCACTCACCCAGGCAAGTGGAGGGTATTCCATCATACACCTGACATGCGCCTTGTAGATTGTGGACAGGCTTTGGGGAATCAGGAGGTGAGTTACTCACCACAGAATTCCTAGCCTCTGACCTGCTCTTGTAGCCACAGTATTTATATGGCTACCCCAGTTCAGTTTCTGATCAATGGTAACCCTCAAGATAGAATATCAAGGGGTGTTGGTTAGATCTTCTTTTGGTGGAGATGGTTTTTGCCTAGCACTTGTGTGACATGAATGTTATTTGCCACTTGTCAGCTCAAGCCTGGATATTGACCAAGTCATTTTGCATTTGGACATCAACTGCTTCAATATCTGAGGAGTTGCAAATGATGTTGAACATTGTGCAGTCATCAACACACATCCCCACTTCTGACCTTATGATGGAAGGAAGATCATTGATGAAGCAGCTGAAGATGATTGGGCTTAAGACATTACCCTGCGGAATTCTTGCAGTGATGCCTTGGAGTTGAGATCGTTGAACTCCCAACAACCACAACCATCTTCCTTTGTGCCCAAGTATAACTCCAACCAGTGTAAGATTTTCCCCCAGATTCCCACTGACTCCAGTTTTTCTGGGGCTTCTTGATGCCACACTCAGTCAAATGCAGCCTTGATATCAAGGACAATCACTCTCACTTCACCTCTGGAATTTAGCTCTTTTGTCCATATTTGGACCAAGGCTGTAGTGAGGTCAGGAGCTAAGTGACCATGGTGAAATCCAAACTGAGCATCCTTGAGCAGGTTATTGCTGAGTAAGTGCTGCTTGATAGAGTGTTATTGACATCTTCCATCACTTTGCTGATGATAGAGATAGACTAATAGAGTGGTAATTGATTGGGTTGAATTTGTCCTGTTTCTTGACTATAGCACATGCTTGGGCAATTTTCCACATTGCCAGGTAGATGCTGGTGTTGTCGCTGTACTGGAATGACTTGTCCAGGGATGCTGCTAGTTCTGGAGTACAAGTCTTCAGTATTATTGCTGGAATACTGTCAGAGCCCAGAGCGTTTGCAATATTCAGTGTCTTCAGCCGTTTCTTGATTTCACGTGCAGTGAATCAAGTTGGCTGAAGACCGACATCTGTGATGCTAGGAAACTCTGGAGGAGGCCGAGATGGATCATCCACTCAATACGTCTGAAGAATTCTTTACTGCAGAGAGCTGAAAAGGTTGGGTCATTAAATATGTTTAAGACTAAGATGGACAGATTTCTAATCAGTTAGGGTATCAAGGGCTATGGGGACAAAGTTAAAAATTGGAGTTGAGGGTTATCAGATCAGTCAGGATCTCATTGAATAATGGAGGACACTCAATGGGCTGAATAGCTTACTTCTGCTCCTATGTCTTACACGATGGAGAGGATCCCCAACGTGAAGACAGGACTTTGTCTCCACAAAGACTGTGTGGTGGTCACTCCTGCTGATACTGTCATGGACAGATGCAATTTGGTGGGGAATACACTTAGCTCCATGTAGAGAGGAGTAGACTTGCCAGTCAGCCACTAAATCTTCTGATAGCCTGATTCTTCTACATGGACACCCAAGGCAATGCTAGGATGGTAGGGTGTTAGAGGATTGGGTAGGAAAAGGCCGTGCTCCCCCTGCTGATTACTAGATGCTGGCATTAAACAAGATGCTTGAGGGAGGGTGAGGGGGCAGTGGAGGAAACACTTGAACAAAGGGGGGGAAGTAGAATCAAACACCTTATAAAAAGAAAGTAAACCTTTACATTACTGTGTCGGTCAAATCAGCAACCCTTATTAAGGTATTCAGGCTTTAATTTTCCAGCCAAGATTTCTCCACCTTTTCTTGAGCATCTCACTCTTGCTGAGGTATAGTTTGATTATCTCTCCCCTTAGTGATTATTCTTCATGTGTGAGTTTAGTCATCAAGTGTCCTGTGACTATCCAATCAAGTAGTGTCTCACTATCCGACCCTTTATCATTCTGGTCTGATAGACAAGTATGGTACTGTTCAACCCTTTTTTGTCCTGGTCTGATAGACAGGTATGGAAATAAACCATGATAGTGGTCAGGAGCAGGAACCAACCTCAACCAGAGACACAGACTTGTTGTATCTAAACTACTCTACCTACCATAAGCACACATCAGGGAAGGAGCTTGGTATCTTGTTGGTTGATATGGCTCAGCACCAGACTGAACCATACATTTACCAATTGAGCCACCAACACAAGCCACTGTGAAGTTTTCAAATTGTCAATAACTGGGCCTAAGGCACAATCACATTGTGCATAAAGTCCTTCATCTGGACCCCTTTGGACCAATCAGCAGACCAAAAGACTTGCGGTTAGGTGCATTGGCCATGCTAAGTTCTCCCTCAGTGTACACATGCACTGGAGTGTGGCAGTTAGGGGATTTTCACAGTTACTTCACAGCAATGTAAAGTAAGCCTACTTGTGACACTAAAATACACTTCAAACTTCAACTCTCCCTCTTGTGATGATGCTGATGCTGTTGCTGTCAGCTGTCCTCAGTTCTTTAATCAGACATGTTCTAGCTAGACCGGTTCTGTTTACCATCAAATAGCCTTTCAAACATATTCTAGAAGCTGGAGGAGACAATTTGTGGGACTTAGATGTAAAACATACTGAGAGATATTATTTCAATTACTCCCCACCCACACCTGCCAACATACCCTGTTTTGTCCCCACAGTTAACAGGGAGTTAAATAGAAATAAAATTGATGGTGTTGATAATAAACAGATATATGGTTAACAAGAAGCAGTGGAATTATAGGAAAGTTTAGGCTTAAAACCAAGACAAAACCAGTCAGGTTTACAATCCACTTGTGGGTTATTATCCTTCTCTTCAATTAATGGCCATAAGAGATTATGCTTCAACCAGTGGTCTATAGATCTTGCTTCAAATCATCTGATTCCATCAAGTCTTCAGTCTTGGCTTGAATGTGTTTTCTTGCTTGGGGTTTGAGCTGCCTTACAGGTTTACCTATCATTGGTGCATAGTAGAAATTGGCTGGCACTTCGGCATCTGGGTTTTCCTTCTTGTAAAATCCCAGTTTCAACAGTAAATCATTGATCTCTTTCCTGGTCATTGGCATAAGATCAACTCGCTGTGGAGACAAGAAGTGAAAATTTGACTTGCAAGTCAAGATTGACAGAATCATGATATCAGTGAATTAACTTAGAATATGTGCAGTGCAGAAAGAAGCCATTCAGCCCATCAAGTATGCACTGACTCCAACATCAGGCCCACCCCTCCCCCAACCCCATGCACTTACCATGACTAATCCTCCTAAGCTATACATCTTGAGATAGTAAGGGACAATATACCAGGGTCAATCCACCTAATCATGCATCTTTGGATTGTGGGAGAAAACCGGAGCACCTGGAGGAAACCTATGCAGACACGGGGAGAACATGCAAACTCCACAGTCACCCCGGGTCAGAATCAAATCTGGGTCCTTGGTGCTTTCAGGCAGTAGTACTAACAATTGTGCCATCCTGAAAACACAATGGGTCACTGCAGTGCTATTATGAAGATGAGTCATACAAACCCTGGTGGTCCCAGATACTATCTGTGGCCTCTGTTGAATTAGCTAATTGCTGCAATAGCAAATATAGAGCACCACAAGGAACCTCAGCATTCCTGAGCTTTGGCACCCAGTTTGGGTTACCCCAGCTGTTTGCTATTGTATATATATATATGTGTGTGTGTGTGTGTGTGTTTACACATGTGTATGCATGTCAGTGTGTGTACATGTGTGCAGGTTGATGAAAAAGGAAAGCATTTGGCTGTGGTGTCCCCATAATCATGTAACCTTCCAAAACTCAGTGATAGGCTTACATATAAACAATGGGCACTTGAATCAAAAACAGAAAACAATCATTGTTCTGGCTCCATACCCCAGAATGAATAGGTATCTTTAAGAGAGGAGCAAAATGGAGGAAAAGAAAAAAACTTGAAGCATAAATCTTTTAAATAATTATTAATGCAACATTTGACTCTAAGATACAAATGTGTTTCATCATCAATGGGTTCAATGGTGATCAAGGAATAGCCTGACACGCAGCCCAATGGACATAATATTTTGGAGGTCATACATTGCAACCTCAGGATGTTATTGCCTTGTTCTTCAGTGCAACTTCCGGGACACAACCATCTTCAGATAACTTTATCAGTGACCTGGCTTCTCTTACCAGCTCAACAGTGGGGCTGTGTGCTGATTTTAATACCCCAAAATAAAATAGCATGCATCAAACTGCACCTAGGTAATATCTGGGCTGGTAATATTTATACAGTGACTGCAGACAATGACCATATTCAACAGAATAAATCCACAATAACCTTCCCCAACTTTCAACAATACCAAAGTTGTTAATCCCTCCCACCAACTTCCTCGGGGTCTCTCTGACCAGAACTGTACCCAGATTTAGCCTTACCTAACAAAGCAGCTACAAGAGCAGTGCAAGCCTCAGCACAGTGCACTTTTTCTGAACCCACACACTATAAGGTTCAATTCAATGTATAAGGAGTTTTACTTCCCACAACTAGTGTTGTACTACCCGTGCATGCAAGATGCAGGATTGGGTTGCAAAGGTCAAAAGCTATTTCATTCTCCAGCATGCACATGCTGCCACTCATTTAAATGAGTGCAAAAGGAATTATATTTTTTAAAAAAGTCTTACAGCTAGTTCCTGGTATGCGTAGTTCAGAAGGACGAGTTCAGGATCCACTCCCGGGAAATAAGTCAATGCCAGATTATGAATTTAGTAGCAGGTCAAGAAATGTCATTCAGACCCATAGGTATTGTTGGCAGAGCAATCCACCCCTCGTGTTCTGGCCTGACATTCATCTGGCTGCTGCCTATGACAATTGGATGATCCTTTTCTCCTCCTTACCATGGGGAACCTCGATCATTAACTCTGAATGACAGCTTACCTTCTACCTCTTTCTTCACCCAGAATCAGAGAAACGATCCTTCTCCAAGATCCTTCACAATGCTTCTACATTTAACTGGTATGTACACTTAGCCATTGGCCCCAGTGGGTTTGCTGTTAGACTGAGTAATTTTATCCAGAGAATCACAGGAAGGACCCTGGTTTGACTGTGATTTGGTTGCAACTCAGCAAACTTACTTTGAGACACTAAAGGATAGGTAATTGAGGGGTCCGCTTCTGTGGTTGGGGGCTGTGGCACAGTATTCAGCACAGTCAATGGAGCTTTACCTTTCATCTAACACGCTGTACCTGATCTGAGTGTTTTTGAGGCTAACATCTCTTAACTAGATTTGTTGTAGAAAAAGACACAGTATAACATTTTAAAATGATCTTACTTTCAGTTCTTCAAAATTGTAGTTCAAAAGGAGCAGTTCGGGAAATGCTCCTGGAATGTACTTCAACACCAGGTTGTGGCTTTAGCAGCAGGTCAGGAAAGCTTGAACCAAGGAGGGTCACCAAAACAGGTATTGTAAGTAGGGAGGTGCAGCAGACACACATTGTTTATATCTGAACCCCACCCCTCCACTTGATTCCTCTCTCCCCACCTTATTTTTCTGATTAGGGTGAAGACAACTTTCTTCCCCCTCCTCCATGGTTATCTTGATTTTCTGCCCAAAAAGATAGTTATATAGAGAAAACAGATTGGTGGTTGTGTAAACGTACAGCCAAATTGGCTGAATGTTACAGATTAGTGGGGCTTCAGATTCCATCCCTAGTTACATGGAGTTATTTAATCTCAGCTGAGGCTGCTGCAATCGCCACAGTCTCACATCAACTGAGGAGAAGCTCTCTTAAATTGATTGTCAGTGCCTTCCTCTTCTCTCCTAGGATGCTCCTCACACTGGTGTTGCTCAGAATTCACCAGATGAAACCCATTACAACAGGTAGCTGGTATTAGAACATAGAACATTACAGCACAAACAAGCCCTTTGGCCCACAGGTTGCGCCGATCACATCCATACCTACCAAGCCATGGAACTATCAGTAACTCCCAATCCCATTAAATCCCACATACTCATCCAGAAGTCTTTTAAAAGACCCCAGCGAGTTCACCTCTACCACCACCAACAGCAGCCCATTCCACTCACTCACCACCCTCTGAGTGAAAAACTTTCCCCTAACATCTCGTCTGTACTTGCTTCCCAGCACCTTAAACCTGAGTCCTCTCATAGCGGCCATTTCAGCCCTGGGAAATAGCCTCCGAGAATCCACCCTATCTATTCCTCTCAACATTTTATAAACTTCTATCAGGTCGCCTCTCAACCTTCGTCTCTCCAGGGAGAAGAGACCTAGCTCCCTCAACCTATCTTCATAAGGCATGCCTCCCAATCCAGGCAACATCCTTGTGCTCCTCTGCACCCTCTCAATAGCTTTCACAACCTTCCTGTAGTGAGGCGTCCAGAACTGCGCATAGTACTCCAAGTGGGGTCTGACAAGGGTCTTATAAAGTTGCAGCATTACCTCCCGACTCCTAAATTCAATCCCTCGATTAATGAAGGCCAGTATACCAATAGCCTTCTTGGCCATATCTTCCACCTGCGAGACCGATTTAAGAGTCCTATGGACCCGGACCCCAAGATCCTTCTGCTCTTCAACACTGCTAAGACTCCTACCCTTTATATTGTACTCCTTCATCCCATTGGTCCTGCCAAAATGGACCACTACACATTTACCCGCGTTGAAGTCCATCTGCCACTTCTCCACCCAGTCTTGCATCCTATCTATGTCACGCTGCAACTTCTGACATCCCTCCAGACTATCCACAACACCACCAACCTTTGTATCGTCGGCGAACTTACTAACCCATCCCTCCACTTCCTCATCCAGGTCATTTATGAAAATGACAACAGCAAGGGTCCTAGAACAGATCCCTGGGGCACTCCACTGGTGACCAACCTCCATGCAGAAAAAGACCCATCCACAACCACTCTCCGGCTTCTGCAGGCAAGCCAGTTCTGGATCCACAAGGCCAAAGCCCCTTGGGTACCATGCCCTCTCACCTTCTCATGAAGTCTTGCATGGGGGACCTTATCAAATGCCTTGCTGAAGTCCATGTAAACCACATCCACCGCTTTTCCTTCGTCAATGTGCTCAGTCACATTTTCAAAGAACTCAAGTAGGCTCGTAAGGCATGACCTGCCCTTGACAAAGCTGTGCTATTTCTGATCATTCTAAACTTCTCTAAATGCTCATAAATCTTATCCCTCAGAATCCTCTCCATCAACTTACCAACTACTGAGGTCAGACTCACCGGTCGGTAATTTCCCGGGCTATCCCTGTTCCCTTTCTTGAAAATAGGAACCACATCTGCAATCCTCCAATCCTCCGGAACCTCTCCCGTCTCCATCAACGAGGCAAAGATTATTGCCAGGGGCTCTGCAATCACTTCTCTCACCTTCCATAGTAACCTGGGGTACATCCCAGCCGGTCCCGGCGACTTATCTATCTTGATAGAATTTAAAAGTTCCAACACATCCTCTTTCTTAATGTCCACATACTCAATCTTTTCAGTCTGCCGCAAACCTGTAGTACAACCTCCCAGATCACTTTCCACCGTGAATACCGAGGCAAAGTACTCACTCAGCACCTCTGCCATTTCTTCCGGTTCCACACAGACTTTTCCCCCTTCACCTTTTATAGGTCCTATTCCTTCACTTCTCTTCCTATGTGAAGAGTAACATTTGTAGAACACCTTGGGATTCTCCTTAATCTTACCCGCCAAGGCCTTCTCATGACCCTTTCTGGCTCTCCTAATTTCCTTTTTAAGCTCCTTTCTACAAGCCTTATACTCCTCTGGATCCTTAACATCTCCTAGCCCTCTGAAACTATTGTACGCCTTTCTTCCTGACTAGGTTCATCACAACCTTCGTGCACCACGGTTCCTGTGACCTACCAAAACCTCCTTGTCTCATTGGAACGTCGTCGTGCAGAGCTCCAGTCAAACATTCCTTGAAAATCTGCCACCTTCCTTCAGTACTTTTCCCCAAGAACACCTCCTTCCAGTTTACTCGTCCAATTATCTGCCTGATGTCTTCATATTTCCCCTTATTCCAGATAAACACCTTCCTAGCTTGCCTGATCCTATCTCTTTCCAATGCTGTCGTGAAGGAGATAGAATTATGATCTCCAACCCCGAGATGCTCTCCCACTGAGAGATCCGACATCTGTCCTGGTTCATTAGCCAGCACCAGGTCAAGTACAGCCTCTCCTCTCATAGGCTTATCCACGTGCTGTGTCAGGAAACCCTCCTGAACACACCTAACAAACTCCTCCCCATCAAAACCCCTTACCATAGGGATATTCCAGTTGGTGTTTGGGAAATTAAAGTCTCCCATCACGACAACTCTGTTATTACTACATCTCTCTAGGATCTGTTTCCCTATCTGCACCTCAACTTCCCTGTCACTATTGGGTGGCCTATAGAAAACACCCAGCAAAGTTATCGACCCTTTGCTGTTCCTAACTTCCACCCACAGAGACTCCGTAGACAGTCCCTCCACGGCACCCACCTTCTCTGCAGCCATGACACTGTCCCTGATCAACAGTGCGACTCCGCCACCTCTTTTGCCTCCCACCCTGTCCTTCCTGAAACATCTGAATCCCAGCACCTGAAATACCCAGTCCTGTCCCTGAGACATCCAAGTCTCTGTAATGGCCACCGCATCACATTCTCAAGCAGCAATCCACGCCCTAAGCTCATATATTTTATTCACTACACTCCTGGCGTTAAAATAGACACCTCAGACCCTCGGTCTGGGCGCTTCCCTTCTCCATAACCCGTCTAACCTCCCTCTCATACTGTCTACAGTCCTTCTCTACTTGGGTGCTAACCTCCTTGCTCTCAGTCACCTCATCTCAATTCCCTCCCCCCAACCTTTCTAGTTTAAAGTCCCCCCAGTAGCCCTAGCCAACCTTCCCGCCAAGATATTGGTCCCCCTGGGATTCAAGTGCCACCCGTCTTTATTAGATGTAGATCCAGGGAGGTGGAGAGAGGGTGCACAATGGAATTTGTGATCTGACAACTAACATTCACTTCCTGAGACCCAACACAAACTCAGCATAGATCTAATCTATAAAACCTTTCCATTATGAATCTGTCATGTATTCCCACGTTCTCAAAGGATACTAAAGAGGCAGGTCTTCCTCAACAAAAGCCTTCACCTGTGAATCAGAAAAACAGAAATTAAATAGAAGCTATTTGTTTCTGCCAAGATTAAATCATCTTACACAATGAAAAAATACAAGTGATTCCCACAAGGAGATTTTATTCCGAAAATAACATTTTCACTTTCCTTTCCGAAGGTAATTCTCTTAAAATTTCCATGGGCTATCAGCACCGCTCGCAAATCATTCTTCATGTTTGACAGCGAGTGCTGTTTAATCCAACTGCAGAAGGCTTCAAAGTCAAGCCTGAAGTTCGTTTTCTTGACATCCACACAACAGGGTTGATATAAAAATTGATCAAAACACACACTGCACTACATTGACTGTTAGCATTTCCCAAAAACTAAAAACTCTTTGACCCCCCCAAAGAGAAACACTAATGTAATGGTTACAGCCCCAGCTCAGCCAATCAGTGAATGCCATTGGCACCTAATTGGGTGAAAGCAGCTTATGGAGCTAAGTGGAGTCCTCAGTCACATAATGGGGATGATTTTCCCCCAAAAAATCTAAGTGCCCTATGGGCGGGAAGCATCTAAAACAAACATCAGCCAACAGTGGAAATTTATCCATGAAATTTTAAATTTATAAGTTTGTTTTATAATATTTCTAGAATCATTTCTGCACCTTTCCCAGGCTCACCACTGAATCACATTTGAATGTTCAACTTCCTGATTCTGCAAAGAGAAAGTAGATTTCCATTGGGAATATTCCTCTACCTCTTGAAGAAAGAAGAGATGCAAGAGAGACAGAGATAGAGAAAGATAAAGAGACGGTGGTCAGATTCATCAAAAATTATGCCTGCCCCCTTTTTTTGTAATTTTAACCTATCGTGGATCAAGGTGTACAACTTGATCCAACGTAGAAGACATGCCCATTTTTCCCCTCATACCCTTGACATGCAAGTTGACTCCCTCCTTGTCAGCCACAACATGCTATACTCACATTAGTGTTCTTGATTTTTCACCCCATAAATGCATATTTTACTTACTTTAACTGCAGGATGCGAGAGACAAGCAGCAATATGGGCTGTGTTGCAAAGATGTGGAGGATTTTAAGACACAGCCACACACAGATCTCATATGGCAAGTGACAAAAAGAAATGTACATTCCAACTAAATGATAGAAATATGAAGCTGGTTTCAAGTTAAAACATTTGCTAACTCTTCAAGTAAGGGTACTGCAGTGGGGAATTCAGTGTAAGTGTAAAACAGGCGTAAGAATGGAAAAAGACTGAATCCACCCTAAAGTAGATGCCCAAGACCAAATGCACCAAGAGAATAGGGACCAGACACTGGCCTGATCCTGAGGTCAGGAAAGGGTCCTAGAAAATTGTTGGAATGGTTTCAACATCATCAAAAAATGGACACAAATCAAACCCTGAGGACAATGAAGATTTCAGAGCAACAGTTAGTTGGTGTAGCCCTTCACTGAATGAAAATGTCTAGAATTGAAGCAAAGGCCAAGATCACTCAAATTGTCAAAATGACCTGTTTCCAGTGATTCCTCATCAAACAGTGACAAAACACTAGTACCCATTATGCCATTATGGCAACATAGCTGAAAGGCACACAAAATCTGATATGGCTAGCAACCGAACAGTGGAGTGGAAAAGTTCAAAAATAGACCTAGTGAAAATCACAGGACACAAGAAGACAAGATTCATGGTGGAACCAAATTAAAATTAAAGCCTCTGGCAATTTTCAAATACAAAACCATGCTGAAAAATCAATCGCTGCAGAAATTATTGTTCATGAGCATGGTAAAGGTTGGATAGCTGAGGATGGAGTGAAGGAATGGATTGATAATGTGTGGAATCAGCCTATGTAAGGGACACAACTTATTCGTCTGGGTGGCCTTGTGGTATTGTCACTGGACTAGTAATCCTGAGACCCAGGGTCATGCTCTGGGGACTCTGGTTCGAATCCCACCACGTGGGATGTGGAAATTTGAATTAAAAATCTAATGATGACCGTGAAACCATTATCAATTGTCATAAAAGCCCATTGGTTCACTGTCAGGCCTACCTGTGACTCCAGACCCACAGCAATATAGTTGCTTGCTAAATGCCTGAGCAAGCCTCTTAGTCAATAAATGCTGGCCCAGCCAGTGATGCCCACATCCCATGAATGAATAAAAAAGGTTCTGATCCCATGTAGCTGATAAGATGAAGAAATGCCTGAGACGAAATAACACCCAAATGTTAATTATACCAAGGGCTCTAATGTCTGTAGTTCAATCTTTGTGTGTGTGCCTCAGCAAGCCATTCCTGAATCATGGATGATGGAGAGAAAAGATTCACAAAAAAAGAAACGAGATGTGCATGCTGCTCTGATTGAAGTTTTGTGGGGTTTCATGATCAAATTGTGTTACTATTAGTGCACAAACTGTCATTGGATCATTTAAGAAATATCCAATTGAATGGATAGAGAGGAAGCTGATTTGTTGTGGAGGGTTGATTCTGAAAATAAAATTGCCAACTCTGATCCTGACATTGAAGCCATTGCCAAAGTGATTCCGAATGAATTTAATGAACTCTGCATCTGATGCTGAAAACAATGAACTTAAGAGGCTTCAAACACTGATAGTTAAAAGGTAGCTTTGTACAATTAATTTATTCAATACACTAAACCACATTAATTTAAATATGAATTAAATGAATTTCTTATTTCAAAAAAGCGACTATTCACACTGGTGGTTCACATTTTACACTCAGCATATACGTTGACTCCTGTTTTTGGACTGATTTCAAAGGTTGAGAATACAGACATTTCTACGGTAAAAGATTACTACAATAAATTCTACAGCAAGTGCTAGAGCATGAAATAGAAAATGCTTAAGATTGAGCTCCACGGACCAACTTTGCAAATGAGGCAAGATGTGCTATGTGCGTTACTCATAATTGACTTAAACCCACATATCTGTATTTTAATTTAAATTGTTTTTCCCAATGTATGAGAATGTAAAATCGTTAGAGAGGATGCAGAAAAATTCATGAGAATGGTTCCAGGGATTAGAATTTTCAGCTACCTGGATAGACTGAAGAAGCTGGGACTGTTCTCCTTGAAGAGGAGGAGTTTAAGAGGAAATTTGACGGGAGGTTTTCAAAATCATGGGAGGTCTGGACAGAGAAGATAGGAAGAAACTGTTCCTTTTGAAGAACATTGAGAAGTAGACAACACTGATTTAAGGTGATTGGCAAAAGAAGTGTTGGTGACAAGAGAAAAAAATATTTATATACGAGTGAGCAGGATATGGAATGCATTGCCTGGCAGTATGGTGGAGGCAGATTCAATCGAGACATTCAAAAGGGAATTGAGTAATTATCTGAAGTGAAAGAATTTGATTGGCTACAGAGAAAAGGCAAGTGAGTGTGACTAGGAAAATTTTTCTTCCAGAGAGCTGGGGTAGACACAATGGGCTAAATGGGTTACGTGTTGTATTCATTCTATGATTCTGGAAGACTCGCTACAAATGTGCATCTGTCAGAAGTAGCTTCAATTGGCAACACAGTGGTTAGCACTGCTACCTCACAGTGCCTAGGACTCAGGTTCAATTATTTCCTCAGGTGACTGTGAAGTTTGCATATTCTCCCCATGTCTGTGTGGTTTCCTCTGGATGCTCTGGTTTCCCCTCACAATCCAAAGATGCACTGGTTAGGTGGATTAGTCTGGCAGAACGCCTCATCACCACTGGCCCTCAGTATCCCAAGATGAGTAGGTTAGATTGATTAGCCATGGTAAATGTGTGTGGTTACAGGGAAAGGGCAGGGCATAGAGCCTGGATAAGTGTTGGTGCAGACTCAATGGGCTGTAGTGATTCTATGAAAGATTCAGTGGTGTGAGGTGTTTCAAATACTTCATGTTTGTGAGAATTAACTCATGCTGTTGATCTCTACCTGCACAATATTAATCCCGGGATTTGTTTCACAGTAACCAATCTCTTGTTGCCTGGACCCCACTCCCTACCTTTAGTATGTGTAGTTCTTCAATCACATTGAGTCGAGAGTACATTAGACAAAGTTTGATGCACATTATTAAGCTACTTTATTTCACGATATGTGAACACAGAACAATGGAAATGTTCCGCTTAGGTCATCTGGTTAATTTTTAATAACTATCAACGTTATTTCCCATATTATCTGAGATTTCACAGATTTATATTTATCATCTTACCTGTTATGCGGAATCTTGTTCTATCGCCTCCGTGATTTTATTACGATTAAACAAAGACTTTCTCGAGCACCCAGGACAACTCACTCCAACACAGTGGATGTGAGGTACTATAACCGACTATAAATGTTTTTTTAATTTCAAAAATATACTTTATTCATAAAAATCTCAATTAAACCATTGCAAACCTACATATCTAAACATTGCAAACTGCAGAAAAAGTCATTTTTACAGTCCTCTACAGAATTAGTCATTACATTTCAAAACTTAAAACTATATACATGCCTCACATTTTACTGTGTGCCGTTATTTCTCAGATTGGTACACAATTACGCAGGCCGAGGGTATTCTGCAGTTCCCGGGCCCCCAGTCTGCCTCCATTAAAAGGCCTTATAGTGTGGCCTTTCCCCATTGTGCCTTTGCAGCGGCTGCCCCAAGCTTTAGTGCATCCCTCAGCATGTAGTCTTGGACCTTGGAATGTGCCAGTCTGCACCACTCGGTCGCGGACAGTTCTTTCAACTGGAAGATCAGCAAGTTTCGGGTGGACCAAAGTGCGTCCTTCAGCGAGTTGATATTTGTCTTGGTGTGCATCCCCGGAAACAGCCCATTGAGCACAGAGTCCTGCGTCACCGAGCTGCTCGGGATGAACTTTGACAAATAACCATTGCATCTCACTCCAGACCTTCTTTGTAAAGGCATAAACCGCAAAGAGGTGTGCGACTGTCTCATCAGCTTCGCAGCCGCTTCGAGGGCAGCGTGCAGTGATGTTGAGACCTCGAGTGTGCATAAAGGATCTGCCAAACCAGATCTTGGTGCTTGTTTGTGAGTTCTGGTGATGAGGCGTTCTGCCAGATGACACTGACAGTCTGCTCAGGGAACCATCTGACAGGATACACCATCTCCTTTTCTCTCAGGGCCTCCAGGACGTTACGTGCTGACCACTGCTTAATTGCCATGTGGTCAAAGGTGTGTTTGCAGAAAAATTTCTCCATGAAGGACAGGTGCTGCGGTACGGTCCAACTACTTGGGGCGTTCCGTGGCAGTGTGGCCAGACCCATCCTCCGCAACACTTGGGACAGGTATAATCGACTATGAATGATTATAAAGCTAACACATTGCTTATTATTTGCAGTCTTTAAAAAACGGCATCAAAACCCACTCATTAACATCTTACTGTATCTCTTTAAAAATACATTTGTATTAAGCCCCACAGTTTCAAACTATTTCCGTATCTTTTTTGGAGAGCAGTAGCCAACATGCTGAAACCTGATGCTACTTCCAGCATTGCTGGAGTATTTATATTGAAGATTACAGACAACTATCACGGTCAAAAAGCAGGCACCTTTTATAAAGCATTCATCGATTTCACAAACATCACGTTTATCTAGAAAAAAGTGGTAAAAGGCATTCAGGAGATTCTCTTACCTCTGTCAGGACAGATAACTGTCACCCTCCGCAGGTCTGCAAAAGGGAGATTATTAATCACAATTTCGGAACATTTAGAGAAAGTTGGGACTTTGAAACTGAAATCTTTCCAACTAAGCAACCGAGAAAGTGATACGGGAAAGTGACCCTCCCGTTCCTCTGACTTGCACCTTATCCCATGTCATAACTCCATCGACAGTGGCTTTACCTCCACTCTGCCTCGAGCCAGTCCTGGCGGCTTCTCCAAGTCGATTTTGTAGCAGGACACTGCCTGAAACAGACCCAGGGTCGCCAGGAGCAGCAGCATGATGCAGAGAGGCCTGAACATCTTCTTGAGGAGTTCAGCTCCACTGAGCAACTCAGCTGTCTGCCCTTCTATAAATCCTACTTGCCACGTCAGTTACTCCACCACAGCAGATTGGGGGATGGGAGGCGGGGGGGCGGGGGGGCTAGAGGATTGGACTGGAGGCGGGGACTGAGATTGAAACCAGAAACCTGTGTGCCTCCAATCGTACTGTAGTCACATCAGGAGGCAACATGTGAGGGGGTATGGTTCCATGTGACTCTGAACACCCACTTCCCCCGCTTCTCCCTCCTCACTCTGATCTGGTAGGCGATGTGTGCGGCAATCAGAGACAAACTCCCTGTCGGAAGATTATTTGGGCACTGGATTCACATCTGCAAAATGCAAGAAAGCAGGAAGTTCCAAACGCTCCAAACGGAACTAAAAACTTTAGCTCAAGTGATAACAAATTGTATCATTGAGAAATCACTGCCATTTCCTAACCTTCAGATAAACCATTTATTAGAAATAAAAATTAGATTTCTCAGTGACTCAGATATAAAGTTGCCGTCAGTTATTAATATCAGAAAATTTGCAACCTCAGCAATCTGAGCCGGGTGATCTAAGTAGGACCAGGCAGAATGCTTCCAGTGGCCACAAGATCCTCGGGAAATTGGTGAGGATTCCTCTTTTCTGTTTCCTAGATTAGCAGCATGTGAGGAAGTGATTGGGTCATGTCTGTGATACAATGAATCACCTGTGTCAATGCCACATGTGAAGAATGGACATCTAGGGGTGGCACGCTGGCACAATGATTAGCACTGCTGCCTCACAGCACCAGGGACTCAGGTTCAATTGTGGCCTTGGGTAACTGTGTGGTGTTGGCATTATCCCCGTGTCTGCATGGGTTTCCTCCAGGTGCTCTGGTTTCCTCCCACAGTCCAAAGATGTGTCGTTAGGTTGATTGGCCATGCTAAATTGCCCATTAGTGTCAGGGGGATTAGCAGGCCTGGGTGGGATTGTTGTCAATGCAGGCCCGATAGACCAAATGGCTTCCTTCTGGACTGTAAGGATTCTATGATTCTATATTACTTCGATGAGGTACCAGAGGACTTCGACTGCCCATGGAACAGAAGTTGTCTGGTGTAAAATACCAAGATATCAGAGGTGCTCTCTGGTCTATACTGAATTAGTTGAATTCAGGAAGTTCTAACACTAATAACTCTAACATCAACACAAATATAACCCTATACTTAAAGACACTAGCCCTAACTCTAACACTAACCCTTGTGACACTAATCCTAATCCTAACCTTAATTACACAATCCTAACACTGATCTAATCCTAATAACACTAGCCCTAGCACTGACCCTAACCTTGAATTTATAATGCTAACCCTGACCCTAAACCTAACCCTAATAACCCTAATCCTAAACCTAACCCTAATGATCTAATCCTAATCCAAATGACCCTAATCCTAACCCTAATGACCTATAAACCTTCTTGATAAACAAGGATGTTCCAACACCCCATTGTTCCAACAACTAATGTCCTTACACTCGTCCGATACATAATACCCCAATCCACTCCACACCATCCTGACCACCACAACATAAAACACCCACAAACAAAAGCCACTAACTCTGGTAGTCCCCTCCCCCCCACCCACCCAAACAGACACGTACATGGGAGGCAAAAACGCCAAGACGTGGGAGGACAACAAAAAAGAAAGATAGTGAGGATGATCTAGGTAATTACAGGACGGTGGAGCCTTATGTCAGTGGTAGGGAAATTATTGGAGAGGATTCTTTGAGACAGGATTTACTCCCACTTGGAAACAAGTGGACGTATTAGCAAGGCAACATGGTTTTGTGAAGGGGGAGGGGTCGTGTCTCATAAACTGGATCGAGTTTTTCAAGGAAGTGACAAAGATGATTGACGAGGATAGGCATGGGAGGGTAGATGAGTGGATGTTGTCTACATGAACTTCAGTAAGGCTTTTGACAAGGTCCCTCATGGCAGACTGGTACAGAAGATGAAGTCGCAAGGGAACAGAGATAGGCTGACAAGATGGATACAGAACTGGCTCGGTCATAGAAGACAGGGGGTAGTAGTGGAAGGATGTTTTTCTGAACGGAGGGCTGTGACTAGTGGCATTCCTCAGGGATCAGGGCTTTGCTGTTTGTAATATGTATAAATGATTTGGAGGAAAACTGGTATGATTAATAAGTTTGCAAATGACACAAAGGTTGGTGAAATTGTGGATACTGATAAGGAGGACACAGCAGGATATAGTTCGGTTGGAGACTTGGGTAGAGAGATGACAGGTGGAGTTTAATCCAGAAAAATGTGAGGTGATGCATTTTGGGAGGTCTAATACAGATGGCAAATATACAGTAAATGAGAGAACACTAAAGAGTATTGATAGGCAGGGGGATCTGGGTATACAGGTACACAGGTCACCGAAAGTGGCAACGCGGTTAAGCTTTTTAATGGCATGCTTGCCTTCATCGGCCAGGGCATTGAGTTTAAAAATTGGCAAGTCATGTTGCAGCTTTATAGAACTTTAGTTAAACTGTACTTGGAATATAGTGTTCAATTCTGGTCGCTGCACTACCAGAAGATGTGGAGGCTTTGGAGAGGGTACAGAAAAAATTTACCAGGATGTTGCCTGGTATGGAAGGCATTGGCTATGAGGAGAGGTTGGAGAAACTTGGTTTCTTCTCACTGGAATGATGGAGGTTGAAGGGCAACCTGATAGAAGTCTACAAGATTATGAGGGACATGGACAGAATGGATAGTCAGAAACTTCTTCCCAGGATGGAAGAGTCAATTATTAGGGACACAGGTTTAAGGTGCTAGGGGCAAGATTTAAAGGAGATGTATGAGGAAAGTTTTGTACACACAGGGTGGTGAGTGCCTGGAACTCGCTGCCGGGGGAGGTAGTAGAAGCAGATACAATAGTGAGTTTTCAGGGGCATCTGGACAAATACATGAATAGGATGGGAATAGAGGGATATTGTCCCCAGATAGATAGGGGGTTTTAATTCAGATGGGCAGCATGGTCGGTGCTGGTTTGGAGGGCCGAAGGGCTTGTTCCTGTGTTGTAATTTTGTTCATTGTTCACTATGGGGCTGTAAGTAGTCTCGGCGCCTTGGGTAACCATAGAATTCCTACAGTGCAGGATGAGGCCATCCAACCCATTGAGTCTGCACCAACTTTTTAAAAAAGCATCCCACCCAAACCGTCTCCTCCACCCTAAACCCAAAGCCTCATACATTTACTATGGCGAATCCATCAAAACCACACATCTTTTTTACTGTGGGATGAAATCAGAGCGCCTGGAGGAAACCCACACAAGCATGGGGAGAAAGTGCAGACTCCACACAGATAGTTACCCAAGGTCAGAATTGAACCTGGATCCCTGGCGCTGTAGGGCAGCAGTGCTAACCACTTTGTCACCGTGCTGTACTAGCAATAAAGCAACTGGAATTCATACTGATGACTGTTACCTGATGAGTTTAGTTGGTGACGTGGGCAAGACACCAGAGAGCTGATGCAAGTGAAGAAGGCTTTAAAACACAAAAGAAAATCCTGTCTGAACAATAAGTTCAGTTCTGTTTCATGGTGAAATTACATTCTGTGAATGTTCCAAGGCATTGTGCAATAATGCAGCAGAGGGGAAGGAGAGTGAAAGCAGAGAAGTGAAAGTCACAGAGATGATGATATTGAAGCTTCTCTGGTTAAAAATAAGTATCAAATTGGCAGTGGGTAAATACACTGCCATGTGTTCTGCAGTCATACAATGAAGAAAGAAACCAGCTTGTACTGAATCGGCAGATCTCAGTTAGGACACCTCTAGGTTTTCAACCATTGATGTTAGTGCTAAAGGCTTAAACATGACAGAATCAGGGCTCCTTTCTGCCCCTGAGCTGTGTTTACTGACTCCTGCTGGAAGTGCATGGTTGTAGATATCAGCTGGGGACAAAATCAATCTCAATTGTGATGCTTCCATGCTTGAATAGCCTACTGAAACACACCCACAAACTTTTGTCACTGGGTGAAGCAGAAGAAGATGGAGAACAAATCTTAGCAAGGATCAATGCTTGCCAGGGGTGAGGGGGGAGTGTAATATAACGGTTTGGCGCACGACTATGAAGACTTATTTAGATCAAATTAACTATAATCAACACCCTACAATAGAAAAGAGGAGATTTTCATGGTAGAGTGATCACTTCGCCTTCTTCCATGAATCTTACTTGTGCCATTGGGATAAGGCAATTGGATGAATGACTGCATATAGCCACAAGCGAGGCAAACTCAATGGACAAATACCAGCTAGGGAGATTCCAAATTTTGAGGTATTTAATGAGGGAAGAATTATTTCCATGGGTGAATGAATTAGCAACTGGAGGCATAAATAGAAACTTGTCACCAAAAGAATGAAGAAAGGCATAAAATCATTTCTTTTGCATAAAGTGTGGTATTGGGTGCCTAGAAAATGAAAAGAAATCCAACACTATGTGTTCAAAACTTTATTCTTATTGTTTTTTAAATGAATTTAAAAAATTCAGGCCTAGAGGGCACAGCCTCAAAATAAGGGGGGGTGCAGTTTAGAACAGAGTTGAGGAGGAACTTCTTCACTCAAAGGGTGGTGAATCTCTGGAATTCTCTGCCCGTTGAAGTGGTGGAGGCTACCTCGCTAAATATATTTAAGACACGGGTAGATAGGTTTTTGGTAGGCAAGGGGATTAAGGGTTATGGGGAGAAAGCGGGAAAGTGGAACTGAGCCACTTCAGATCAGCCATGATCTTATTGAATGGTGGGGCAGGCTCGAAGGGCTAGATGGCCTACTCCTGCTCCTATTTCTCATGTTCTTATGTTCTTAATTTTCTAATGAACCAAAAAAGATGACTACTACAAGTCACATGAACACAGGTTGACCCTTTGTTATGGGAGTCACAGGAACAAAGGAATTCTTCACTTAGCCTATGAAATCTCATACCTACAGACCCTTTGCAATCAACAAAAGCAGAGGAAGTGCAGATCCACTAGCTTCAAAATCTGAACTATCACAAAAGAGAGAGATTGAAACACATTATGCAGGAAGAGATGTTTCTCCTATGAATAAGGGATAAGCCATTCAAGACTGAGATAAGGAAGAACTTCTTCACTCAGAGAGTTATGAACCTGTGGAATTCTCTACCACAGAAAGCTGTTGGGGCCAGTTCATTAGAACTATTCAAGAGGGAGCTGGACATGGCCCTTGTGGCTAAAGTAATCAAGGGGTATGGAGACAAAGTGGAGTCGGATACCAAAAATGCATGATCAGCCACGTTCATATTGAATGCTGGTCCAGGATCGAAGGACCAAATACCTAATCCTGCACCTATTTTCTATGTTTCTAAGGATGAGAAATAGAATTTTGACTAGAAGCACAGCTATCTATTGCTCCATTAGACCTCCCAGAATCAGAATTCATAGTCATTTTTAAAAGTGAAGCAGATGAGGATTTGAAAACAAATAATTGTAGGAAAAGGACTGATACCATTGATGTGACAGTGGTTGGTCAATGGTATGGTTGGGGCTCCCTGAGGACAGGGCAAATAAAATCAACAGCTAATTCCAAAGCAATAAACGATGATTTTGACAATGAAATACAACAGCTTGTATGTTTATAGCACCTCTAACCTTGAAAAACATCCCAAGATACTTCACAGGAGCTTTAGAAAGCAAAATTTAACACCAAACCAGATAAGACAGTAGTTCGACAAAAAAAACTAAGTTTTAAGGAGTATATTAAAGAAGAAAGGAGGGTTAAAGTGGAGGGGGTTGCTGAGGAACTTCCAGAGCTTCAGTTATTGACAGCTGAAGGCATGGTCATCAATGGAAGAACAATTAAAATCGGGAATGTTTAAGACATTAGAATTAGAGGAGCATGGATATATCTTGGAGTTTTGCGAGGTTGGAGGATATCACAGAGATAGAGAGGGGTGAGGCCATGGACAGATTTGAAAACATCGATAAATAAGTTAAATTTGAAGCTTGGCTGGGAGCCAGTCTAAGTTATAAATAGAGGGATGATGGATGAGCAGGGCTTGATGTAGGATAGGGCATGCAGCAAAGTTTTGAATGACCTCAAGTTTAAAAAAGATAGAATGTGGGGGCAGCACAGCTTTAGAAAAGACAAATCTGGATATAACCAAAACATGAATGAATGTTTCAAGGAGCAGCTGAGCTGAGGTAGAAATAAAATTGGGCAAAGTTATGGAGATAGAGTTAGGCAGTCTCAGCAATGGGTATGGATATGTATTCTGAAGTTCAACTCAGGAGCAAATATAGCATCAAGATTATGAACGGATGAATTTAAACTTAAACAGATTACAAGGAGAGGAATGAAGTTGGTAGTTACTGAACTCAAATTTGCCATAAGGACTGAAGACATAGGCTTCACTCTTCACAATAATGAATTGGGGGAGATTCCTGCTCATCTAGTATTGAGCGTCATATAGGCAATTTGACAATTTAGAGATAGTGAGGGGTGGTGATGAGATTTAACTAGGTATAATCAGTGTACAGGTGGAAACTGCTGCTGCACTTTTGGATGATGTTGCCAAAGGGACGAATGTAGATGAGAAGCAGGTAGTGACGAAGGAAAGATCCTTGGAGGACACCAGAGGTAAAGGGGAAGGATTAGGAAGAGAAAATATTAAAGTATTTTTTACAATGAACAACTTTGTATTAGATAATAACTGGATATGAAATTCTTTTAAAAGGTTCAGTTCCAAGTAAAAGATTAGTTCATCTTAGGCATTAATGGATATTCAGTCATTGTAAGAAGTCTCACAACATGAGGTTAAAGTCCAACAGATTTATTTGGTAGTAAATGCCACTAGCTTTCAGAACACTGTTCCTTCATCAGGTGAGTGGGGAGTTCTGATCACAAACAGGGCATATAAAGGCACACACAATTTACAGAATACTGATTAGAATGCGAGTCTTTACAGCTAATCAGCTAATCAAGCTAATCAATCAGCTAATCATGCAGATGCTACGACAACGGATGAATGAACACCACTCGATAATCACCAGGCAAGACTGTTCCCCTCCTGTTGGCGGACACTTCAGCGGTGACAGCATTCGGCCTCTAATCTTCGGGTAAACGTTCTCCAAGGCGGCCTTCACGACACATGACAGCGCAGAGTCGCTGAGCAGAGACTGATAGCCAAGTTCCGCACACGTTAGCACGCCTCAATCGGGATCCTGGGGTTCATGTCACACTATCTGTAACCCCCATGACTTGCCTGAACTTGCAACATCTCACTTACTATCCTGTCTGGAGGCAATACACATCTCTTTAACCTATGCTTAATGCTATCTCCATTCACATTGTCCACACCTTTAAGACTTGATTAGTTGTAAAGACTCGCATTCTAATCAGTATTCTGTAAACTGTGTGTGCCTTTATATGCCCTGTTTGTGATCAGAACTCTCTACTCACCTGACTAAGAAACAGCATTCCGAAAGTTAGTGCTGTTTACTTCCAAATAAACCTGTTGGACTTTAACCTGATGTTGTGAGATTTCTGACTGTTTACCCCAATCCAACGCTGGCATCTCCGCATCATGTTCAGTCATCAACAGACCTTTCTCGTACAAGCAGCAACTAAGGACACAAATAGATAAGAATGGAACTAGTTAAGAGCAATGTCTGGCAAGAGTGAAGAGTCATGAGAAGATGGTCAAAATTGTCAAAAGGGCAAGAAGTACAAGGAACGTATTTACCTTTGTCACATAGAATGTCACGTGACTTTGATAAGAGCCATTTTTTACTGTGGGAGGAATGGAAACCTGACTGGAGACAGATATGAAGTTCTGTGAAGGATGGCACGGGTTTCAGAGGGAACAACATGTTCAAAAGTTTGGAAAGGGAGGAAAGTTAGAGGAAGGGTAGTAGTGTGCTAAAACAAAGGATTTTGTGAGAACATACATGCATAATCAGTGATATCACCATAACATAATGTAGCAGTGAAAAGTTCACTTTACTTTGCGAGTTATTTATTGTTTTCATTTAACCATAACTGATCCTGCTACGTTCATGTAAAAAAAGATGTATAGCTGCAAGTTTCAATCTGATGTAGTATTTGTAGTTACCACTAGGGGGAAGTCTATTGTAGCCTTGGTTGATGCTGTGTTTGGATTACAATTACCCTCTGTGGTGTTACAGCCTGGTTTTGGATTAGTTAAACATTCCAGTTCTGTGGCTTGGATTGTTAGCCACTTCAATCTTAAATCTGGGTCTGGGATGCCATGAACCAGTTCAATTTTATATAGCCATAATCTGGGTTACAATAGATTCCAGTCATAATGTCACCCTGAACTTGCTTGAGTCAGAATAAATAAGACTTGTACTCTTTGAACCTTTTATGGCTCTTGGACGTCCCTTCATTAAAGCTAATGGTGTGCTTTCTGAAGAGTCCCAGGCTTGCTGCATCGACTCCCGCCAGCCATGGCAAGGTTTGCAAGACATAACAGGCTACAAGATGAAGGCATGTAAAATCACTGGCTCCAACTGGTTCCTTGATGAGCTCAATGCCCATTTTGAGCGAAAGGTCAGTGAGGGCATGCCCTCCGCCCTGGAAGCCCTGGATGAACCTGCATTGGGGTCAGAACTGCAGATGTCAGAGCAGCTTTCTCGAAGGTCAACCCATGGAAAGCAACTGGCCCGAATGGGGTACCAGACAAGCATGCAGCCTGTGCGAATCAGCTGGTGGGAGTATTCGCAGACATCTTCAACCTCTTTTTACAATAATCTGAGGTACCTGTCTGCTTCAAGAAGATGACCATCATCCTGGTACCTAAGGTGAAGCAAGCAGAGTACCTTAATGACTATCAGCCGGCGGATCTGACGTCCATCATTATGAAGTGCTTCAAAAGATTAGGCATGGTATGAATCAATTCCAACCTCCCGGACTACCTGGATCCGCTACAGTTTGCCTATCGCCGCAACAGGTCCACAGCAGACACCATCTCCCTGGCCCTGCACTCAACCCTGGAACAACTAGACAATAAGGAGACCTATGTCAGACTCCTTCTATTGACTACAGCTCAGCCTTCAACACCATTATTCTCACAAAACTCATCTCCAAACTCCATGGCCTGGGCCTCATCCCCTCCCTCTGCGACTGGATCCTGAACTTCCTAACTCACAGACCACAATCAGTAAGGATAGGCAGCAACACCTCCTCCATGATTATTCTCAACACCGGTGCCCCACAAGGCTGCGTTCTTAGCCTCCTACTATACTCTTTATACACCTATGACTGTGGCCAAACTCCCCCCCAATTCAATTTTCAGGTTTGCTGATGACCCCACCGTAGTGAGTCGGATAGTTAAGAAAGCCCACCAATGCTTCAACTTTCTCAAAATACTGAGGAAATTTGGCATATCAGCCACGACTCTCACTAACCTTTAGAGATGAACCATAGAAAGCATTATTTTTGGTTGTATCACAGCTTGGTATGGCTCTGCCCAAGCCCGCGAGGAACTACAAAAGGTCATGAATGTAGCCCAATCCATCACGTAAACCAGCCTCCCGTCCATTGACTTTGTCTACTCTTCCCGCTGTCTCGTTAAAGCAGCCAGCATAATTAAGGACCCCACGCACTCCGGACATTCTCTCTTCCACCTTCTTCCATCAGGAAAAAGATACAAAAGTCTGAGGTCATGTACCAACCGACTCAAGAACAGCTTCTTACCTGCTGCTGTCAGACTTTTGAATGGACTTACCTTGCGTTAAGGTGATCTTTCTCTATACCCTAGCTATGACTGTAACACTACATCCTGCATTGTCTCGATTCCTTCTCTATGAATGGTAAGTTTTGTCTATATAGCGTGCAAGAAACAATACTTTTCACTGTATGTTAATACATGACAATAATAAATCAAATCAAATCAAATCACTGCTGTAGCCAATTTGCAAATATAATAAGCTCCCGCAAACAGCCACAAGATAAAGACAAGGTAAACTGTTTTGGTGATGTTGATTGAGGGATGAATTGGCCTAGATACTGCGGATAACTCCTATTCTTCTATGAAATAGTAGCATGAGATCTATAGTTTCGAGAATTGAATTACACTGCACTGAAGCATCAGCTTAGATTATTGCAGTCCAATCCTGATTCTGGGGTAAGAGGACTGCCAACTGAGCCGGGGCTGACACACACTATAGATTTCTTATAGGAATGATATGCTATATAGCTAACTATAAGGTAAGTATATCTAGTCTAAGGATTCTATATCCTTCTTGATTGAATTATTGAAGATAATTCAAGGGGATTGAGGCCTTGTGGTGCGGTGGAAGCACCTACCACTGGATTAGAAGCTCTGGGTTTGAGTCTAATGCCAAGACTTGTTAGGCATAGAAGTGTTCATAACATGGTTCAACAAACTGATAATCAGCTTGGAATCCTTCTACCACTTCCCACTATCCCCCAAAGGGTAAAAACAATGTGGCTATGAAGATACACTAAAAGAAAACTGGCAAGGGGCTTATAGAGATCTGTACCATCTCTAATTACCTTTGGTTAGATATTATCCAGACTTGGCGCCCAATCAATTTTGAGCTTGCCTAATTTAGCCAAGATAACTGAACTATTTATTTTAATATTAATAAAGCTATTAAGTGTCATCTGAAATTTCATCAGTGTTACAACTCAGATAGTTAGGCAGTAATGGTTGAACTGGAACCAAGATTTTATACACTTAGAACCTTTCATGTACATTACATATCATTAACTACAATCCAAACCACATGGTTTCAGTCTGCTCCTGTTTATAAGGGCAGAGGTAGATACTCAGTTAAAGCTTACTGCAATTAAACACCCAATTAATATGTAATTAACATACAGAAGTTTAATAATTTAGCAGCTCCGCTATCATATGGGTTTGAATTTGTCTTTCAGTATCTTTTCTGACCCTCTATGGTCCTTAATTGTCTTCTGACTCCTGGTAAAGATGAAAAAACACTTGCCTTTATGGCTACAATCACTCACCTTCTTCTTTTCTAGAGATTTATTGGTGACTATTTTTTGGCTATTTTACCTTCCTCAGCTGCGTGTGATCATCTTCCAGATTTTCCTGTGTGTTAAATAGATTCATTATTAAATGGATAATAGCACTATTCAAAAATGGGCTGAGAATTCACCTCGTACTCAACCAACATCCCCTTCCCTCAGCAAACACTACCAAAAACTACCTGGTCATTTAGTCACATGCTGTTTGCAGGAGATTACTGTGTGCATATTGAATGCTCCATTTGTTTCCAGAAAAACAGTGAATATCAAAATCATCCCTTGGACATAAAACTCTGGGCTAGTCTGAGGACATGAAATGTGTTACAAAATTACATTGGCAATCTTTCCAAAAACATTCTAAATGTCAGAACAATCTGAAAGCGAGAATGTTCCACATCGATTTTTTGGATGCATTTGGCACTGCAGTGTTCCTGCAATCTGCCAGTTTTTCTGACAGCATGGAGGTTTGTGCTGGTGGGTGGAGGAGGGTTCGCAGATGAGTCCAAAACAATGTAGCAAACCCTGAAGTTCTATCCTGGCAATACATGTTCAATGCAGTTGCCATTCTTGCAAGCAATGCTAGGTCCCATCTGATAGGCCAATTTTGCTGGCTCAGGAGAAAAGTAGGTGCAAGAGGCAACAGAGTATTTCTGGGTCAAAACAAAAGTGCTATTGTCTGCTCTTAAAATCTCCACAATAATGGATGCAGAGGTTGTGTCAGTGGCAAAGGGTGCCATCCATTGTGCAAGGCACCCTTTCTGGGCGCAAAGCCGATCTCACCGGTAAAACAGGGCCCGGAGGATTTGTGCCCTTTTTTATCCTTGCCTACAATCTTCCCATCTCAAACCAGCACTTCGAACCAGTAAGATCACCCCCTACAAGGTTGATAGTCATTTTCTGTTTCTTTGAGACATCCAGTTTAGTAATATAAAATGAACACATATGGGTCAATACATAATGAGTGCACACTGAATTTTAATAAAATATATAGGTTCTGTATTATATATATTTGGTATTAACCCAGCATGGGTAATCCTGTTGCTTGTGTGCGATGCTTGAGATCTCCCAAAATGGTCCATTGTTTAAAAAGACCCAATGCCAATTTGGGGGACCTGACATTGGGAGCAGGGGTTGCACTGAGAGCCAACCCACACTTCTTGCTGCCACCTTCCCCACCCCCCCACCCCTGTGATCCCACTAAATCTCTCCTGCCACCACTTGGCTCTGGCCTGGGTCACTTTGCTCTTCTGATCATCCTGTGGGCATTGTTTCTGCAGCAGCCAGAGCTGCTAGCCTTCCCACCTTGGAGTCTTGATCTGGTGGACAGTCTGCCAATGACCTCTCAACTGCCTGATTGGCTTGTAATTCAGTGGGATTTTCCAGGAGGAGGCAGGTCAGGTTTCTTGCTGGCTCTCCAATGACGATCGAGTCCATTACCCATAAAATCCTCACTGTTATTGTCTCTGATTTGTGACACTACTTGTCTGACATTCAGTGCTGGATTAGCAGAAATTTCCTCTAAGTAATTACTGGAAAGAGTGAAGTCATTGTCTGGTTCCAACCACAAACTCTGGTCCCTATCCACCAACCCCATCCCACTGTCTGCCCACTCTGCTTGAGGCTTAATCTGACATTTTGTAATCTTGGTGCCTTATCAGAACACAAAATGAACTTTGAACCGTATATTTGTGCCATCGTTAAGATCTGCTTGCTTTCACCTCCATAACTTCATCTCTCACCAGCTCTGTCTCACTTCATCTGCTGTTGAAACCCACATCCAAATCTTTGTTACCTTTAGATTTGACTATTCCAGCACATTACTGGCTGGTTTCCCACTTTCCACCTCCATAAATTTGATCTCAGCCAAAATGCTGCTGCCATATCTTAATTCACATCAAGTCCTGCTCACCTATCAAACCTGTGCTTGCTGACCTAGATTCATTTCTGGTCTAACAATACATCCATTTAAAAATGCTCATCTTTGTTTTCAGATCCCTCCTCGACCTCTCCCCTCCCTATCTCTGTAATCCCCTCCACTCCTACAACTCTCTAAGATCTCTCTGTTCTTCCAGTTCTGGCTTTTTAGTATCCTTATTTTTTACTGTTTTACCACTTGCATCTTGCTATCTTGGCCTAAACACTCCCTAAACCGCCTCACCTCACTACTTTTCTTTTCTCCTTTAAGATATTCTGTAAAACCTACATCTTTGATCAAACTTTTGATCATCTGACTTAATATCTCCTATGTAACCCAGTGCCAAATTTTGGTTAATAATTGCTTTGGTGAAACCTCCTGGGACTTTTTATTATATTAAAGGTGCTGTACAAATGGAGGTTGTTGTTAGTAGATAGAAAAAGAACTATTGTATGTAAAAGGCACCTTACTTTATACATTCGATTTGATTTGATTTATTATTGTCACATGGAAAGTATTGTTTCCTGTGTGCTATACAGATAAAACATACCATTCATAGAGAAGAAAAGGAGTGTTACAGTCATAGGTAGAGTGTAGAAAAAGATCATCTTAATATAAGGTAGGTCCATTCAAAAGCCTTATGGCAGCAGGGAAGAAGCTATTCTTGAGTCAGTTGGTACATGACCTCCGACTTTTATATCTTTTTCCTGATGGAAACAGGTGGAATAGAATATATGTGGGGTGTGTGGTATCCTTGATTATGCTGGTTGCTTTTCTAAGGCAGCAGGAAGTGTAGACAGATCAGTGGATGGAAGGTTAGTTTGTGTGATGGACTGGTCTTTGTTCATGAACCTTTGTAGTTTCTTGCAGTTTTGTCAGAGCAGGAACTATACCACGCTGTGATGCATCCAGAAAGGATTCTTTCTCTGGTGCATCTGTAGAAGTTGGTGGAGTCGTAGCAGACATGCTGAATTTCCATAGCCTCCTAAGAAAGTAGAGGCATTGGTGGGCTTTCTTAACTATAGCATCGGCATGGAAGGACCAAGACAGATTGTTGGTCATCTTGGCACATAGAAATTTGAAACCCTCGACCATTTCCACTTCATCCCTGTTAATGTAGACAGGGGCATGTCCTCCACTACTCCTTGACTAAGCTTCCTGAAGTTGATGACTATCTCCTTCATTTTGTGCTCTGATTGTCATCACACCCAATTCTCTGTCTCTTTCTTTTATTCTGTCCATCATTGTTCGAAATGCAGCCCATTATGGAGGTGTCATCAGCAAAGTTGAAAATTGAGTTGGAGGGGAATTTGGCCACACTGTCATAGCTGTACAAAATGTATAGTGAGGGGATGAGGACACAGCTTTGCGCAACTGTTGAGGATTGTGGAGGAGGTGTTATTGCCTATCCTTACTATTCGCGATTTGTGGGCTGGGAATTTGAGGATCCAGTTGCAGAGGAAGGAGCCAAGGCCACGGAGTTTGGAGATGAGTATATATGAGAAAAGTTACATACTTCAAAGTGTATCAATTCAACACCATTATATATAAATATATATTAAAAATATATGGTGAATACACATCATATATATTTTATATCATGTACAACTATTATATATTAGAGGATATACACTAAATTGCTGTTGCGAATTCTCATCTGCCATTTCCATGGTTCTGTTCACTTCCATGAGCAATAAGATGCTCAACCTTATTTCTGTGGGAATTGATTTAACTGCCATACATCCACTTGTGTGATGGCATAACCAAGTGTGTAACAAAGTATCTTGTGACAGCTATTCCTGCATTTCACACGTTTAATCAAAGGTAGACTGAGTAGGCACTTCATGAGATGAGGCACAATGTGAAATGATATGCCTTTCTATTTCACAGTAAAGTGAATAAACAGAATGACAATTTTGATGAAACCCGCTTAATTCAAACAGGACAACTCATATTTGCATAATAATACAAAATGAAGAGCACATTACACTTTCCCACATCTGTCATCTATCTTAAATAAGAAGCTTTCTGACTATCCTCTCTTACACTTCAACCTTCTCGTTGTCTTTGGCTGTCTTATTATCTCACATTATTTGGTTTCAATAAAGCATCTTCTTGACTGGCAGTGTCTATTAATTTTATCTCTTGCAATTCACAACCAGAAATTAAAGGTGTGGCAGACTGTCTGCTGAGCTTCTGAATGGCAACTTCCCAACCCTGCCTGTGGAGTGTTTATCCACTGCTGCTTAATGTATTTCTTATTATTTATGTCAGCGAAGAAACAAGTTCAAAGCTAGCTTATTACCTATCTCTTCAGCCTCTTTTTTAACTTATGTAAATACTCAATTTGAAAAGAACTAAATGTCAAAAATAATACTTTCTCTAAATCCTCTCTGTAGAAGTGCAAGATACAAAAAATCCAAAATGGGACTCATTTATTGCAAATATGCACAATACTAAGTGTAAAATATTTTTCTTTCTTCTTTAGTACATGTAAAGGATATATGCTAAATTAGATATACATGATACATTTATCATATAGTATCAAACAAACTATTATATATTGTGTATCCATACCACTACTATATATGTTAGGTACACATCATTATCTTGGGATAGATTTAATCTTCACTGCTTGGATATTAAACATCATTTGGCCAAAGTGCAAAATGAAAGATCTGTCAAGGAGAATCAGAAATTGGTAACAGAACCTGTCAAATGATTCTTCCAATAGTAAAAAGATAATCCAACAAGTTTTGTAAGGGACATGCATCCTCCCCAATAGCTCTTTCTTCCTATATTTAACCTAGATGGTAGAACTAATGCCTAGGGGTAAAATTAAAAATATTCCAATTTTGGCATGCCTTTTTCAATTATGTGCTTCAAGTGTGTGCCATCATCTTTTATTCTGTCTTTCATTCCTCCTCCCTCCTTACATCACTTCAGTTGCATCTTATACATGGTATTTCTCTTGTCTTTATACTGTCCTTCTCTTCCATTGTCTGTACTCTTGCCATTTCCTCTCATTCTGCCTCTCTTTCATTCTTGAACAACAATACTTGCTGTTGTGGTAATCTAAACTATGTGTGCATTTACCTGCAGTAGATCTTGAACCCCAATCTTTAGATTAGCTTAGAGCTGAGGGTGTTAACACTGACCCAGGCTGACACCATCCCTACACATAATTCAAAATCCAGAAACTTCCCCACCCAGCATTGGGATGTACCTACATCATATAGATTGCAGTAGTTCAAGGAGACAGCTCAATACCACATTCTCAAGGGCAATTAGGGATGGGTAATAAATGTTGGCCTTGCCAAGGTTCCCACATCCCATGAATAAATAAAAAGCAATGAATAAAGTACGTCCAAATAACAGGATTTCCTTTTTTGTCATATAGAGGCCACACACTGTATGCATTATATATGGACAAAAAACCTTTTATGATAAAGGCATTTCCCCTTTAAGAGGTGGGCCAAATGGAACCGACTGGATATGAACCAATGTCGATTGTTGCACTATCCCTCCAGTATCTGTAGAGCTAAATTATATTCCTGTTCAATATAAACACTTTTGCTGATAAGTAGTTTTCTGGATTAACAGTAATGGACCCAGATGATTTGAGTTGTCATCAACCATTCACGTTCTGTGGCTGGCTCCACTACCAGCTGATTCATGAACCTGCACAGCCTGGGAACAGAAGAATTGGTTTTGAGTGGATTAATTTTTTTTCCTGCAGGGTTTATGAGCACTGCAATTTATTGTGAAAATTACAGGAGGGAGGGGCTGAACCCAGTAAGTACAGAGGTCAGAAGTTACTATAGTTTCCAGTCTAACAGTTTGTAATGTATTCATTGTGTTAATATACCATAAATCATTCAGTCAGGTTAAACAGTTCCTGTGTTATACTTGCACATCACATGGATATACACAAATCTATTGTGGTCTTTTAGATTATAAAGCAAATAAACAAGTTAGCAATAGGTTTACCATTTTTATTAAACATTCGTTTTTGTTATCAGTTTTCATCTCTTTGGAAAAAATACTTCCAGCACTGAGACAGCATGAACCACTTCTAGTCAGGTCTACAATGTACACAAATGCAGAGAATGCCAGCATTCATAGCTAAGCTCCATCCTCAAGTGAACATCACTCTTCTGCACTTTCATTTTACCATGCCCCATAAAATGTTTCTTTTGCCTTATCATAGAGCTAGCTATCCCACAGCTCTCTCTCACAAAGGTGTGGGTTAAAATCTCAATACCAATTTTGTTTAATTCTTTTATGAGATATGAGCATCGCTGGCGAAGCCAGCATTTCTTCCCCATCCCTAATTGCCCTTGAGAAGGTTATAGTGAGTGGCCTTCTTGAACCACTGCAGGCCATTTGGTCACTCACAGTATAATTAGGAAGGAGATTCCAGGCTTTTGACCCAGTAACAGTGAAGGAAAGGTGATATAGTTCCAAGTCATTGGAGGACAGCTTGAAGATGGCAGTGTTCTTATGCATCAGCTGCCTTTGTCCTTCCAGAGATCAAGGATTTAGAAGGAGGTTTGGTGAATTGCTTCAGAGCATCTTGCAGATGCTACATACTTCTGCTGCTTTGCGCCATCAGCGAACGAAGTGACTGTTTAAAGTAATGAATGGGGTGCTGTTCATGCAGGCTGTATTGTGGCTGATGGTATCAAGTTTTTTAAGTGTTGTTGGAGCTTTGTCATCCAGAAATATGGGGTGAGATTTTATGGTCTTGCTCATCGCGAAACCATAAAACCCCACTCAAGGTCAATGGACCTTTCCATGGTCCGCCCGCCCTTCCATGGTCCCCAAATTCTGTGGCTGGTGGCATAGTAATATTCCAGTCATAGATTGTATGCCAACACATCCCTGACTCCTGGTGGAAAGGCTTTGGGGAATTAGGAGATGAGTTATTCACTGTGGACTTCCCAGCCTCTGATTGGTTCTTGTTGCTACAGTATAAGGCTGGTGCAGTTAACTTTATGGTCAATGCTATCCGCCAGGATGTTGATGGTGGAGATTTTAGTGATGATAATGCTGTTGGACCTCAATGGAAGATAGTTTCTCTCTTGTTGGAGATGGTCATTGTCTGGCATTTGTTAGGTGTGAACGTTACTTGCCACTTATCAACCCAAGCCTGAATATTGTGTAGGTCTTGCTGCATGTAGCCATAGACCTGCTTTTTTTTATTCGTTTGTGGACATGGACATCACTGGCTGGCCAGCATTTATTGCCCATCCCCAGTTGACCCAGGGCAGTCAAGAGTCAATCGCATTGCTGTGGCTCTGGAGTCACATGTAGGCCAGACCAGGTGAGGGCAGCCGCTTTCATTCCTTAATGGACATTAGTGAACCAGATGGGTTTTTAGAACAATCAACAACAGTTTCATGGTCATCAATAGACTCTTCATTTCAGATATTTTTTATTGAATTCAAATTCCACCAAATTCCACCATTATCATGCAGTTCAACAGGCTGATAATCAGTTCAGGAATCCTTTCACTACTTCCCCCATTATTCCCCAAAGTGAAAACTATGGGTGTGAAGATACATTAAAAAATATCAAAGGAAAATGAATTAACTAGTCAAAGTGGAGGACTGCTCAGCTGGTTTTTAGTACTATTACTATGACAGAACCACAGAGTTAGGTGGAGGTCATTTTCCAAAATAACAACAACCTGTATTTATGTTGCAGCCAGGTAGAGAGAAGAGGGGTGTAGAGCTTGGGGCCCAAAATGCTGCTGAAGACACAGCCATTAAAATCAGGAACATACAAGAGGTCAATGCAAGAAGAGTTCAGATATCTCATGGGATTGTGGAATGGAGATTACAGAGATAGAGGCAAGATCATGGATAGATTTGAAAACAAGGCTAAGAATTTTATAATTGAGGTTCTACACAACCAGGAACCAATATAAATGAGCAAGCAGAGGTTTGGAGATGCACAGGACTTGCTTAACATATATGCAGCAGTATTTTGGATGAATGTTGGTGATTTGGGAAGATTCACTTGCGTGGATAGACTGCTCCTGGTATCAGATTGTCTTCGGTCTTGGAAGGTCGAACAAATCTTTATAGTATTCATCTAATCTCACACCTTACATTTTACAGCGGGATGGGGAGAGGGGAAAGTCGCCAAACGTTTCTGTTCCTGATCGTTAGTCGGTTCCTGATCGTCATCGGAAAATACATGATGACCCCCTTGGCTGAATAATCTTTACACCTAACCTGCTACTCAAGCCTTAAAGTGGCCGACAATGTGAGTGGAAGGAGCACTGATCCCAGGTTAAAGAGATGTGTATTGTCTCCAGACAGTACAGTAAGTGAGGTTTTGCAAACCCAGGCAAGTCATGGGGGTTACAGATAGTGTGACATGAACCCAAGGTCCCTGTTGAGAACGTCCTCATGTGTGTGGAACTTGGCTATCAGTTTCTACTCAGCGACTCTGAGCTGTTGTGTGTTGTGAAGGCCGCTGCCTCCTCCAGCCCCAGCCCGAGCCGGCATCTGTCCCGACTGTCTGCCCCTCTACCGCCGCTATGTTCGTGGCCGGGTGTCCCTGGAGAGGGAGCACGCGGTGTCCGCGGGCACAGTCAAGGCCTTCCGTGCCCGTTGGGCACCGCAGGGGCTGAGGTGTCTTATAGACCCTGACAATCACATTTTGATTTGACATGTTTTAAGTTTCCTTTGCACTTTTTGTTTCTGTTCGGGTCGTTCCCCCTCCTTTTGGGGAGCCGCCCCCTTTTTCTTTGTCTGAATGTAATTTAAGTTTGTTTGCTTGGTTTGGCCCACCCGAAAGACCACCTCCCCCACTCCCCCCCCCGCCCCCCCCTCCCTCCCTCCCTCCCTCCCCACTGCCCCCTCCCCCCAGCTCCCCTCTCCCCCCAGCTCTCCCCCCCCACCCAGCTCTTCCCCCCCACCCAGCACTCCCCGCCCCCAGCCAGCTCCCCCCCCAGCCCCCCATCCCCCCACACCCCACCCCACACCCCACAATCCCCCCCCCCCACTCCCCCACCCCCCCCCCACTCCCCCCCCCCCACTCCCCCACCCCCCCCCCACTCCCCCCCCCCACTCCCCCCCACCCCCCCCCCACTCCCCCCCACCCCCCCCCCCCCCACCCCCCCCCCCCCCACTCCCCCACCCCCCCCCCACCCCCACCCCCCCCCCCCCCACTCCCCCACCCCCCCCCCACCCCCCCCCCCCACTCCCCCACCCCCCCCCCCCCACTCCCCCACCCCCCCCCCCCACCCCCCCCCCCCCCCACTCCCCCCCCACTCCCCCACTCCACAATCCCACCCCACCTCCACACCCCAGCTCCGGCCGGATCTGTCCGCGTTTCCCCTTTAAATGCGATTGAAATGACGTCAGGAGCAGGGGTAGACTTGTTGGGGAAGAGCGACTCTGCCGGGTTTTCGGCAGCGGATCCACTCACTGGAGCAGCAGCGAGTCGGCCACTGCGGGGAGAGGCAGCCGGGATCAGGCTGGACACAGTGCCGCCTGGGTGAGCCAGGAGCTCGAGCCGCTCACATCTTCATATCAGTCATCAGGAGTCAGAAATAAGGCATACACATTGTGTGACCTTCCCGGAAACAACATTACATCCTCCTTTATAAGATAGCGCACAGTGTACGTTTGCACTTTATTCCTCCTTTCTTGGATATACTAATAGTTAATGTGTATGTGTCTCCTGAATATCTCTCACAATCTGTTATCTATTGCTTCACCGCAGCTCCTAAAGGATGAACGCAGCTCTGACCCAGGGGCACCCACCGGTGAGTTTTGGCTCCCGGTCTGTGCCGGAGACCGACTCTACTGGAGAAGACGGGTTCAGGTGAGAATAGGATCTTTCAGTGTCTCAAACCATCTCACTTAAACACTCACATCATCACTTATACAGCTGATATCCTGGCAAGATTGGGTTTTATTTTTAAAATGTCTCCCGTATTTTGTTTTAATCCCTTCACCCGAACCAATACACTTGTTTGGAGCCATATCAACACGTGACAGTGTTGCAGAATTCTACATGGTTACCAACTCCATTCTCTTCTACTGCCTTTGGTTACCTTCCTTCATTTGATTAAATTTGATTACGCTGCCACATGCCCTAGTGCAGCCAGCTCACCTGCAGTAATAGCTTTTTTATTGGGGGCGGGGGGGTGCTTTGCAAGGCCACCTCAAAACTTCATCATTGCTCTTTCCCTCAGCCCCAGAGGCATTAACTATGGCATCTGCTCAACGTCCACATGAATGCTGATCACACCTAACTGGAATCCTCCAGTGCCTTAATGTCACCAATATCACTGCACCATCAGACTGTGTGCAGCATGTCGTCAGGGATTAAGTAGAACTTCTTCTAATCGAATACTGGCAGAACTGAGATCACTTGTTTGGCTGTGGCTAAAAGGTCTACGGCTTTTACCACATCCCCATTTTCAACCTCATTACTTGTGGAGACGAATTGAAATGTTCTATAATTTAAATATTTTGGGTAATTTTCCCAAAATAATTCTAAGGCTGGAATTCTCCCCCAAAAAATTCTAAGTGTCGAATTTGTGTGAAAACTGGAGTAGATCATGCTTTTTTTCAGTGGGAATTCTGAGAAGAATCTCCCACATCTCTGTGCAAACAGAGGCCACCAGTGTGGATATCATTAAGTTTAAAGGGCAGGGCCTATTCCATTGGAGAAGCTGAAATCAGCGTGCTGATAGGTGCACGCACAGTAGCCCAATCTGTAACTTCGGAGATCAGCACGTGCACAGTGGCCCTCCACTGAGAGCCTCCTGATTGCTGGACAGCTCAATCGCTGGCCTGCCCTGTGAATGCTGCAATGTTGACACTACCCCACCTCCCCACAGCCCAGTCACTGCCCCCCCCCCCCCCCCAACCACTTCTGGGCTGACCCCCAACTCCCTGACAATTACCCCCTGAAGTTCCAGACATCCCACCTCCCAGTGCAGAACCCCCACCATGAAGTCCTGTATCTCTTCCCCACAATCCTGACCACCCCTGACTGATTCCCAGCCCTCACTGATTGCTGGCCTCCCTCCTCCTTTCACTGATCCCTATGCAGACTGGCAGCAAGACTCCTCACCCCCACTGATAGCTCCTGAGACCCTGCCTCCCAAATGCCCCTGTTCCTTGGCAGTGCCCTATGCCCAGTGGGCAGTGCCAATTTGCCCTGGGCATCAGCACCTTGCCCCTTTGGCAATGCTGGGGACCTAGGCTGGCACTGCCAGGGTGCCAATGCCCAGGGGGCACTCAGCCCTCCCACGCCCAACCCTCGGAGTGGCCCCGATTTCTCTTCTTTCACTCCAGTGGGGTTGGGCTGCTAGCTCCCCAAAGTGGGGAACTACTGTAAACCCAATTGGAGTGAAATACTCCTAGCGAGGTCAGAGTGTTTAGTGGGCCCGGAGATGTCAGTCCTGGGCCCACTATTAGGATTTAAAATATATGGTAATATTAATTACCATAATTTTATGTGCCTCCCTGCTGATTTCTGGCATGCAGTTGCCACCGGTGAGAATCTAGCACTGGGAGACATTAGTGGGTCAGGATGCCAAGCGTGGATCCCACGCATTTGACGCTGCTGGAATCTCCCAGCCCGCTGTGCTAAAAAATTGAGGCAGTTGCCCCCTGAGTCCAACGGGCTGGGTTCTGATTATTTACAGTACTCTGAGCAATGTAGAGGCTGTCAGCTAATTCATGCCAGTAGGGGAGGCAGAGCCTAAACCCACCAGAGAAGCGGGCACCAGAATGCTCAGGGCGTTATCACGCATGCCCGGCCCCCGGACATCACTAGTCCCATGATTGCTGACCTCGATCCCCACACCCTGATCGCTGGCCCCAATCCCTCTCCCGATCACCGGCATGCCAATTGGCAGCCCTGACTCCACCCCCGATTTCTGGTCCCGACTCTAGGTCGCCAACCCCGACTCCCAATTGCTTCCCCCATCACTAGCTGCCACCACCCAATGCAAAATGCTCCCTTCCTTCTCCTCCTACCTCCCCACGCCGCCTGACTCCACCTTCATCTGGCCCCATCCACTTGATGCCCTGTCTCTCAGAGTCCCTGGCATTGCCCAGGGTGCCAGGCAGGCACTGCCCCTCACTCTGACCCCCTCCCCCTCCTCTGCCCCTCCCCCCAGGGGGCTTCAATAGGGACCAGCTGTGATCACTGCTGGTGTGGACCTCCACTTGCAAGGTCAGAAAGTCAAATAAGCCCGGGCTCACTAAATATATTGAAATGAGATACTGAATATTTAAATCAGTGTCACAAAAAGTGGCCCAGGAAGGTCACTGGGCACAAAACCAATTTTTTGGGTTCCTCTTAATTTTCTTGTTCCACAACGCTGGTCAAGTAGAGTGGCAGGAAAAGTCACACTGATCCCATTTGACACTGATCTTTGCGTCAAACTCCATATCCTCTGCTGGAATTTTAAGATATAGACAAAAAATGCTGGAATCAGCCTTCAATGAATATTCACTCCTTTAGCCAATCTCTGAAGGTATAAGCAAGCGTAGAAGCAAACAAAGCATTAAAGTAGGAGTTAGAACACAAGTCTGTCTGACACTGTTGGGAACTTCACCACCTTCCATGACTGTTGCTATTATGGAACTCATGATGTGGAGATGCCGGTGTTGGACTGGGGTAAGCACAGTAAGAATTCTCACAACACTAGGTTAAAGTCCAACAGATTTATTTGGTAGCACAAGCTTTCAGAGTCTTGTTCCTTCTTCAGGTGACTCACCGAAACGCCAAAGCTTGTGCTATCAAATAAACTTGTTGGCCTTTAACCTGGTGTTATGAGACTTCTTACTATCATGGAACTGGCAGATCTTCTGGATAAACATGTTAGGATAGCCCACGTTTTTCAGTAGCTTCAGTCAACAAGGATGTAAGACAGTGTTGTCCAAGTTTCATTCTTAACACTTTACTGAATTATCTGACAATAACGAGGCTATTAGCAGAGGTCTGTATTAAAGCTCTCATGAAGGATCATCCAGACTCGAAACGTTAGCTCTGTTCAGTCTCCACAAGTCCAATCAGACCAGCTAAGATTTTCCAGCATTTTCTGTTTGTTTCAGCATAGTCCAATACTAAATCATAGAGTAAAATCATAGAATCCCTTCAGTGCTGAAGATGGTCATTCAGTCCATCAAACCTGTACCAACAACAATCCCGCCCAGGCCCTATCTCTGTCACTTTACCTAATTACCCAGCTAATTCCCTTGTCATGAAGGGTCAATTTATCATGGCCAATCCACATAATCCAAACATCTTTAGACTATGGGAGGAAACTGAAGCACCTGGAGGCAACCCATGCAGACATGGAAAGAATGTGCAGACTCTGCACAGACAGTGACCCAAGGCTGTAATTGATCCTGGGTCCCTGGTGCTGTGAGGCAGCAGTGCTAACCATTGTGCCACCATGCCACCCCACATACTGAATGATAAGAATAGGTTCTGATAACAGTCTAAATAAATAGCAGGATTTGTTGAAAACCATGGAACATTTGGCTAACCAGAGACCAAGAAATAATGACAACATTCAGATATATCTTCAATATTATTTCATTTTCTTAATTCTCGGTATACACAATGGCACATTTGTCAAATTATGACAGATAGTAACAACTACACTAGCAATAACAATTTATATCAGCACATTATTAGCAGGATTCACGTCAATATAGCATAATTCAGTTTAGCACAATGGCAGTTCAACCCTCAACTTGGTTGTACTTCACAAAATGTCTCTCTCTCTCTTAGGCATTCTTTTTCAAAGATTATAGATAGGGTGGTAACAAGGTCTTTAAACTCTAAATAAGGGAAGACAGGGATCAAGTGGAAAAGGTGAAATAAGTAATAGATTTAAAATAATCTAATGATAAGGGAGTAGAGTAGTCGTCAGAAATTGTGCTTTAGGCACTACAGGGAAGGGGAAATGCAAAAGATGTAAAATACATAAACCAGAAGAGAGCAGTAAGACAGATATGAATAAAATATTAGAACAGTAGAATAGTTTTGTGTAATTATTTGTGAGATGTGACCATTATATTGTCCATGGTAAGGTACTGTTGTATTGCCTTATTGAACTGCTGCAGCCCATGCTGCAGCAAATTGTGTGGAGGGTGTGGAAGGTCTGCAGAGGGATCTGGATAGGCTGAGCAAGTGGGCGAGGACCTGGCAGATGGAGTATAGTGTTAGCAAGTATGAGGTTATCCACTTTGGCAGAAATAATAGTAGGAGGGATTACTGTTTAAAGGGTGAAAAGCTGCAGCATGCTACGGTGCAGAGGGACCTGGGGGTCCTTGTGCATGAGCCGCAAAAACCCAGTTTGCAGGTGATCAAGAAGGCGAATGGAATGCTGGCCTTTGTAACAAGGGAGATAGAATATAAAAGCAGGGAGGTCTTGCTGCAACTGTACAGGGCACTGGTGAGGCCGCAGCTGGAGGACTGTGTGCAGTTTTGGCCACCACACTTGTGCAAGGATATTTTGGCCTTGGAGGGAGTGTAAAGGAGGTTCACTAGGCTGATACTGGAGATGAGGGGGTTGGACTATGGAGAGAGACTAAATAGACTGGGCCTATACTCGTTGGAGTTCAGAAGGATGAGGGGGGGATCTTATAGAGACGTATAAGATAATGAAGGGGGTGGATAGGGTAGAGGTAGAGAGATTCTTCCTGCTTAGAAAGGATACCAGGACTAGAGGGCACAGCCTCAAGATAAGGGGGGTGCAGTTTAGATTGGAGTTGAGGAGGAACTTCTTCACTCAAAGGGTGGTGAATCTCTGGAATTCTCTGCCCGTTGAAGTGGTGGAGGCTACCTCGCTAAATATATTTAAGTCACGGGTAGATAGGTTTTTGACAGACAAGGGAATTAAGGGTTATGGGGAGAAAGTGGGAAAGTGGAACTGATCCACTTCAGATCAGCCATGATCTTATTGAATGGCAGGGCAGGCTTGAAGGGCTAGATGGCCTACTCCTGCTCCTATTTCTTATGCTCTTATGTGGTGTAGGTACAACTACAGTGCTGTTAGAAAGGGAGTTCCAGGATTTTGATCCAGTGACAGTGAAGGAATGGCAACATAGTTCCAAGTCAGGATGCTGTTTGGCTTGGAAGGAAACTTGCAGGTGGTGGCATGTCCTTGCATCTGCAGCTTTTGTCCTAGGTGGTTGAGATTGCAGGTTTGGCAGGTGCTGTCGAAGAAGATTTGGTGAGTTATTGGAGTGCATCTTGTAGATGGTACATTCTCTTGCCACTGTATTTTGGTGGTATAGGGCACAAAGGTTTGAGGTTGTAAGTGGGGTACCAATCAAGTGGGCTGCTTTATTCTGGATGACATCGAGCTTCTTGATTGTTATAGGAGTTTCCATCACAATCCTGACTTTGTACTTGGTAGATGATGAACAGAGTTTGGGGAGTCAGTTGGTGATTTAGTCTCTGCAGAATTCCCAACCTTTGACCTGCTTTTGTAGCCACAGTATTTATATGGCTGGTCCAGTTCAATTTCTAATCAAAGGTAACCTCCAGGATGTTGAGAGTGGGGAATTTAGCGATGGTAATGCCATTGATTGTCAAAGTGTGATGATTAAATTCTCATGTTGGGACTGATCACTGCCGGCAGTGGCATGAATGTTGCTCATCAGCCCAAACCTGAATATCACTGCACATTGACATGGACTGATTCAGTACTTGGATTTGCAGAAAGCATTTGTTAAGGTGCCATATCAAAGGCATATAGGACAGAGATGAGAAATTTTTTTCTGCGAGTTGTGCAACTTTGGAATTCTCTGCCTCAGAAGCTGATAGAAGCAGGGTTACTGAATATTTTTAAAGCAGAGATAGATTTTCATTAGGCAGGAGAATCAAAAGTTGTCAAGGGTAAAGGAAAATGTGAAATTCAACATAAACTGATCAACCATGATCTTACTGAATTGTAGAGCAGGCTCAAGGGGCCAAATGACCTACCTCAGCTCCTTTTTCATATGTTCATATGTAATCATCAGCAAACATCCCCACTTCTGACCTTTATGATGAAGCAGATGAAGCCTGATTGGACACGGGACATCTGAGCATGTGTATTCCAAATGTGCATAGAGTATAAGAAGCATATTGAGTGAATTGCAGGTTCAAATTCAACTTGGGAGGAAGTGACATTGTAGCTATTACTAATGTAAGGCTGCAAGACAGTGTGGACCAGGAACTATAAATGGCAGGTTATAGGTCCAGCAGAAAGATACAGAAATAGTTGAAATTAAGGTGCAGCTTCAGTAATAATGAGAGGTAAAGAGGCAATGGAAACTTCATGGGTAGAATTAAGAAAAAAAGAATGAGGATTGTGGTGGAGTTGTGTCTAGGCCTCTAGGAGCAGTGTGAAGTGGTAAGATGTATAAGTGCAGAGATTGGTCAAGGATTCAGCAAGTCAGAATGATTTCAAATCTCAATATAGATTGGAATAAGCAGATCCAACTCAGACAGAAAGGCAGTGATTCTCTTGAGTTTCTTAATAGCAGTTTTCTGCAACAATATGTCCAAGACAAGCAAGTGAACCATATTAGATTTAGTACTGAGTATAAACCAGATTTAGTTAGCAACCCAACAATGCATAGCAACTTCTCTAATAATGGTCATAATATGATCAAATTCAATATGGTGTTTGAAAGGGAGAAACTTGAAACAGTTACCAAGATTCTTCAATATGAAACAGAGACCATCTGAAATAAACTGGGCAAATTTGTTAATGTGCAAAATGACAAGATAAGTAGGAGGTGTACAAAAAATAATTTTGCATGATACAGGAGCAATTTATATCTCTAAGGGGAAAAACTCTATTACAAAAAAATCAGCCATGGACGATTTGAGATATGTGACAGCAAAAAACTAAACTAAAAGGCATACAAAAACGCAAAAACTAGCACAGATCTTGGCAACGGGGGGACACGGGGGCATCAATAGAAGGTGACAAAGCAGATAGTAAGAGTTACAAAAAGGGAATATGAGAAGAAACTTGTCAGGGCTATCAAACTAAACACAAAAAAGGGTGATTCAGAGCAATGCAGGTCCTCAAAAATGATAACAATAAAATTATAAATCAAAAGAAGAAAATGGTGGAAATGTTACTTGGTAGCAGTATTTACAGTGGATGAAGAGGACATCTCAAGGAACTAGGAATGGGAATTCATGGAAATTAATGTCAGTGAATTGACAGTAATGAAGAAAATAATGGCACTGACCAATCGTTTTCATCCCAGGATTACAAGAAGTACATAGAACAGAATAATTTCTGAATGTTGAAAAGCTAGAAACAATGGAGATCCGAAGAGATTTGGGGATCCATGTAGACAAATCATTAATATCACAAAGAGACAGAGAAAATAATCAAACAGGCAAATATAATGTTGGTCTTTATATCTGGAAGACTAGGATACAAGAGAGAATCTTCTCATCACCTCTGCCTGTTATGTTACAAAATAAGGTTGTATTCCCTGGTATTTAAAAGGTTGAGGGATGATGTGATCAGTGTCTTCAAGATTATCAGGGGAGCAGAAAGGGTAGATAGGGAGAAACTATTTCCATGGCTTGTGAAGTCTAGGGCTGAAGCCATTGTCTAAAAATTAGAGCCAGATTTTTCAGGAGTAATACGGTCAAAGTCCAGAAATCTCTTTTGCGAATGACAAATGATGTTTGGCCATATGTTAATTCCAAATCTGAGGTTGATAGATTTTTCTTAACCAAAGGTTTTAAGGGTATGGGGCAGAGGTGGAGTTGGATCACACAGCAGTTGTGATCTCATTGAATGGAGAAGCAGGCTACTAGAGACTAAATGACCTACTCCAATCTCTGTATTCTGAGGTGGTCTTGTGAAACAACATAATTTACAGCAATCATATCTCTGCTTAAGCCTATGGTACTAATAGAATGTTTACAATCATTTGCTCTGGGAATAGTTGCATTGTCAGTCCAAGGTTGAATGTTCTGCAGTGAACTGGTTCTGTCTCTTTGTATAATATACTTGTTATGGCAGGTTACAGCTTCAGCAAGTTCACACTGACTAACTCGCATGTTTGGTGCATCATTAATGGCTGTTTCTCTGCTTACTTTGTTCACTCTCTACTCCAGATACTACTGTTGATGATAATATGAGGATATCGTTGATTAACCAATTTGTATAACATCCCCACGCCAGCTTTGTTAATGGATCCGTTATTTATTTGAGAGGATCTAATACTTCCACTAGATTGCAGACCATGGGACTTGTGTGAAGGCATGAAGTGCTCCACTGCTTACATTGGCAACATGATTTTTAGGCTTCTACTTTCAGAAAATGGTTGGTTACAATATCTTTTATCCCTCTCTCTGAACTGACTTCTTTTTGCTTCCCCTGCATGAACATCTTTCTCTTTCTGAAGTGGCCTCTTTCCAAGTGTTATTTCCCTCTAGTTTTCTTCCTCTCTCATCTCTGGAAAACTGGGATAAAGCTACCGCTCTTTTACTTGAGTATCCAAGGCCATTCCAATCTGCCAATCATTTCTTAATTGAGATTCCATAATTTTTCCGTTAACTGATCCAATCTGTTAAAACACTAAAAGCCTTGGACTTTGATAAGAGTTGACTCTAAGATCCATTGCATCTGCCAACCATCTTGAAGAGCTCTTTTTATCACTTCAACATATCTCTTAAATTTCTTAAACATGAATTGACATAGTAAGCATTTTTGTTGCAGTTTGCATGAAAGCTTTGGTGCTTAAGCAACTAGGGATGGCATGGTGACACAGTGGTTAGCACTGCTGCCTCACAGCGCCAGAGACCCGGGTTCAGTTCTGGCCTCGGGTGACTGTGTGGAGTCTGCACTTTCTCCCTGTGTCTGTGTGAGTTTCCCCTGGGTGCTCTGGTTTTTTCTCACAGTCCAAAGATGTGTGGGTTAGATTGATTTTTGCCATACTAAACTGACCCCTTTGTCTGGGGGAGTTAACAAGGTAAATATGTGGGGTTATGGGAATAGGTCCTGGGTGGGATTGTGGTTGGTGCAGACTCGATGGGCCAAAAGGCCTCTTTCTGCACTGTAGGGATTCTGTTGGGACTCTATGAATATGAATCGAGAATTATCAACTGTTATTAATGAAGATGTAGCTGTTGAAATTAAATTTCTGGCATTTGTCATTCAGAAACATTCTCATATTTATCAATATTATCACAAACATTGAGAAAAAATACTTTATCAGTTTAGGGTCTCTCAAGTTTCATCATTGGATTACCTCAGTCTCAATGTCTTTTAAAACCACAGATATAACCTGTAATCTAACCCTTTAAAGAACCCAAAAATACTAAGCAAAATGAACAATGAACTTTATCTCACTTACTCCTCAATTTTTGACCTCCATGTGACTATCTAAAGGTCTCTATGCTGGTCCCCTAGATATTACATTCCAAAAACTCCAGACTTCTGCCCAACGTGCACCCATTGCCCTTGATCTAAAACATACTTTGGCTGTCAGGCCCCAGCATGTTATATATAAAATTCTTATTCTCAGTTAAAGCTTCGCCAGCCTGCCTATCTAAATTGTTCCAGCTCTCTTTCTCCGAGTGCTTCATTCCTCAGAATCCATCGATCTACATTTCCATCAGTGGAAAAGGATCTTTCAGCTATCTCAATCCCACACTTTGGAAAACAGTCACCATTCCTCTCTCTTCATCTATAAAACTCATCAGTTTGACCCAAGCTTTCAGTTAACCCCATGTTTCCCTCCTGATTGAACGCCCTTAGAACATTTCTTACATTAAAGATGCTACATAAATACGAATTGTTTATTAATTATATTTCTACACTAGGGTAAAATGCTCTTGTACGAAGAAAGAACCCCATTATCCTGAGAGTGTTCCTTGCACATGTAGGCAATCCCAAAGCCCCTTACAGCCAAAGTACTTTCTATTTGTTGGGGCTTTTGTGATTGTAGGAAATGCAGCAACGAATTTAAGCACAGCAAGCTTCCAAAAGAGCAATTTGATGATGATGAGATAAAATGGTTTATGGGTTGGTTGTAAATCACAGTTCATCATTACATGTAATACTACAATGTATATTAAAGCACTGATCCTATTCAGTACAAAAATTATTTTATAGATTATATAAAATTCTGCTGTGTAATATAGTAAGATTCCTGTATGGCATACATGTAACACTTTAAAACTATCAGTGCAAAATCTCGAGTTTCCTGCAACCAATCAAAAAGCAGCTGATCGGGATTTGCATTACCCTCATATCTGGCTTGGTAAATTTATTCAGACCTGGGAATGAAATTTGATCTTTCTAACCCTGTAAAGCTCAGGACACACTCAGGTGCACTTGCTCACTACAACATTAGAGAAAGTAAGTAATTTAAAAATACATTTTTAAAATTTTCTAATTGCACTGACATTTTTTAAAATCTCTGTTACTGTGACAATATAAATTCCTCTGAAACATATCATATTATGCGCAGCTTTTGCTTTCCAACTTGTCCACCTTTTTTGAGTTTCACTTTGCCTGGTTGATCCTAAACCTGTCTCTCCATTCTTTAACAGTTGGTCAGATTGCATGATTCGCTTAATTTGAACTCTTGGCAAGGGTGTATTTTTATTCATTTACAAGGTGTGTGCGTCACTAACAAGGTCAACATTTATTGCCCACCCCTAATTGTCCTTGAGGAGATGGTGGCTTGCTGGCCTTCTTGCACTGCTACAGTCTGTATGGTACAAATACACCTGTTAAGGAGGGAGTTGCAGGATTTTGATGAATTACAATCTTTTTCCAAGTCACAATGATGTGTAAGGGACTTTGCACATTAGTACTTAGAAAAACAGGTGTTTCCATGTGCCTGCAGCTCTTGACCTTCTAGGTGGTAGAAGTCACATGCTTGGGAGGTCCTGCTGAAGAAGTCTTGGCAAGTTGATGCACTGTGTCTTATAAATGTTACATGCTGCTGCCACTGTGCCAGTACTAAAATGAGTGAATGTTTATGGTGATGGTTGAATTGTTGATCAAGTGGGTTACTTTGTCCTGAATGGTCTTGACTTCTTGAATTTTGTTGGAGCTGCACTCAGGCAAGTGGAGGATACTCCACCACACTCCAGACTTGTGTCTTGTAGATAGTGGACAGGCTTTGGAGAGACAGCAAGTGAATTACTCACTGCAGAATACCAGTCTCTGACCTGGTCTTCTGAGTTCTGGGCGATGCCCAAGATGTTGATTGTGGGGAATTAAATAAATTGATGTTGGATTGCTGCCTGTTGTACACCTCTCCCAATACTTGTTTCCAGAACTGAAAACCAGGAGAGAGGTATGTGGGCAGGTGATTTGATATTGAATTATTTACGCACGCAACAAAAGTTGATACTCACCTCACTAAAAGTGGAGAATTTTGTGCAACAAAATGCAGAACAGAATTTAACTGCAGGGACCTTGTTAATCTGGTGTCCTCAGAACTAAAGATTTTTATACAGGACATAGAGATTTGGGGCAGGCAGTGATGACTGTGCTTCAGTAAATGCATGGTATAACTGGTGATCCAAGAGGAATTTTAAGTCAGTTTCTAACACAGATATACCATTGCAAGTGAATCAAAAATATTTTATTTTAATGAAATAAAATGAAATTAGGGTAAAAATAACTCTGAAATATATACCTCTGTGTGAATGGGCATGTTGAGGAACTGCCAGCTTGGCATTTCTGAGGCTTTAAAATCTTTTTGCTAAATTCTCATGGATTGGATTACTCTGGCTCTGTCATTGGACTTTTCCTTCGAACTTGCTGATTCTAATTTTAAGAAATCTATACTTCTTATTGTGTTGTGGAAAATAGTAAAGCCCAGAGTCTGTACTGTTAAGATCTCAGCTGTACAGGAGATTGTCAGCTGGGAACATGCCCTGGACCAGTATTGGTAATGTTGAGCTAAATATGCTCCCAATCAGCATTTTGATCAATGCAGGAGTCGCAGTGGCAGTATCCTGTTTGATTTGGATCTATTATGTGTATCTTGCTGTAGATATTAAATATGTGTCAGTTTCACATGGTTGGTTGTGTTCTCCCCTCAAATTAAGAGATTGTGGCTTCTAAAACATATTCCACAACTTGAGCACATAGTACAGGTTGATAGGAGTGCTGCAGCATGTGGTAGATGTGCCATTTTTTAGGTGAGATGTTAAGTTGTCACCATTTGCCTTTTGAGGAGAACAAAAATCCCATGATGATATTCAGAGAGGAGTTTTTGTGCTGTTCTAGCTAGGATTCTTTCCTTAACCAAAAAGAAAAGTGCATTCTAAATTGATTAATTTGCTGTTGAGATCTCATTTTGTGCCTCTTGGGTGTCCTATTTGCTTACACAACACCTCACCTTGAACCTGTGACCCCTCGTGTTTGTCACCTCTGACCTGGGAAAAAGCTTTCCACTGTTCACCCTATCCATACCCCTCATAATTTTATACACCTCTATTAGGTCTCCCTTCATTCTCCGTCTTTCCAGGGAGAACAACCCCAATTTACCCAATCCCTCCTCATAGCTAAGACCCACCATACCAGGCAACACCCTGGTAAACCTTCTCTGCACTCTCTCTGAAGCCTCCACGTCTTTCTGGTAGTGCAGCGATCAGAACTGGATGCAGTACTTCAAATGTGGCCTAATGTTCTGTACAGCTGTAACGTCAGACGCCAATTTTTATACTCTATACCCCGTCCTATAAAGGCAAGCATGCCATATGCCTTCTTCACCACTTTCCCAACCTGTGCTGCCACCTTCAAGGATCTGCAGACTTGCACACCCAGGTCCCTATGTGTGTCTATACTTTTGATGGTTCTGCCATTTATTGTAAAGCTCCCCCCTACATTAGTCCTACCAAAATGCATCACTTTGCATTTATCTGGATTAAGCTCCATCTGCCATTTCTCTGCCCAATTTTCCAGCCTATCTATATCCTGCTGTATTCTCCGACAATGTTCATCACTGTCCGCAAGTCCAGCCGTCTTTGTGTCATCCACAAACATACTGATCACACCAGTTATGCCTTCTTTCAAATCATTTATATAGATTACAAACAGCAGAGATCCCAGTACAGAGCCCTGCGGAACACCACTGGTCACAGACCTCCAGCTGGAAAAAGACCCTTCCATTATTACCCTCTGTCTTCTGTGGCCAAGCCAGTTCTCTACCCATCTAGCCACCTCTCCTTTTATCCCATGAGATGTAACCTTTTTGAACCAACCTGCCATGAGGGACTTTGTCAAACACTTTACTAAAATCCATAAGAACATAAGAAATAGGAGCAGGAGTAGGCCATCTAGTCCTTCGAGCCTGCCTCGCCATTCAATAAGATCATGGCTGATCTGAAGTGGATCAGTTCCACTTTCCCGCTTTCTCCCCATAACCCTTAATTCCCCTGTCTATCAGAAACCTGTCTACCCATGACTTAAATATATTTAGCGAGGTAGCCTCCACCACTTCAACGGGCAGAGAATTCTAGAGATTCACCACCCTTTGAGTGAAGAAGTTCCTCCTCAATTCCGATCTAAACTGCACCCCCCTTATCTTGAGGCTGTGCCCTCTAGTCCTGCTATCCTTTCTAAGCGGGAAGAATCTCTCTACCTCTACCCTATCTACCCCCTTCATTATCTTATACGTCTCTATAAGATCCCCCCCTCATCCTTCTGAACTCCAACGAGTACGGACCCAGTCTATTTAGTCTCCCTCCATAGTCCAACCTCCTCATCTCTGGTATCAGCCTAGTGAACCGCCTCTGCACTCCCTCCAAGGCCAATATATCCTTCCGCAAGTGTGGTGACCAAAACTGCACACAGTACTCCAGCTGTGGCCTCACCAGTACCCTGTACAGTTGCAGCAAGACCTCCCTACATTTATACTCTATCCCCCTCGCTATAAAGGCCAAATAGATGAAATGCATATAGATGACATCCATGGCTGTACCCTCGTCAACTGTTTTTGTCACCTCCTGAAAAAATTCCACCAAATTTGTGAGGCATGACCTCCCTCTTACAAAACCATGCTGTCTATCACTAATGATATTATCCTGTTCTAAATGCGCATACATCCTATCTCTAAGAATCCTCTCCAACAATTTCCCTACCATGGATGTCAAGCTCACTGGCCTATAATTACCCCGGTTATTCTTGCTACCCTTCTTAAAAGATGGTACCACATTCGCTATCCTCCAATTCTCAGGGACCTCACCTGTGTCCAATGAAGAGACAAAGATGTCTGTCAGAGGCCCAGCAATTTCATCTCTTGTCCCCCTAAGCAGCCTAAGATGGATGCCATCAGGCCCTGGGGATTTGTCAGTTTTAATGTTCCATAAAAAACCTAACACTTCCTCCCTTGTAATGGAGATTTTCTCTAACGGGTCAACACTTCCCTCTGAGACACTCCCAGTCAACACGTCACTTGCCTTTGTAAACACTGATGCAAAGTATTCATTTAGGATCTCCCCTACCTCCTTGGTCCCTGAGAGGTCCTTTTTTTTCCCCCTGACAACTCTTTTGTTCCTAATGTATGAATAAAATGCCTTAGGATTCTCCTTAATCCTGGCTGCCAAGAACATTTCACGACCCCTTTTTGCCCTTCTAAGTCCCCATTTGAGTCCTTTCCTACTTTTTCTATATTCCTCTAGTGCTCTGCTGTTTTTAGTTGCCTGGACCTAACATACTTTTCTTTTTGATCAAACCCTCAATTTCCTTGGTTATCCATGGCTCTCGAATCCTACCTTTCCTATCCTTCCTTTTTATAGGCACATGCCTGTCCTGCAGCCCCATTAACTGCTCCTTAAAAGACTCCCACATGCCAGATGTGGATTTACCCTCAAACAGCCTCTCCCAATCAACGGCCACCAATTCCTGCCTAATCCAGCTATAGTTAGCCTTCCCCCAGTTCAGCACCCTACCTGTAGGACAACACTCATCCTTTTCCATTACTATCCTAAAGTTTACAGAATTGTGGTCACTATTTGCCACATGTTCCTCTACTGAAACTTTGACCTGACCGGGCTCAGTGGACCAGAAAGTATCAGCAGAGGGGAAATCAGAGTTCATGTTCTACTGGATAATCATTGATCTGAAGCATTTAACTCTGTTTCTCCCTCCACAGTAGCTGCCTGACATGCTGAGTATTTCCAACAACCGTTTGATTTTTCATCCGAACTTATTCAACAAACCAGTTGGAACAAAGTTGGAATGTCCCTGTTATTTAAGGCTCAGCTAATCACGGCCTTCACTAATTCATCCAAAGTGAAGCCTTTGTTTATAATTTCAGAGTTAGTGATGTTGAAGAGCTAGGCGAGTTTGCCTGTGATCTGGATAGGCTGAGCGAGTGGGTGAGGACCTGGCAGATGGAGTACGATGTTAGCAAAGTGTATCCACTTTGGCAGAAATAATAGTAGGAGGGATTATTATTTAAATGGCGAAAAGCTGCAGCATGCTACGGTGCAGAGGGACCTGGGGGTCCTTGTGCATGAGTCGCAAAAACCCAGTCTGCAGGTGCAGCAGGTGATCAAGAAAGCGAATGGTAAGCTGGCCTTTATAGCAAGGGGGATAGAATATAAAAGCAGGAGGTCTTGCTGCAACTGTACAGGGCACTGGTGAGGCCGCAGCTGGAGTACTGTGTGCGGTTTTGGTTTCCGCACTTGTGCAAGGATATTTTGACTTTGGAGGGAGTGCAGAGGCAGTTCACTAGGCTGATACCGGAGATGAGGGGGTTGGACTATGAAGAGAGACTAAATAGACTGGGTCTGTACTCGTTGGAGTTTAGAAGGATGAGGGGGGATCTTGTAGAGATGTATAAGATAATGAAGGGGTTGGATAGGGTAGAGGTAGAGAGATTCTTCCCGCTTAGAAAGGATAGCAGGACTAGAGGGCACAGCCTCAGGATAAGAGGGGGACAATTTAGATTGGAGTTGAGGAGAAACTTTTTCACTCAAAGGGTGGTGAATCTCTGGAATTCTCTGCCCGTTGAAGTGGTGGGGGCTACCTCGCTAAATATATTTAAGTCACGGGTAGATAGGTTTTTGACAGACAAGGGAATTAATGGTTATGGGGAGAAAGCGGGAAAGTGGAACTGATCCGCTTCAGATCAGCCATGATCTTATTGAATGGCGGGGCAGGCTTGAAGGGCTAGATGGCCTACTCCTGCTCCTATTTCTTATGTTCTTACGTGATACTTCCCGTAGTGGAGTAGTCACGGATGCTCATGTCTGGTCTCTTAAATGAGGAATCGTGACTTGGGTGAGCTATCAGAGGGTTATTGGAATTAGGACTCTATACACTGGCAAGAATAAGAGACTCCAGATGAGAAGGGGGCAAGCTTTTAATTTCAAGGTGATTTTGGAGCTTGATGAATGTCCATCGTTGACAATTTTGCTCGAGATACCCAGCCTACTGTCAGTATTTGTGAGAAAGGAGAATTTCATATAATAAATAATTCAAATACCATCTGCCTTTGCACTGTATCGATAACCATTTGAGCAGCTCAGTGTAACAGGGGAATAGAGCTTATGAGAGTGGCCATGATATTTTTCAGAAATATGCACCTTTAATCTGGAACAATCCCAGAGTGCGTCTTGCCTGTCACAATTACCTTTATTAGAAAGGGAAAGCGAAACCCTCCCAGGAAGATGGTGTTTTCCCTCCTAACTGCAGCTTTGGAAAATACAGCTCTGTTTTTAGCCCTGTCAGCCACATTCCGACTGCTCTCCTGAGGTGGAATGTCTGATAAGCTAGAAGCTAAGAATAGTCTCACTGTGCCTAATGAAAAGGGACAGAGGAAGCTGCAGCTGAATCAGTAACAGAATGCTGAGGAGAGGGAGGCAGTGACTTGCTGCTTTTAGACTGTACACATCTTGGGCCCGAGACCAACTGTGGATCATCTTTCTCATCTGGGTTTCCTTTGACCTGGGACTGGAATTTGTTCAAATGGGTTTACCCGGGTTAGTTTGGCCTTGGAATTTGAGTCTGATCAGATAGGAGCTGTGTGCTGCTGCTCTTTGAGCACACAGGCTAGGTAATTGCTTACTCATTGTAAAGTTCAGCCATTCATGAAGGAGGCGCTCAAGGGATTCCACCATTAGAAGGCATCTACTTTAGCTCTTTGTTTCCTGATGCAACCAAAACTGTAGCTTGAGGGCAGCATCTTCAACCAAGGTACTGCAATATTCAGCAATTAATTCTTGTGCTCGGGCTATGAGGTTGGTACTTTGCACTTTGCTTTATAGTGAGACAGTGTCATGACCCACAACAGAACTGTACAGGAGTGCCTCTGACTGAGCTTAGCACTTCAGGAAGTGTTTTTTTTCTCTCCGCCGGCTCACTCGTACAAGCCTTCAGGGTGGTGCTCAGCCAGAAATTGAAAGCCGCAATGACAAATTTAAACCAACTGCCATTCATTCACAAGTGCACACAGATACCAATCTTACATAAAAACTTAAGAATTAGGAGCAGGCGATTCAGCCCCTCAAACATGCTCCACCATTTAACACAATCATGGCTGATTTCATCTCGGCCTCAACCCCACTTTCCTGCCCACCCTCCATAACCCTTCAAACCCTAAATAATTAAAAATCTATCCACCTTTTCCTTAAATTGACACAATGTCCTGGCATCTACCACACTCTGGGGAAATACATTCAACATACTCACAACCCTTAAGAGAAGTAATTTCTCCTCATTTCGGTTTTAAATTTGTCATGCCTTATCCAAAAACTATGATCTTTAGTTCTAGATTGCCCTATGACAGGAAACATCCTTTCCACATCTACTTTGTCAATCTCCTTTATCATCTTGTACATCTCAATTAGATTTCCTCTCATTCTTCTAAACTCCAGAGAGTATAGGTCTAAACTGTCCAATGTCTCTCCATAAGACAAGCCTCTCACCTCTGCAATCAATCTAGTGAAACTCCTCTGAACTGCCTCCAATGCAACTACATCCCCCCTCAAGTAAGGGGACGAAAACTGTACACAATATTCAAAGTGCAGTCTCACTAATGCTTGTACACGTCAGTACTTTTATATTCTATTCCTTTAGCAATAAATGCCAAGTTCCATTTGCCTTCCTTATTACCTGCTAGTTTTCTGTGATCATGCACAAGGACACCCAGGTCCCTCTGCGCTAAAGTACTCTGGAATTTTTCTCCATTTAGATAATAATTGCCTTTATATTTTTCCTATCAAAATGAATAACCTAATACTTATTCATATTAACTCCATCTGCCAAATTTTGCCTCATTTACTTAACCTATCCATATCCATTTGCAAATTTCTTATTTTATTATCATAACTTACTATCCCCTCCTATTTTAGTGTCATCTGCAAATTTGGCTATGGAACATACTCTCCCTGCATCCAAGTTATTAATATAGATTGTAAATAGTTGGGGACTGAGGACCAAACCCTCTGGCATCCCACTAGTTACATTTTGCCAACCAGAAAAAGACCTATTTATCCTGACTCTATGCTTTCTGTTAGCTAGCCAATCCTCAATCCAAGATAACAAATTAGCCCTAATCCCATGTGAACTAACCTTGTGTATTAACCTTTTGTGTGGCACCTTGTCAAGTGTTTTTTGGAATTCCAGATACATTACATCTACAGGATCACCATTATCCATCTTGTTCATGATATAAGAACATAAGAAATAGGAGCAGGAGTAGGCCATCTAGCCCTTCGAGCCTGCCCCACCATTCAATAAGATCATGGCTGATCTGTCGTGTCTCAGTTCCACATTCCCGCCCTCTCCCCATAACCCTTAATCCCCTTGCCTATCAAAAACCTATCAACCCGCGTCTTAAATATATTTAGCGAGGCAGCCTCCACCACTTCAACGGGCAGAGAATTCCAGAGATTCACCACCCTTTCAGTGAAGAAGTTCCTCCTCAACTCTGTTCTAAAACCCCCCCCCCTTTATCTTGAGGCTGTGCCCTCTAGTCCTACTGTCCTTTCTGAGCGGGAAGAGCCTCTCCACCTCTATCCTATCCATCCCATTCATCATCTTATATGTCTCAATGAGATCTCCCCTCATTCTTCTAAACTCTAACGAGTACAAGCCTAGTTTATTCAGCCTCTCCTCATAGTTCAACCCCCTCAACTCCGGTATCAGCCTAGTAAACCTCCTCTGCACTCCCTCCAAGGCCAAAATATCCTTGCGTAAGTGCGGCGACCAAAACTGCACACAGTACTCCAGCTGCGGCCTCACCAGTGCCCTGTACAGTTGCAGCAAGACCTCCTACTTTTATATTCAATCCCCCTTGCTATGAAGGCCAGCATCCCATTCACCTTCCTGACCACCTGCTGCACCTGCAGGCTGGGTTTTTGCGACTCATGCACAAGGACCCCCAGGTCCCTCTGCACCGTTGCATGCTGCAGTTTTTCGCCATGTAAGTAATAGTCCTTCCTACCATTATTCCTACCAAAGTGGACAACTTCACACTTGCCAACATTGATTCCATTTGCCAGTTCCTGGCCCATTCGCCCAGCCTATCTAGATCCTTCTGCAGACTTTCTACACCCTCCGCACAATTTGCCGTTCCACCAATCTTGGTGTCATCAGCAAATTTCGATGCCATACACTCGGTTCCCTCCTCCAGATCACCTATATAAATGGTAAATAGCTGAGGCCCCAGCACCAACCCCTGGGGCACTCCACTAGTCACCAACCGCCAATCCGAATAGCACCCATTGACCCCCACTCTCTGCCTCCTATTTGACAGCCAATCCCCTATCCATGCTAACACCCTACCCCCAACTCCATGCCCCCTGACCTTCTGTAATAACCTCTTGTGCGGCACCTTATCAAAGGCCTTCTGAAAATCAAGAAACACCACATCCACCGGCTCTCCTCTATCCACCGCCCTAGACACATCCTCATAGAACTCCAATAAATTCGTCAGACATGACTTCCCCTTAACGAAACTGTGCTGCGTCTGCTCTATCAAACAATTCTCCTCAAGATGCCTCGCTATTTTCTCCTTGATCACGGATTCTAACATTTTACCTACAACAGACGTTAAACTAACTGGCCTATAATCCCTGCCTTTTGCCTGCCACCCTTCTTAAACAACGGCGTAACATTAGCTGTTTTCCAATCTTCCGGCACTTCCCCAGAATCCAGCGACGTTTGGAAAATAATCACCAAGGCATCCACTATCACCTCCGCCATTTCTTTCAGAACCCTTGGATGCATTCCATCTGGTCCTGGGGACTTGTCCACAATCAGTCCCTCCGGTCTGTCGAGCACCGCCTCTCTAGTAACAATAATGTCATTCAGGCCCTCCACTCCTACCATCTTTCCATCGCTAACACCTGGCAAATTATTCACGTCCTCCTCTGTGAACACCGAAACAAAAAAGTTAGTCACGGCCTCAGCCATTTCCCCATTCCCTACCACTAAGTCCCTCCTCTCATCCTCTAAGGGTCCAATGTTCACCCTAGCCAGCCTCTTCCTTTTTATATATTTATTAAAAACTCTTACTATCCTTTTTTATATTAAGCGCTAGCCTAACATCTTTGAAGAACTGAAGCAAATTAGTCAGACATGATTTACCTTCAATAAAACTGTGCTGACTCTGATGGATTCCATTTTGACTTTCTAAATGCCCTGTTACTACTTTCTTAGTATGGATTTTAACAATTTCCCAATGGCAGATGTTAACCTGAAAGACTCCACCCCCCCAACCCCCCCAATGACAGATGTTAAACATGTAAATGGTGGCATGAATTCCCCAACCATTAAGTTTGGAATGTTCTAATCCTTTATTAATAACTTCATAGAATCCCTAAACTGTAGAAGGAGGCCATTCGGACCATCGAGTCTGCACCGACTCTCCAAAACAGCATCTTACCCAGGCTCTATTCCCATAACCCCACATATTAAACCCGCAAATCCTCCTAACCTATACATCTTTGGACACTGAGGGACGATTTAGCATGGACAATGCGCCTAATGTACACATCTTTGGAATATGGGAGGAAACTGGAGCACCCGGAGAAAACTGGAGCAGACACAGGGAGAACATGCAAATTCCACACAGTCACTCGAGGCTTGAACCTGGAGCCCTGGTGCTGTGAGGTGCGAACCACTGTCCCGCCATGCTGCCTTTCTTGCACAGCAAACTCAAGGTAAGATAAAATAAAAGGGTTGGTTTACTTTTTACACACACATATACATCAGCTGGGCTATTTTTATAAAGTTTTTTTTTGCAAGAGAGCTTTTGCTACATCCACTACATTTCGTCACAGTAATGGTCAAGAAGGTAAAAGGAAGAGGGTTCAGGATATGGCCACAGTAATACAAGTTAGGATTTTACCTATGTTAAACAAGGCCCTCTTGTTGAAACCGTTGTGTCAGAACAGTTAATAGTGGGCCATTAGCACCATTATTGGAGATTAGGACCTGTGAAGGGTTGTTTGGGCTGCGCAAAGATATTTTGGCCTTGGAGGGAGTGCAGAGGAGGTTTACTAGGCTGATACCGGAGTTGAGGGGGTTGAGCTATGAGGAGAGGCTGAATAAACTAGGCTTGTACTCGGAGTTTAGAAGAATGAGGGGAGATCTCATTGAGACGTATAAGATGATGAATGGGATGGATAGGATAGAGGTGGAGAGACTCTTCCCGCTCAAAAAAGACAGTAGGACTAGGGGGCACAGCCTCAAGATAAAGGGGGGGTGTTTTAGAACGGAGTTGAGGAGGAACTTCTTCACTCAAAGGGTGGTGAATCTCTGGAATTCTCTGCCCGTTGAAGTGGTGGAGGCTGCCTCGCTAAATATTTTCAAGAAGCGGGTTGATGGGTTTTTGATAAGAGAGGAGATTAAGGATTATGGGGAGAGGGCGGGAAAGTGGAACTGAGCCACGACAGATCAGCCATGATCTTATTGAATGGCGGGGCAGGCTCGAAGGGCCAGATGGCCTACTCCTGCTCCTATTTCTTATGTTCTTATGTCTTTGTTTGAAGGTGGCTGGAGCAGACTGAACATCTGCTGTGTTTGATATTTCCATGTTTAACTTGGTTGGAATGTTTATGCTATGCAAGGGGTGGGGGATGTTTGACGTATTAATCTTAGATAACTTTGAAATTGTGGGAAGGCAGCATGTGACCAGCTGAAGACACTTTGTCAACTCAGCAATTGTCCATTTTGAAAAGCACAAAAAAAACTTTATTAAGTAGCCCAGTTGAATATATATTTTCCATCATGTTTCAACTGTGACAATAGCGAGATTAACTGATTACACAAATGAAGCCATATTCGTTTCTGAAATTGTGGAATAGTTCATTAGCAAAGTGAGGCCCACTGTCAGACAATACGATATCTGGGATAAATTCTCTTAAGGGATTAAAGTAAAGCTGCTGCTTTACTTTAATCCACTGTGAGTAGTAATCAATGATAAAAAGGAAGGTTTTCCCCTTTTTTTTCCCTCTAAATTCAAATAAGTCAATTCCCAAACATTCTCGTGGCCTAGATGGAAAAGTAAAAGGTCATTGTTGTTCTGTTGTTCTTGGCTATTTAAAGCACAAGTAAGACTTATTTTGTGGAGCAAATAATATGTGGTCTTCAGATTGTTTGCCAAGCTCACACATGACATTTTGTTATTCCTGGAGGATTTTGCTGACATCTTTGAAGAATATTAAATCAATTTGATGTTTGTGTGTGTGTGTGTATATATATATATGATTATAATTTGTATTTGTGTGTGTAATCTATTGGTTTGATTGTTCTCTTGTTGAACACAAGTAAATTGACAATAATTGTGAGATGCTTGCACTGTTTAAATTACTGTCATAGTATTAGATTAATGGGGACATAGCCTGGCCTTCCTTCCAGAAAATATTCTTGTACTTGGAGACGTTTTTCATCTCATTGCTGGGCTTGTTTTATCTCCTGCAACTTTTTAATAGTTTCAGTAATTGATGATGAAATATAAATCCTCTTGTTTGGTTCCTTTGGTTCCATCTGATAGCATTTGCATCAGGGTGTCTGCTGTTGTTTGATACATTCCTTTCACATACTGTGATGGAGTCATATCTCATCAAGCTCAGTCTGCATCACTGGGATCCTGGACAACATCTTCACAATTTCTTTCATGTTCAGAAGGTGACTAGTGGGTTATAGTCTGTTTTGATTTTGAAACACAATCCCATAATATAGTCTGGAGTTTTTTTGCATGTCCATGTTGCCATCACCTTTTCCTATGTGACCTAGAGAATAATAGGCTGATCTACATTTGCCATTTCTTTGCGCATGAAATAAAACTACTCCCAGATCGGTAGATGATGCATCTATTACTTCCAAGGGTGGCAATTCTGGGTTGTAATATGCCAAGATTTCAGAAGGGATCAAAAGTTAATCAATCCTTTTGAATACATTTTGCTGATCCATATTCAGTTCCACAGTTGACTCTCTGTCTCAAGGGCTTGTTAATCTCTGCTATATTTGGTAAGAACCCTAACCGTCCTGAAGAATCTTTGATGCTCAGTTGTGTTCCTGGGTTGTGGAAATTCTTTGATTACTTCCAACTTTTGTGGACCAATTGTAATTCAAGTAGCTTGCATTATGACCTGGAAACTTGATCATAGGTTTGACAAATTAACATTTTTATTCAGTGTTAGACCTGCATCCTGTAATACTCTCAGGATTGTTCTGACTCTGCAACCATGTTCTTCCTTCATAGAGCCATATACAAGTATGTCGTCCATTTGGCATATTATTTCTTCCATGCCTTCTAGAGTGTGAGACATTGTTCCCTGGAAAATTATAGGAGTGGATACTACTACAAAGGGCCAAATACTGAAACAATAATGACTGGCATTACAAATGTGGTCAGCAATCTGGATTCTTTGTCCAGAGGCAGTTGCCAACTCTGCTGCTTGCATTCATTGTAGAGAACACACTGTTGCCAGGCTGGGTTCAGCTGCACTAGAACTGCTCCTTCCTGGTCATAATCTTCATTCAAAGATTTGATGGCAGATAGTAATTTAAATGCGTGTTATTGTTTTAATTCATAATTTGAAACAAATATATAATCCCTTAAAAAAATAAAACCCCCATGGGACAAATGGTCCTACTGTGGCTACCAGAGGGATTAAAAGATAATATTAGATTAAAGGAAGATGCTTATACCAGAAAGAGAATGCACCTGAGGATTGTAGAATCAGCGAAAGATGATCAAGAAATTGACAAATAGAGAATGTGGAATTAAACCGTCAAGAAACATAAATACAGATTGCGAAAGCTTTGATCGGTATGCAAAAGGAAGAGATTAGCTTAGTAAATGTGGGTTCTTTAGAGACAAAGACAGGAAAAATTCCAATAGAAGATAAGGCAATGGCAGAGACATGAAACAAACATCTTGTATCTCTCTTCAAAGTGTAAGACGCAAACATTCTGGAAGTAGTGAAGCAATGTACTAGTTAGCCTGACATTAGTAGGGCAAAACGCAAAGTCTGTTATTAGCCTAGTTTTGGAGCACTGATTGAAACACAGAATCGCTGAGCAGAAACTGATAGTCAAGTTCTGCACACATGAGGACAGCCTTAACCGGAATCTTGGGTTCATGTCACACTATCTGTAACTCCCATGACTCGCTAAATGTCCTGGCTGGAGATAATTCACACCTCTTTAACCTGTGCTTCACTCTGTCTCCGCTCTCACTGTCTGCTCCTGTAAAGACTTGTTTACCTGTTAAAACTCACATTCCAACCATTTATCTTGTAATTGAGTTTGCATCTATATATGCTATGTTTGGGAAACAAATCCTGCACTCATCTGATGAAGGAACAGTGCTCCGCAAGTTCGTGCTACCAAATAAACCCGTTGGACTTTAACCTGGTGTTATGAGACTACTTACTGTGCCTACCCCCAATACAACGCCAGCAACTCCAAATCATAATGTGATCAAAGTCAGCATGGATTTATGAAAGGGAAATCGTGTATGTCAAACTGTTCAGAGTTTTCTGAGGGTGTAGCTAGCAGGATAGAAAGGAGAAACCAGCGAATGTTGCGTTTGAATTTTCGAAAAACATTCCATTAAACATCACACAAATAATTATCACACAAAATTAGTGCTCATGGGATTTTGGCTAATATGTTAACAAGGACGGCGGACAGGAAACAGAAAGGCCACTTGATATATTGTGCCTCCATGGCCAAAAAATGAGCCATCCAGCCTGATTCTACTTTCTAGTGTTTGGTTCGTAGCCCTGCAGATTCCTGCCTCTATCCTACTCTTTCAGGCAGTGAGTTCCAGACCCCCTCCCACAACCCTATGGATGAAAAACACTTTCCTCATCTCCCCTCTGCTGTTTTTACCAATCATTTTAAATTCATGCCTCCCAATCACTGAGCTCTATGCTAAAGTAAATCAACACTTTCATCCACTTTATCCAGTCCACTCTCAATTTCACATATCTTAATCAAATCTCCCCTCAGCCGCCTCTGCTCCAAGGAGAACAACTCCACACTATTCAATATTTCCACAGAGCTGCAATTTTCCAGTCCTGGCAACATCCTCCTAAATCTCCTCTGTAGCCTCTCTAATGCAATTTCTGTAATGAGGTGATCAGAACATTGTAGTCAAGTTAAGTCTTAACTAAAGGTTTATATAGTTTCAGCATAACCTTCCTGCTCTTACATTCGATGCCTCAGCTCATAAATGAAAGGATTTCATATATCTTCAAGTTTTCTCATGATACAAAGTTAGGTGGGAAGTCAACCTGCAGTGAGGGAACTTGCAGTGAGGCTGTGAAAGCATTCAGACAGTTAAGTGAGTGGGGAAGAATCTGACAGAAGGAGTAAAATTTTGGGAAGTCTGAAGTTATCTATTTTTGAAGAAAAAATTAAAGAAGCAGAATGTTCTATGAATGGTGAGAGACTCTGGGATTCAGAAGACCTGGAAGTTCTCATGCACAAGTCACAGAAAGTTGATATGCCTGTACAGCAAGCCACTGGGGAAGCAAATGTTATGTTAACCGTTACTATGAGGGATTGGAATATAAGAGTAAAGAAATCTTATTGCAATTATGAGGTCTTGTGAGTCCACACATGGAGTACTGTTTGTTCTTCCTACCTAAGTAAGGACATACTTGGCTTGGTGGGAGTACAATGAGTATTTACTGGATTGATTCCTGGGATGATGGGATTGTTCTCTTGGGGAGTAATTGAGAGACTTGGGGTGCGAATCTGAGGCCCATTAGTCTGGGCTCAATCCCGTTTCAGCAGCTGAATCTCATGAGAGGGCCATAACAGGATTTGTCCCGTCCCTGCCAGCAACATATGAGGGTATGAACCTGATTTCCACGAAATTGATTTAATTTTAATGTCATTAAACAGCTCAATGCCATTGCTGCTTAGAGCATTGAATGTGCACCCCCCCCCCCCCCCCCCCCACATCGCCAGTGTGCCATCATACTGACAGAAATCACTGCTGGTTTCAAAATGAAAACCAGTCATGATGACTTTGCCGGGGTTGCAGAGGTAAGTATAACTCCTGAGTGGTGAGGGATGTGGCTGAGCAGGTTGGCAATGCCAGTGTGGGCCCTTTCTGTAGTCCCATTGAGGTCTTCCCTTTATGTATGTGCTGGGGAGGTAGGGGGTGTGGGGATGATGGGGGTGGGGCTTGTGCCAGCATTGAGGGTGGAGATTATAGCGGGAATACCCCATTGCTGATAGAGATAGGAAAATGGGCGTTAGGTCACCCTAATGCTTGTTGCCTGTTGTGAGTGTGTAGGTGCCCCAGTCTTTCAGTGGTGTGAGGGGAGTTGTCCCTCTACATGTGAGGGTTGGGAGTGTTCCCCATGTTTGTGGGGAGGGGGCTTCTGTTTGGAGAGTGGAGGGTCCCAATGTCCTTGGAGAGGGGAAGAGGGGGCCTTTAACTTTAGTTTAAGATTGGGGCAGCAGCACCTTGAAATTACACAGAGTGCTGTTTGGTCAGCCTAGAATAAGCAGCTGGGAAGCCAGCAAGTTTTACAAATTTTCACATCTGATCCAGTGCTCTGTGCAATTGTGTAAAAATTCCACCTTTAATCTTTAAACCTGAGAATTTGGAAGAATGTGAGGTAATCTAATTGAAACATAAAATTCTGAAGGAACTTAATTGGATAGGTATTGAGAAGATACTTCCCCAGTGGATATTCTAGAACCACTTAGATCTGAAATGAGGAGAAATTCCTTTACTCAAAAGATTATAAATATTTGGATTCTCCATCCCAGAATCATAGAGGTTTACAGCATGGAAACAAATCCTTCAGTCCAACTTGTCCAGAAAGAGACCAGAAAGTTCTATCAATGGGTGAGATTTTCCCTCTTCCTGTTGGTGGGATCTTCCGCGTTGGGTTTCCTGCTGATGGGATAGGTGTGCAACACAAATGGCCATTGCCTTTGGCGGGACCAGAAGATCCGCCAATACTAAGCCGCCTCTGCTGCTGGGAAACCCAGTAAGAAGTCTCTCAACACCAGGTTAGAGTCCAACCAGTTTATTTGATAGTAATCTTACAAGCCTCAGGAGGCCCGAAAATCCCAGCCAATGAATTTATTGAAGATGGAGATCAATAGATTTTTGGATTCTAAGTGGAATAAAGGATATGGGAATTGAGTAGGAAGGTGGAGTTGATGTGGAAGAGCACACTAAATAGTGAAGCAGTCTTGAAGGGTCAAATGGCTGAATTCTATTTCTCATGTTCATATGTGAGGATGAAGTGAAGATAATTACATGGAGCAGTAGTGGCACCAGAATCATAGAATCCCTACATGCGGGAGGGGGGCATTTGGCTCATCGACTCTGCACTGACCACAATCCCACCGAAGCCCATTTTCCATAACCCCACATGTTTACCCTGCTAATCTCTCTGACCCTAAGGGTCAATTTAACGTGACCAATCCACCTAACCTTCACATCTTTGGACTATGGGAGGAAACTGGAGCACCTGTAGGAAACCCAAGCAGACACAAGGAAAATGTACAAATTCCACACAGACAGTAACACGAAGCCAGAATTGAATCTGGATCCCTGGCGCTGTGAGGCAGCAGTGCTGACCATTTTGCCGTCATGCCTTCCTGTACTTCTACTTCTCTGTAGTTGAGAAACTTCCTGACATTTGATGTTTAAGCTCTCGTGAAACCTGGCTGGGATACTGTGGGTTGGTCAGAATAGTGGAGCTGTACCTCAATAAACGTGAATGCCTTCAGTGAAGGAAAGGAAAAATGCTGGGCTGCAGACATTGGAACATTGCCTTCAGTTGTACCTTTGAACTAATCAGATTCAAATTAACCAGCTTCTGATATGATGTGATCAGATATAAAAAGCAAAAATCATGCAAATTGCATTCCTTTGATATACAGTGAGCTGTGTGTTCCAGTAGAAAGAAAGGTGTTAAGGGCTGTATTGTTAGCAACAATTCCCAATTTAACTAACTGTTAAAGCAGATTTGAATGAGGTATTATGTGATCTGAATGTCAACGATACCTAATAATGAAAACAGAAGGAATTGTTAATTGTTGGGCATGAGGATTGAATGAGAAAAATGACCATCTCTCAGCCCTAAGAAGGGACTAGGGAGAGGCTTCTAGTTGTTATTATTTAACAATAAGTGAACTGCATGTCAGCTGCAACATGATGTATTGCTGTTATTGTATTTGAGACATTACAAGGTCAGATTGGCTGCCGGATGTGACTTCAACTTTGAATCCCAGTGATAGCATCGATTCTTTCAAACTGGGAGAACTTCCCCATTGATGACCCTTTACCTGATCTTTCAATTTGTGAGGAGTCCCAACAGCATCAATGCAGCAAGCTAATTGAGGAGGAGGCGGTGTCAGCTTGAGAACAGTTTGAGAGAATTATTGACGTCATCTGAATTGCAGCCTCCTACTCGATGAGCTTTTTTTTATATAATTTGCTGTGTCTGGAAACAACTATCCGAATGAACTCATACTAATTGACGTCACTGAGATGTGATTATAGGGTAAATAAGAAATAATTAGTAGCTACACGAGGAGTTCATGAGTTATATTACATTGTAATTTTTCCCAATTTTGTTTAGTCAAAATCTCTCATCCACTAGAGGAATGTTGGTGCTTCAGTGGTAAATTAACAACTTTTTTATACACGTTTCTTTGTATTGAAGCTACAGAGTCGCTATTATCCCACCTTGCTTTTTGTACTCCTGTCAGCTGTATTTCCACCTGTGGACAAGATTTCACCAGATAGATTTCCATCAGTGAATGTGTGCCTCTATCTTGGTGATGATCCTACATCTGAAGTTTTGTCTCTTGTGTCCTGAAGATGATGACTCCTGTCATGCTATTGTTCAGTGTGCCTACTAAACTCTCCAGTGCCTCACCCAAATGGAAAGAAAGATGTTTTTATTCATTTATGAGATGTGAGCATCACTAGTTAGGCCAACATTTATTTTTAGTTGCCGCTGTGAAGATGGTGGGGAGCTGCCTTCCTGAACCATTGCTATCCCTGAGGTGTAGGTACATCCACAGTGCAGTAAGGAAGGGGGTTACAGGATTTTGACCCAGTTACAGTGAAGCAATGGTGATATAGTTCCAAACCAGATGGTGAGTGACTTGGAGGGGAACCTACAAATGGTGGCGTTCCCAGGTCAATGGTAACCCCAGCATGTTAATAGTGGGGGATCCAGCAATGTTAATGCCATTGGGTGTAAAGGGGTGATGGTTAGATCCTTTCTTGCACCTTTCACAAGCTCAGAATACTTCAAAGCGCTTGAGTGCGATCACTGTTGTTAATGGCCCTTTTTAACACAAGTGTAGATTTTGGCAGATTATTGTAACATGAAGACCATCACAAACCAATGTTCTCTCTTCTAATATCCGTTTTCTAGTATAAGTTAAGAAACAGTAAACAGGACTCCAACTAACCCAAATTCGGAAAGCTAAGACCAATCGTAGCACCCTTCCCACAACTGTGACTGAGATTAGCAAGTGTAACAATTAAGATAACCGGGCCATGAAGGATTAGAACATAAGAACATAAGAAATAGGAGCAGGAGTAGGCCATCTAGCCCTTCGATCCTGCCCCGCCATTCATTAAGATCATGGCTGATCTGTCGCTGCTCAGTTCCACTTTCCCGCCCTCTCCCCATAACCCTTAATCCCCTCTCTTATCAAAAACCCATCAACCCGCGTCTTAAAAATATTTAGCGAGGCAGCCTCCACCACTTCAACGGGCAGAGAATTCCAGAGATTCACCACCCTTTGAGTGAAGAAGTTCCTCCTCAACTCTGTTCTAAACCGCCCCCCTTTTATCTTGAGGCTGTGCCCCCTAGTCCTACTGTCTTTTATGAGCGGGCAGAGTCTCTCCACCTCTATCCTATCCATCCCATTCATCATCTTATACGTCTCAATGAGATCTCCCCTCATTCTTCTAAACTCTAATGAGTACAAGCCTAGTTTATTCAGCCTCTCCTCATAGCTCAACCCCCTCAACTCCGGTATCAGCCTAGTAAACCTCCTCTGCACTCCCTCCAAGGCCAAAATATCTTTGCGCAGGTGCGGCGCCCAAAACTGCACACAGTACTCCAGCTGCGGCCTCACCAATGCCCTATACAGCTGCAGCAAGACCTCCCTACTTTTATATTCAATCCCCCTCGCTATGAAGGCCAGCATCCCATTCGCCTTCCTGACCACCTGCTGCACCTGCAAGCTGGGTTTTTGCGACTCATGCACAAGGACCCCGAGGTCCCTCTGCACCGTCGCCTGTTGCAGTTTTTCGCCCCGTAAGTAATAGTCCTTCCTACCATTCTTCCTACCAAAGTGGACCACCTCACACTTGCCAACATTAAATTCCATTTGCCATTTCCTGGCCCATTCGCCCAGCCTATCTAGATCCTTCTGCAGACTCTCCACACCCTCCGCACAATTTGCCGTTCCCCCAATCTTGGTGTCATCAGCAAATTTCGACACCCTACACTCGGTTCCCTCCTCCAGATCATCTATATAAATGGTAAATAGCTGAGCCCCAGCACCGACCCCTGGGGCACTCCACTAGTCACCATCCGCCAATCCGAATAGCACCCATTGACCCCCACTCTCTGCCTCCTATTTGACAACCAATCCTCTATCCACGCTAACACCCTACCCCCAACTCCATGTCCCTTGACCTTCTGCAATAACCTCTTGTGAGGTACTTTGTCAAACGCCTTCTGAAAATCCAGAAAGACCACATCCACCGGCTCTCCTCTATCCACCGCCCTAGACACATCCTCATAGAACTCCAGTAAATTTGTCAGACACGACTTCCCTTTAATGAAACCGTGCTGCGTCTGCTCTATCAAGCAATTCCCTTCAAGATGCCTCGCAATTTCCTCCTTAATGACAGATTCTAACATTTTACCTACCACAGACGTTAAACTAACCGGCCTATAATTCCCCGCCTTTTGCCTGCCACCCTTCTTAAACAACGGTGTAACATTAGCCGTTTTCTAATCTTCCGGCACTTCCCCGGAATCCAACGACGTCTGGAAAATAACCACCAAGGCATCCACTATCACCTCCGCCATTTCTTTCAGAACCCTTGGATGCATTCCATCCGGTCCTGGGGACTTGTCCACAATCAGCCCCTCCAGTCTGTCGAGCACCGCCTCTCTAGTAACAGTAATGTCATTGAGACCCTCCAGTCCTACCACCTTTCCATCGCTAACACCCGGCAAATTATTCACGTCCTCCTCCGTGAAGACAGAAACAAAAAAGTTATTCAATACCTTAGCCATATCCCCATCCCCTACCACTAGGTCCCCTTTCTCATCCTCTAAAGGACCAACATTCACCCTAGCCAGCCTCTTCCTTTTTATATATTTATAAAAACTCTTGCTATCCTTTTTTATATTAAGTGCTAGCCCAGCTTCATAGTTTCTTCTACCCTTCTTTATCAACTTCTTTGTCAATCTTTGTTGACATTTAAACCTCTCCCAATCCTCTTCTCGCCCACTACTCTTAGCTACTCTAAATTCCTCCGCTTTTAATTTAACACTTAACACTTGAACTGGAGCTGAGTCTTTATACACCAGTAAGTATTTAATTACAGAGAAGCACGTTACAAACATGCACCTCCAGACCCACAGTCACAGCCTGCTTCTATATATGGAAGCAGAAATGAATCCCCGGTTAATGCTCACTATCTGAATACTATTAAACACCTAATTAATATATAATCGTCATTGAGATTCATTTCCTTTGAGTGAGTTGAGCAAGATGAATGAAAAGTGTTTCCATTATTCTGAGGAGAGTTGCATTAAAATGCCTGATTATTTCTCATTCTGTTCTGGAAAATCTTAAATAAGAAGTTCCAAGTGACGTAACCTTTTTTAATGAAAGGAGACTTTTCAACTAATACATAACAAATAGGTCACTCCTTTGAATAGTTACATTCACAAGGCTGAGAAGCTGCTGTCTTGAGATGTAGGGATCATCTGCTCTTGAGCAGAGAAAGCTAAGATGTTTTTTAAATTATGAGGGGTTTGATAGTGTATCTACTTGTTCCAAACGTGTTTACTCTAATATATTTTAGTTAGAAAGTTACATTATTTGCAATTATGTGTTTAAGAACTTTCAGAACAGAATGAAACATTACTGAAAAATAGGAACAATGAGTGCTTGCAGTGAAAATTGAGTGTCAAAATATGCATCTAATATTAAAATCAAATAAGTGGATATTGAGGTAAGTAATAAAGCAAATAGGTTGAGAATTATTGTAAAACCTGATCCTCCTGAAAATAAAGTAATTTGAGGAAAAGAATGTGAAATAGAAGGGGGAAAGATGGTCTCTCAAGTCTTTTACTTCCATGCGCTATATGCAGTAGACTTTGTCATGGATTTTACCTACTTGCTTGCACTAGAGAAAGTTCTGCACAAGTATTCCTGATACCAAAAGGTTTTGAAGCAAGACTTCAGGACGCTGATACGTTTCTACAACACCAGTACTCAACCATCCTTGTCCGTTGCCCCACATGCAACTTCCATGCCCCCTGTGCCATGCCACCCTTTTGAGCAAGGTGACACCCACTATATCTCTGAGCCTCTTAGCTGGCACCGATCCCTGCAGACTCCAATATCACTTATTCAGCAACACAAAAGGAAAAAACTGGACTTATGCCTGTTCAAAGTGTTCTGCTTCAGTGTTGTTTCCTCCTTTTAAAACTTATTTCTAACTTTGACAGTATGCAAATAATCACATGGAATGTTGGCACTGCTGTTCCACCTGATGACGTCACCTCTCTTTTGGGTCTGAATTCGGTTGATGCAAGAATTGACATGTACGTCATTGGGTAAGTGAAGGTTTTTTCTTTCTTTGCAGTTGGGAATCTTGTATTTATCAAGTGGGTGAGAGAAGTTAGTGGCAAAAAATGAAATGTCTTCATTTATATTTGCTAACTCAGTGCAAATTGGATGTCTATGGGGCTGTATGTTTCACAGTTTGTCCCCCCCAGTGCACCCTGTGGTGTTTTACTTCAAATTGATAGTTTGTGCTGAGTTATTTCATGTCAGTTGTGGTTAAAGATAGATGTTGCAGTGGGCCTTAGTATCTATCAGTAAGAAGGAAAAATGTGTCTCTAAGTTCCTGTTAACTCCTTCATTGAGGACATTTAAGTCTGGGATAAACTGATTTTTGGTTTCTCAGTAGTTAAGGAATGTGGGTAGTGGGCAAAAAATGGAGTTGAAGTCCAAAATCAACCATGATGGTATTGAATAGTGGAGCAGGCTCAATGGGCAATGTGGTCTACTCCTGCTCCTATTTCTTATGGCTTTGTGCTATGTAGAAGCTGCTGTTGGAAAATACAAATTCAAGTGAGAATAGGATTGGGCTGATTGTGGTGCCTACATTAATGGCTGTGGACGTCATAAGTTCTCACATAGAGTAGCAAGTCAGTGGTGATCATGGACCTGTACTGTAGCAAAAGTTATCACCTTCTGGAGATGAGAGGAAATGGAAGACATTGAGAGATAAGGCACTCTCAGTTCATATTAGATGTAAGTGATTTCCTTAAGCAAATGAAGGTGAAAAATTAGGTAATGAAGTTGTATCTTTGGAGTAGTAATTCTGGAGTCTGTGATCTTTTTTAAGACCAGCGGTTAAAATCCTCAAATACTGGAGAGTATCAGATCCAAATGGGGAAAGATTAGGATTTGGTTGTAAAAAAAAATTGTGGACTCTTATCACTTACTGTGCAATGAATGATCATGCTTCAGTCTTTGCCCAGGTGCTGATCAGATCTGGTGTCATATTTCACCAGCCAAATCCTAAACAGGCTGGGAATTTGAACTTGATTTTTATACCACTGACAATATCACTTCTTATTTTTAACTTGAAAACTTAATTGAAAGAACAGTGTGCACTGTGTAGGGCACAGACAGCTTTGAAAGGGGAGGAACTAAATCAGGAATAGTGATTAAATAGAATAATAGAATGGTTTCCTTCTGCCATTCAGTCCATCATGTCTATGTCAGCTCTGTGCGAGAGCAACATAGCTACTCTCACTCTCCTCCCTCTTCATCTTGCCCTGCAAGTGTTTCACTTCAGACACTTCTCCAATTCCCTTTTGAAATCCACAGTTGGAACTGCCTTCACCATATTCTCAGACAGTGTATTCCAGAACCTAACTGCTCACTGGGTAAAAAAAACTTCCTCTCATGTCACTTTTTTGGTTTTGTTACCAATCACTTTAAATTGATATCCCTGTTTCTCTTTTTCTACTTTGTCCTAAAACCCTTCATGCTTTTGAATATTTCTATCAAATTCTATACCTTCTCACTTCTATGGATAAAGCCCCAGCTTTTCCAATCTATCTATATAACTAAACATCTCAGGAACCATCCTTGTAAATCTCTTCTGCACCCTCTTTGACGCTTCACATCCTTCCTACAATAGATTGCCCAGTATTGGGCACAATCCTTTAATTGAGGTTGAATCTAAATTACATAACTGTTCATCATAAATTATTTGCTTCTGTATGTTAAGCCTCTTTATTAAGCCTAAGGATGTTGAATGCCTTTCTCAGCCTGCTCTGCTACCTTCAATGATTTATACACACACAGCCCCAGGTGTTTCTACTCTTGCACCTTCTTTAGAATTGTAATTTTTCAGTTTTTATTGCCTCTCCTCATGCTTCCTGCTAGAATGTATTACTTCAGACCGCATTAAATTTAACCTGCCTGTAATGTCAGACTTGACTTTAAAAACCTTCATGTTGTACAGGAAGAAAAGGTTACAGAATGTTGGTGTTCCACTGATTTTAGGTCTTGCAAAATTAGGGTGACAAATTTCAGTATCTATACATTAATTATTTATTCATACACACTGCAGACTTTGACTTGCATGTTAAATAAAAGTGAGTTTTTCTTTTGAAATACCATGGTGAGGGTGTCAGGAGAAGCAAAAGCCTATGGATTGTTTTTTAGAGGGAAATCGTCTCCCCTTCGGGATTTGTGGGTGATTTGGATTACAAGCATTGGCATAGCAACAAATTATATTCATAACAGTGCCCTTTAGACTTTAGAATGAACAGCTTTTACTAGTCTAGGACGTGCAATGTAGTCAGATCAAAGGGATCAAACCCAAAATCTTCAGTAATACTTTTACCGTTACTAAGACATCTGCTTAGAGTCATAAAAATTTACAGCGTGAAAACAGGCCCTTTGGCCCTACTTGTCCATGCTACCCTTTTTTTTAACCCTAAACTAGTCCCAATTGCCCGCATTTGGCCCATATCCCTCAATACCCATCTTACCCATGTAACTGTCTAAACGCTTCTTAAAAGACAAAATTGTACCCACCTCTACTATTACCTCTGGCAGCTTGTTCCAGAGACTCACCACCCTCTATGTGAAAAAATTGCCCCTCTGGACCCTTTTGTATCTCTCCCCTTAAACCTATGCCCTCTAGTTTTAGACTCGCCTACCTTTGGGAAAAGATATTGACTGTCAAGCTGATCTATGCCCTTCATTATTTTTTAGACCTGGATAAGATCACCCCTCAGCCTTCTATGCTGCAGACAAAAAAGTCCCAGTTTATCCAGCCTCTCCTTATAACTCAAACCATCAAGTCCCAGTAGCAACCTAGTAAATCGCTTTCTCGCTCTTTCTAGTTTAATAATATATTTTTTATAGTAGGGTGAACAGAACTGCACTCAGTATTCCAAATGTGGCCTTGCCAATGTCTTGTACAAATTCAACAAGGCATCCAAACTCCTGTATTCAATGTTCTGACCAATGAAACCAAGCATGCTGAATGCCTTTTTCACCACTATGTCCACCTGTGACTCCACTTTCAAGGAGCTATGAACCTGTATCCCCAGATCTCTTTGTTCTGTATCTCTCCCCAGTGTCCGGCCATTAACTGAGTAACAGCTGCCCTGGTTCAATCTACCAAAATGCATCAACTCGCATTTATCTAAATTAAATTCCATTCATCAGCCCACTGGCCCAACTGATCAAGATCCGGTGCAATCGGAGATAATGTTCTTCAGTGTCCAGTATGTCACCAATCTTGGTGTGATCTGCAAACTTATTAACCATGCCTCCTATATTCTCATTCAACTCATTAATATAAATGACAAATAAAAGCGGACCCAATGCCGATCCCTGAGGCATACTGCTGGTCATAGATCTCCAGTTTGAAAAATAACTTCTACAACCACCCTCTGGCTTCTGTCATCAACACTGGCAACTCTACATCATGTCTACATTCTGTCATCAAGCCAGTTTTTTATCCATTTAGCTACCTCACCATGGATCCCGTGAGATTTAGCCTTATGCAACAAACTACCGTACGGTACCTTGTCAAAGGCCTTGCTGAAATCCATGTAGACAACATCAACTGCACTGCTCTCATCTACCTTCTTGGTTACCCCTTCAAAAAACTCAAATTTGTGAGACTTGATTTTTCACTCAGAAAGCCATGCTGACTGTCCCTAATGAGTCCTTGTGTCTCTAAATGTTTGTAGATCCTGTCTCTCAAAATACCTTCCAACAACTTAGCCACCACAGATGTGAGGCTCACCAGCCTGTAGTTATTACGCTTTTCCCTGCAGCCCTTTTTTTTTGTATATTTTGTAAAGATCTAGCAAGTGTTAAGTCTGCTGTGCAACCATTCAAAATTTCAACTCTCCTTTCATAAATACTTATTGGGATAATGTTCTGCTATTTGAACATGACGCTCATCCACAAGTACTTTCATTGCCTAGGCATCAGGGGTTGGGGTATTGGTTCCTTTTCCACTCTTAAGTTCACGGATACTTTAGCTGAAATGATCGTGTTGAGATTTGCTAGCTCAGCACAGACCAGCAACTGAACCCTGGATTTACCTGCTCTGTTATCATTTACTTTAAGATGGAAGTTCCTCACAAGCCTCTCCAAGTGTGTGCTAGATTCAGTTTTCTAGGAATATTCTACTTTCATTTCTTTGTGAGCTTACCTTCAAAGTAAATGCAATTATTCTTTAAGTGAGGGGGCCAGCAAGAGGCAGGAGTGAACAGGAATGAAGCGTGATTGTTCCTGTATTCTGAACACAGAGAATAAGCCAATAAGAGGGGGAGGGAATCTGTCCAAGCATTTCATCCATAGGATTTGTTGGCAAGGAAGAGGTGGAAAAATACCCAAACCAGTCAGCAGCTCGATTGGTGTCTGTATTAGTTATTGATCTACTTTCATTATACTTGTTACTGGCAGGAAGCTGGAGGACAGGGCTGTTAGGATTGAGCACAGCAAGGATTACAGACTTCTTCAAAAAGCTTTTCACAATGCTGAAAGAATGTTTTATGATGCCGATCTCTCTGATATGTATTGAAGGAGTGAGTTGGTTCCAGCCCATGTATTAGAATGAAGTAAACTCGTATTGCATCAAAATGTTTGTAGCATATCAAGATTCAAGATTCTTCACAGAATCACTACAGTGCAGAAGGAGGACATTTGGTCCATTGAGTCTGCACTGCCTCCCTGACAGGGCACCTTACCAGGTCTATTCCCTGTCCTATCCTTGTAACACAGTAAGAAGTCTTACAAAACCAGGTTAAAATCCAACAGGTTTATTTGGTAGCAAACACCACTAGCTTTCGGAGCGCTGCTTCTTCATCAGGTGAGGTGAGTGAGTGACAAAGGAGCAACGCTCCGAAAGCTAGTGGTGTTTGCTACTAAATAAACCTGTTGGACTTAACCTGGTGTTGTGAGACTTCTTACTGTGTTTACCACAGTCCAACGCCGGCATCTCTACATCACGACTATCCCTGTAACTCCATGTATTTACCCTGCTAATACCCCTAACCTAAAAATCTTGGGACAGACATTAAGGGGCAATTTAGCATGGCCAATCCATCTAACTTGCACATCTTTGGACTGTGGGAGGAAACCGGAGCACCAGGAAGAAATCCACATAGACACAAGGAGAATGTGCAAACCCCTCCCAGAGTGTCACCCGAGGCCGGAATTGAATTCCGTTCCCTTGCGTTGTGAGGCAGCAATGCTAATCATTGTGCTACCATGCCGCTCGTGTATATTAATATGGGGACAGAGAGCTCATGAAAGTACAAGATCTACTTGGTCATCCACCATCCTAATACAAATCTTATGTTAAGCAAAATACTGCAGATGCTGGAAATCAGAAATAAAAGCTGAAAATGCTGGATAAACTCTGTAGGTCTAGCAGCATCTGTGGAGAGAGAAACTAAATTCATGTTTTGAGTTTGTATGACTCATGAATTCAAAATTAACTCTGTTTCTCTCTTCACAGATTCAGCCAGACCTGCTGAGCTTTTCCAGTATTTTCTGAAACTTATATTGTTAACATGTTATCCGTGTACCTGAGAAGGTCCTTTATATTGTGCGCTGAAAATTACTAATATCCAGTGGCCACAGGGTGAAGAATTTTCACTGAAGCATTTCTCTGTGTTGTAAAGGTTAATTAAAATTCACTGAAATGCATCAAAATATGCTCATGTTCTGACCTGAAATCAAAGAACTTTAATAATCTCCAAACCCTAACACTGTAAAAGCACTTCAGACCCAATGGGGCTGATTTTGACCTTATGAGCAATACAGTCTACATTCCTCCCAGCGGATAGGATTGGAAATCAAAACTGGGAGAGGTGTACAATGGCCCACCAATGTATTATCACCTGTTTGTTTGGCAGCCTTGCCTTCAGATTCTTGATCCTAACCTCTGGAATTGGTTCCCTAAACCTCTCTTCCTATCTCTGCTCTTTTAAAGCACTCCTTAAAATTTGTTCCTTGATCACACTTGTTCTGATATCTGCTTATGTGGAGAGAAGGTTGAAACTACAATAACTTGCAAGTAGAAAGCACCTCAATCTTCTCTCCACATAAAGCGATATCAGGTCACTATCACACAAAGCCAAAATCTACCTCGGTGAATCATGATCTCGAGTGGTTCCTGAGTGACATTGTTTGTCCCCTCCCTTCAGAAGATATCATTCTGTATCTGAATTGCACCACTGTATCTCTGGTTATGTGCTTCTTCCATCCTTCTGTTACTGATCTTCCCATAAACTACATAGAACATACAGCAGAAAAACAGGCCATTTGGCCCAACCGCTCCATCTGTGTTGTGATTCACAAGAACCTTCTTTCATCATGTGTCCACATACCTTTTATTATTTTCTCCCTCATATTTTAATCCATCTTCCCCTGAAGTGGATATTTAATTCCCCTTCTTTTATGACTCCACGAATCAGTTTTTGGCAACATTTTTATGTTGGATGTGATACAAATTTTAGAGCAGCAATCTGTATTCTTCATCCTTCTGGTGTACATGCATAGTGATTTTTGACATGATCTAAACATTCGTGCATTTCCAAACAAAGGAGGAAAAGTTTACCAGGCATTTTTTCCATAAAGACCATGTTCCTTTAAGATGCCAATCACTGGTGTGTGCTACTTGTCACTGCAGCCGAATGAATTTTAAACGAAGCAGTCACAGGTTTGTTGCAGCAGCTTAAATTACTGGAAACTACTGAACAAATGTTATCAAAAATTATTATTTGCACAAAGATTTTATTTTCCTTTCCCTTGGCAACAAATGTATCCATGTCAGTAAAAAGTCAGAATCAACATTGGATAAAGATTTGTTTATTACTTATTAATATTAATAATTCAAACCAATATTTTAGCAGCAGGCTTCATTTGTGTTCTGTGAACATAACTGTACTTAGCTTCTCTGGAGGCCATGATGATCTTTAAAAGGGTTTTGGTTTTTTTTTAAAAACCAGCGTATTTGCATCTGTACTCTTCCCTTCCCCCTTCCCCCTTCCCCCTGAATAGCTCATAGATAATTTAGATCATTTTGCTCTGCTGTCATTGGCAAAGCTAAACTCATCAGATTTTTTAATGATTGCCGTTCAGCAGCCATCTTCCGGACTCCCACAGGAGTCTCTTTCTGAGCGCAGTCACTGTTCGGTCAATAGCTTGACCCTTCACTGTCATCAGGTTGCAGACATGTAGATGTGTATTGCACTTGATTGACATGAAATCATAGTATAGCTGCTCTGTGCCTTATGCAACATATCAGGACCTTTGCAGCTGAGCCTGTGCTGTATCCAGTGCACCTTATAAGCATGAATGTGGGGAAGAGTGAATTAAGGTAGTTCCTCCAAGGGCCAACTTAGGAAAAAGGAAAAATGTGTGAAGAAAATCTGTTTCTCCAAAGTGTGGGCATGTGCAGCTGGACTAGGCATGGTGGCTCAGCGGTTAGCGCTGCTGCCTCACGGCGCTAGGGACCCAGGTTCAGTTCCTAGCTTGGGGACTGTCTGTGTGGAGTTTGCATGTTCTCCCTGTGTCTGCATGGGTTTCCTCTGGTTGCTCCAGTTTTCTCCCACACTCCAAAGATGTGCAGGTTAGGTAAATTGGCCATGCTAAGTTGCCTCTTAGTGTCCTGCGTAGGTTAGAGGGATTAGCAGGGTAAATATGTTCGGTTGCAGGAATAGGGTCTGAGTGGGATTGTTGTTGGTGAAGACTCGATGGGCCGAATAGTCTCTTTTGAGTTATAGGGATTCTGTGATTCTATAACGATAGTTTGTAGGGAATGTGTAGAGCCACATTTGAACTACCTACTTTCTGCTTCCTCTATCTTTCCATGTTGTTTTGAAGAGGGTTAAACATTGGCATCTATGCCTGGTCGAGTGAAGCAAATGAATTGGATACAAACTTGCGGCAGAAATAAGAATAGATCAGGGTGGGATCATTATTTGAGTTTGGAGGATTTATTTGCCAAGGATGAAAATCCCATTAAAACCTCAATAATATGAATAATTATTCAATAACATGAATCATTAATTGATGCTTGCACATTTTGAGATAGAGAAGCAAGCATGACCAAAATGGATTTTTATTTCAGGAGTTTTTTTGTGTGTTCAGTTCACTCAAAACCAATTAGTCAGACCCAATAAGACAGGTCATAGTTCTATGGGAAAAGTTTAGATCGCATTTCAAATCGTTGGCTCTATGAAAACATTGTGGTTTGTTCTGGTAGAAATCACTGCTCATGTTTAGGTTCCCTGAATAATTTTTGCAGAATTTATTTCAATATTGAAATTTTGTTTCAAAATCAAAAATAAAATAGAATGTTTATAATAAAGACTTTAATCAACAAAATATTTTTGGAATGTCAATTTATGAAGTTCAAGTGAATAAGTACTTGCAGTTAGTTTGGCAAATGATAATGTTAATCAGAGTTTGTGTGGGCTGTCAGCTGTACCTTTAACATCTGCTTTTTCAGATGAAGCAATACATTAAGTCAATGCTGCCTAACTGGCTGAAAAGTAGATGAAAACAGAGAAAGCAAATTGCATACCTCACACTGGTTCTGGAATTTGTCACAACTGGGTTTAACACCAAAATCAATTGATTTCAGATTTTAAGCAAGTGTGGAGCAGTTAATCATTCCCACCCTCTGCCCTATCAGAGACCTTTCATTTTGTCCTTCCTTCTCCCATGCTCCCACCTTTCAGTTGCTTGAAATGTATGACATTTCTATTTCCCCTCAGTCTGAAGAAAAGTTCTTGACCTGAAACGTTGACTCTCTTTCTGTATCCATGGATGCTGCCAGATCTGCTGAGTATTTCCTGTATTCTCTGTTTTTATATCTGAGTTTATGTAATTTCTTCTCACCTTGTCCGTGCAACCCTAGCAACATTACAAGGATTATATTCTGCTTTGGTGCAGCCTCAAAACTCTACACTGTATTTAGGGTTGCCAACTATGATTAAATATATTCCTGGAGGTTTCATCACATGACTTGTCCCCATGCTCCAGCCATTAGTCAGCCAACACATCCATCTTTGTGATATACTATCTTCCAATGCTCACTGAAAAGCAAAAAAGCTGATTACCCAATTGGATGATGCTTGACTATCAGTCAGGCAATTTTTTTTCCCCATTTTTTTGAAGTTTTTATATCTGGCAAAGAGCAATGTTTAAAGAAAATGGCACAGTAAATATTTGAATGCCTCTGATTTTTCTCCATGGTTGCATACAACAGTGTTCTAGAGATTAATCCTCCAATTAATCCTGGAGGGTTGGCAACCCTACAAAGAATTCCAGATGTGGTCTAGCTAAGATTTTATATAGTTGTAGCACAACTTCCTTTCCTTTATATTCCAGCCCTGTAGAACATAAGAACATAAGAAATAGGAGCAGGAGTAGGCCATCTAGTCCCTCGAGCCTGTCCCGCCATTCAATAAGATCATGGCTGATCTGTCGTGTCTCAGTTCCACATTCCCGCCCTCTCCCCATAACCCTTAATCCCCCTGCCTATCAAAAACCCATCAACCTGCGTCTTAAAAATACTTAGCAAGGCAGCCTCCACCACTTCAACGGGCAGAGAATTCCAGAGATTCACCACCCTTTCAGTGAAGAAGTTCCTCCTCAACTCTGTTCTAAACCGCACCCCCCCCCCCCCCCCTTTATCTTGAGGCTGTGCCCTCTGGTCCTTCTGTCCTTTCTGAGCGGGAAGAGCCTCTCCACCTCTATCCTATCCATCCCATTCATCATCTTATACGTCTCAATGAGATCTCCCCTCATTCTTCTAAACTCTAATGAATACAAGCCTAGTTTATTCAGCCTCTCCTCATAGTTCAACCCCCTCAACTCCAGTATCAGCCTAGTAAACTTCCTCTGCACTCCCTCCAAGGCCAAAATATCCTTGCGTAAGTGCGGCGACCAAAACTGCACACAGTACTCCAGCTGCGGCCTCACCAGTGCCCTGTACAGTTGCAGCAAGACCTCCCTACTTTTATATTCAATCCCTCTCGCTATGAAGGCCAGCATCCCATTCGCCTTCCTGACCACCTGCTGCACCTGCAGGCTGGGTTTTTGCGACTCATGCACAAGGACCCCGAGGTCCCTCTGCACCGTTGCATGCTGCAGTTTTTCACCATGTAAGTAATAGTCCTTCTTACCATTATTCCTACCAAAGTGGACAACCTCACATTTGCCAACATTAAATTCCATTTGCCAGTTCCTGGCCCATTCACCCAGCCTATCTAGATCCTTCTGCAGACTCTCCACACCCTCTGCACAATTTGCCGTTCCACCAATCTTGGTGTCATCAGCAAATTTCGGCACCATACACTCGGTTCCCTCCTCCAGATCATCTATATAAATGGTAAATAGCTGAGGCCCCAGCACCGACCCCTGGGGCACTCCACTAGTCACCAACCGCCAATCCAAATAGCACCCATTGACCCCCCACTCTCTGCCTCCTATTTGACAACCAATCCTCTATCCACGCTAACACCCTACCCCCAACTCCATGCCCCCTGACCTTCTGTAATAACCTCTTGTGAGGCACCTTGTCAAACGCCTTCTGAAAATCAAGAAACGCCACATCCACTGGCCCTCCTCTATCCACCGCCCTCGACACATCCTCATAGAACTCCAATAAATTCGTCAGACACGACTTCCCCTTAACGAAACTGTGCTGCGTCTGCTCTATCAAACAATTCTCCTCAAGATGCCTTGCTATTTTCTCCTTGATCACGGATTCTAACATTTTACCTACAACAGACGTTAAACTAACCAGCCTATAATTCCCTGCCTTTTGCCTGCCACCCTTCTTAAACAACGGCATAACATTAGCCATTTTCCAATCTTCTGGCACTTCCCTGGAATCCAGTGACGTTTGGAAAATAATCACCAAGGCATCCACTATCACCTCCGCCATTTCTTTCAGAACCCTTGGATGCATTCCATCCGGTCCTGGGGACTTGTCCATAATCAGTCCCTCCGGTCTGTCGAGTACCGCCTCTCTAGGAACAATAATGTCATTCAGGCCCTCCAGTCCTACCATCTTTCCATCGCTAACACCTGGCACATTACTCACGTCCTCCTCCGTGAAGACCGAAACAAAAATGTTATTCAAGGCCTCAGCCATTTCCCCATCCCCTACCACTAAGTCCTCCCTCTCATCCTCTAAGGGTCCAACGTTCACCCTAGCCAGCCTCTTCCTTTTTATATGTTTATAAAAACTCTTGCTATCCTTTTTTATATTAAGCGCTCGCCCAGCTTCATAGTTTCTCCTACCCTTCTTTATCAACTTCTTTTGTCATTCTTTGTTGACATTTTAACCTCTCCCAATCCTCTTCTCGCCCACTACTCTTAGCTACTCTAAACACATCCGCTTTTAATTTAACACTTTCCTTCACCTCCTTTGTTATCCACGGCTGATTATCTCTCCTCCTACGATCCTTTTTAACGATCGGAATAAATTTCTGCTGAGCACCAAGAAAGATCTCCTTAAAGATCCTCCACTGTTCCTCAGCAGACCTACCATCCAACACACTCCCCCAATCAACATTCGCCAATTCCTCTCTCATCCTACCGTACTCCCCTCTGTTCAAACAAAGGACACATGTCTGGGAACCCACTTTCTCCTCCTCCATCTGCATCAGAAACTCCACCATACAATGATCACTCTTCCCAAGAGGATCCTTCACCACAAGGTCCCTAATTCTACCGGCCTCATTACATAACACCAGATCCAAGATAGCTCGCTCCCTCGTCGGCTCCAACACACACTGCTCAAGGAAACTATCCCGGCAGCATTCCAAGAACTCCTCCTCAAGCCCACCGCGTCCAACATGGGTCGACCAATCAATATGTAGATTGAAATCCCCCATAATTATCGCCGTTTCATTCCTGCACGCCGCATTTATTTGCACGTTAACAGCCCACCCCACCTCCAGATCATTATTTGAGGGCCTATAAATGACACCCACCAGCGTCTTCCTCCCTGACATAGTCTGACATTCTATTAGATTTTGTGATTACTTTTATACCTGACCACAATATTTTAATTATCTGGGTACATGGCTCCATAAATCTCTTTAGACCTCTCTATTTAACTAATGTTCAGATCATCCCTTCTGACTCTAATTACATCACATTTACCTGTGTTTAAATCCATCAGTCAATGTTATGCCCACTTATGTAATCTGTCAATGTCTCTGTAATTTTATGGGCCATCTATACTACTTACGATTCCATCTATTTGTGCCATTGTCAAACTTGGCTAGTGCTCGCCATGTACAGTTGGTGCGTAATCCATTCCCAATCTCAGAAGGCCACTGCCATTTCATGCTCAGTTGAGCTCTGTTGGCAATGGGCAGGACTTCAGCCTGCTCTTGGAAGGAAATCCCACCTTTGAGAGCTGCTGATTAATCTAGCTGACAGCACTCTACACCCTCCAGGCATAGTGCTGCAGTGGCCACAAGAGGTATTGCAGTGCTCTGCTTGGAATTAAGTCCTGGGGCCATTCTTAAGATAGGTCCCAAGGTCAGGAGGGTAGAGAATGCCCTGGGGTCAAGAAGGGCAGGGGGGAATGATCATGGCAGCATGGGGTAGGCCAGAGAAGAGAGAGGGTTGGAGTTCCAAGTCCTAGAGGGGTGAGCACCCCAAATCTAAAGGAACCTTCAGACTGAAGTACAATTTCTGTGTTCCTGCCCAAGATGGAGAATTGTTTCTTTTTCAATTTCCCACTCTGCTCCAACCCAAACTCACCAGCCTAAAAATTAAGGCTGGGTGGGAAACGCCCCTTAAGTGATCATAAAGTCAGTATTGGAGTGGATGGGATCCCAAAAGGAATCTGTCCATGAAATTTTACGCTGTCCCCATCCCTGCTTCAGAATCTGCCTGGGGAGCAAAACATTCTGCCCAATGCCTCTATATTGCATTATCTGAGTCTTTAACAAACATGGTGAACAGTTGAGACCTCTGCACAGATCCATGTGCAACACCACATGACCTATTTCCAAGTCAAGCACATATAATCTTCTGCATTAAAACAAAACAACGAAATGAAGCCAGCTCGAGTGGGATGCCCAGTCTCAGCATTGGAGGAAGGTCTTGCACTCGTCATAAGAGGCCAAAGGATGCATGAGAATCAGTTGTCTCAGTGACTCACTTGGTCATTTTGAACCAAATCGTGGAGACAAGAAGGACCAAATGAAACCCGTTCCTTTCCTGAATTAGCTCCACAGCAATAGTTTCTACAATAAGTCTCAGCACTTCTGGACTGTGAGAATGGGGAGTGGCAATCCTGCCAAATTCTTCTTCCTGATCTCTGTTTAGTGACTGCTGCTCGTTAGATAGCGCAGATCGGCTGTGTCCACTAAGGTACTGCCAAGTGTTTCTGCAGCTCTGATGTAGTCAATTGGCAAAAACTGTGGGGAAACTGTCTTCACAAGATCAAACTTGGCAGATATGGGGCTACTTTACACTTCTCTGAAGGCTCATATCAGCATCATGGTTTTTCCCGTCACCGAGTACTCTTTCCTCCTTCAGCCTTGGTAAAGAATGTCAATAGGTTCTCGTGCCTCTTGAGATTTGTGCAGTTGTTATTGTGGCATCCTCAGCTATCACTTGATTCATGCATAATTTTCCACAGCTGCTGTTAATGTTTTCTTTGCACAGGTCCAATGTAACACCAGTGGATAACTTTATTATGATAAGAAAGTAATCTTGCAAAATTAAGTGGGAGTTTCATTATTTCATTTATGTCGGTGCAGCACGGTGGCACAGTGTTTAGCACTGCTGCCTCACAGCACCAGGGACCTGGGTTCGATTCCCGGCTTGGGTCGCTGTCTATGCAGAGGCTGCACATTCTTCCTGTGTCTACATGGGTTTCCTCTGGATGCTCCGATTTCCTTCCACACTCCAAAGATGTAGAAGGAATCCCGCAGTGACTAATAAATAAACTTTTAACTTTAAAATTTACTTCTTCCTTGAAAGGAGGCCCATTCAGTCCATCTTTTCCTCCTCTGCCTGGCATTGAACAGCTTCTACACACCACTCATCCGTCCAAATAAGAAGAGTTGCTGTAGGCTCCAGTATGGATCTTAACTATACCTGCTTCTTCATGGGATATGTGGAACTTCTACTTGGGTCCCATCCATCATTTCTTTTTATTTACTTTGAGTATATTTATTTCCTGCTCCTGCCCCAAATCTAGAAATTTCCTTCAACTTTTGTTTCCAATTTTCACCTTTCCTTCACCTTCACATTGTTCATATCTGACTCTTCCTCCCTCAATTCCTCTATCTCCATTCCTGGGAACTGTACATTGGCCAATATATAAGTAAGCCGGTCAACTCTTGGTTACAGTTCCCCCAAACCTGCTTTGTGTAAATGCTGTACCCATTCTCCAGTTTCTCTATCTATGTTGCATCAGTTCTGGTGTGCTTCTGGTACATTTTCTTTATTTCCTTCACCATGGCTGACATTCTTGACTGTGTCCATTCTATTTTCTATACTTCTACAATTACCCAGAAACACCTTATCCTCAGATTCCACCCCACCAGCCTTCCCATCTAACTAATCATTCCCTAGCATTTCCATTATCTCCAGCATGATGCCACCCACCATCAAACACATCTTCTCCCCTTTCGGCATTTCAGAGGGATCATTCCCTTGCCCCGGGACCACTGGTCCACTCTTTAATCACCCGTCCCTCTCCTGCAGACCTTGTCATAGAACCACAGATGATACAACACTGGCCTTTTGGCTTCTCCCTTTATTGTTCAGGGTTCCAAACAATGTTGGAACAGCTATTTGCTTTTAGTTATTTCAATTTTATATACTGTATTTGCTGCTCATGATGTTCTTTGATGGAAAGACCAAACACAGATTGTATGATTACTTTTCACAATGCTTCAATTCAGTCCACCAGCAACCCTGAAATTCTGGGGGTTGACTTGTTCATCGTCCCCACCATTCCCATGCTGATTCTCCTTGATCTCCTACAATGTTCTAAAGAAGCTCAACAGAAACTTGATGAACAGTACCTCTTTGATGAGGCACTTTACAAACTTTCGTACTCAACATTGTACTGTCACTATTTGTTTAAGTCACGGGTAGATAGATTTCTGATTGATAAGGGAATTAAGGGTTATGGGGAGCAGGCGGGAAAGTGGAACTGATCCACTTCAGATCAGCCATGATCATATTGAATGGCGGGGTAGGCTCGAAGGGCTAGATGGCCTACTCCTGCTATTTCTTACGTTCAGAGGAGAGCAAATGGTAATGATTGTGCTTTTCCCATTTACACCTCCTCCAGATGCATTTTTTCTTTTTTTGTGATTGACGTTCCCTTTTACCTTGCACCACTGTCCCATTTGCCACAAATCACTCCCGCCTTCCATCCTATCAAAGGCTTTGCCTCGTATTCTTTCCTTCCCTCCCATCTTTCCCTGATTTTGTTCTTGTCTAAGACCTGTCACATCTCTTAAACTTTTTCTCTGTTCTGTTGAAAGATAATTAACCTGAAATGGGTTAACTCTGTTTCTCTCCACAGGCGCTGCCTGATCTGCTGAGTATTTTTAGCAACTTATGTTTGATTTACATTTCACTTTCTAAAGTGTTTTGCTAATAGTATCTGTTTCTAATCATTGGATGTAAACTGCAAATATATTGGAAAATGCCATTTTCATCATCTGAGCTCATGCCAAAGAATTAAAAGTTCAAGATAATTAAATGATCCAAAATGATCCTGGCCCTACAAGCCTCATCAAAATTCTCATTAACATTTCAAAACGCTTCATATAGAATAAATGACTTAGGAGTGCAGTTACTTTTAGGTAGTCACATGTCAGCCATTTTGCACGTGAGATTCTACAAATGGTAATGAGATGAATCAGGTTAATGAGGTTGTTTCACTAATGTTAGATGAAGGAGGAATATTTGCTGGTCCACCAGGAGTGTTTTCTGCTGTGGTTTGAATATCATAGTAAGTGCTTCTGATTGCCATGCAGTTGGGGCAATTTTTTTAACATCCCAAATAACGATTGACATCTCAGACAAATGCGGTGTGGTCCATTCCAAGCTCTACTGTCATGCCAGTCTAGATTGTGTGCTTGGACCCCTGCTCAACTGTCCTATAGCTGGAATATGGGCAATGCAGCTGATCGCAATCAATAAAAAACCAACCAACAGTTAAAAACAAAATCGATGTCAAAATAAGGTTAGGTGGATTGGCCACCTTAGTGCCCAAAGATGTGTAGGTTAGGTTGATTAGCCATGGGAAATGATTAAGGTTACGAGAATTGGCTGGGGTGGGGTTGGGTCTGGATAAGATGCTCTTTTGGAGAGTTGGTGCAGATTCAAGGGTCTGACTGGCCACCTTCTGCAGTGTTGGGATTCTATGGTCCCTTGTGCAAGGGTCAGCAATTAAGATTCAGTTAGACACTGGCTGAAAATGATAGTGAAGATATCCATTTCAAATAATTAGATTTGAGTTCTACTGTCAACAAGTTATTTTTATCTCAATATTCTGTGCATTTTTAATGTTTGAAGTAATCGGAAAGTTACGTACTGTTGCTAATAAATATGTATCAAGGATTCTTGTATGAAATGTGATCAGAGAATGTGAACAAGGAAAGGAAATGTCTTTGTGACAATCATTTTGGTTTAAACTTTTAATTTGGTTACAAGTGAAGTATCATTTCTGTTTATTACACAAACTCAGTTGGTTACAATTTCAATAACAACTGCATTTAGCTTGATTGTTTTATGAATGTCCATTATTCTTCTCTGAAAGTGCTGGCTCCTTGTTGGGTGACACCTTACATTTTACACCTGCCCTCAACACTTGCCCCTTCAGTATTTTGTCCATTCTTCTTTGCAGTGAGTGTCATTTTCAGAAGCATGCTAATCCTGTCCTCACAATGTACACTTTTCTTCAGGGGTAAGTTGGTAAATAATCATGGCTGATCTATCCTCCTTCAACCAGGATACTGAAGTCAATTATTGTGCCCTGGGCTCTGCAGGCCCTCAATTTCCATTTGCTGCTATCTCAGCAGAGATTGAAGCTGCGACCTTCCTGGTTTTGAACTCATCAATGCTGTTACCCATTGACCCAATGGAACAGCTTCTCTTGTTAACTGTTACTGATGCTTCATGTTACCTGCTGCGTCTGACTATTCACCTTGCCTGAACTGTTTTGTGCAAACATAAATCTGTCACTCAGCCCAATAAACTTGAAACTGATCATTTTCATATAGATTTGTGTTTCATATTTTGGAGCTGGTCATAGAAATTAGGTTTACAGCAACAGCGTGAACAAACTGTCTTGATTCCAGGTTGTTACATGGAGGAATTTTGCACATTTATATTTTAATAGTGAAAGGCCAGTATTTTAACTCGTAAGAACTCCTGACATTCACAAGCTGGCTAAGTATAAACTGTGATTCTGTCTCTTCTGCTCCTGGAGGTACTGAATCATGCTGCATTTTATTAAAGGTGTTGACATTTTTCTAGCGAAGTGTTTCCTTGGCACTGGACACTAATCACTCACTTCCATACTTATGATTCCAGACACTGTCAGCAGATATTCTGGGATGTTGGGAGATGAGGTGGAGTGTGGGTGGCATGGCTGACTTTCTGACACTATCCTGGCACAAATTCTATTGGTATCCCTGTCCACTAACCCACTTAGACTAATTGTAAATCCTGTGACCGCCTTAGTTGAAAGTAACACAGATGAGAATTTGATCTTGGGTATCTAATGGCTGTGGTGTTGCAGTATTGCTGCTTTAGCCAGGCCAGTCACTACCAGAACGCTGTCTTTATCCAATCTCTATACTCAGTCCTGAAATTCCCTGCAGAATCCAACAATTGCCCTCAAGAGGAGACCAAAGGAACACCCATGGGGAATGGTGGAGATCTGCTTGACTCTGAGTTTGTTTTTGGAAGTTTTCATCTTTACTTGATAGCAATGGCACTTCCATTCAATTGTAGAAGGCAAATGTGGAGACTGTGCAATTCAAGAGATTCCCTTCCTCAATTCCTTAATCAGAGCCCAGCATATGTTAGGTGCCAGTATCTCCAAGTGCCAGTGAGATGTATACACATGGTAAAATGGGTTAGCCCAAGATTGTGACCTGGACCCTGAACTAAATTGGAAACTTTTCCTCTGAGAATCTAGTGCTATTAGTACCCCATGTTCCTGGGAGGAGGTTTCAGAGCAGTGCCAGGGATGGAGAATCTGGACGTTCTCTTCATGGGTAGAACAAGGCTGGGTCTAAATTCTAGTTCTAGACAGGATATGGCAGGTCCCTAAGTTTCCCTGGCTGAAATCATCCCAATAAACACCAGTCAGGGGTCAAACCTGGGACTTTTCTGATATGTAGTGTTCAATCCCTTAAAGGGATTGCATTTGCTAGCTGAGCCAGGGGAGCAAGCCAACAAGTCCTTGTCCTCTTGCTTCTATGGCTTTCAACTCAGATTCTCCACTTCCTTTTTTTTGCTCAATAACTATGAGTAGTTCCACTGTCAGCTTAACCTAGTGTCTTACTGTTGTACCAATACTGTCAGGCCACATTTCCCAGTGGTTAATGGAAAATCAAGGAGAGGGTACTGCTTGTCAAGTATCATGAACCCTACCTCCTACCAACCCCTCAAACTGGGTGTCCAAAACAACTGTTCTTGCTTCTGGAATACTGCAGGTACATCCCCCTACCCTGACCCCCTCTCCACCCCACCCTCTGTACACCCTTTCCCCAGTCATCTAGTCGAAGGTGCTACAACACTTCAATGGGAATTCTTCATGTGCCTCCTGTAATGCAGTAGCTCCCACTGCTGTCTGTTTCTAGTAAAGTAGCTGAGAAAAATATATAGTTTGCATGTTAATCTAGAAGAGATAGAAGATAAGCATCTTGCACGTTGGGTCTTTTATACTTCAGTGTCTTTTGTCAGAGCTGAAACTCATCGAGTTTTCACATACCAATGGGGAGTAAACAGCAGAATTGCTGCAATCAGATTGCTTAAGATAAAGTTAAGATGCAAGGGTTACATGAATGGCATGGTGATTAGCACAGCTGCCTCATAGCGCCAGGTAGGATGGCAACCTGTAACTAGTGGGGTGCCAGTGGGATCAGTGCTGGGGCCACAATTATTTACAACATATATTAATGACTCGGTTGAGGGAAGTGAAAGTAGTGTTGCCACATTTGTGGAGGACATACAAAAAGGTGGGAAAGCAAATGATGAGGATGACACAGTCTACAGAGGGATATAGACCGATTAAGTGAGCGAGCAAAAAATTGACAGATGGAAAATAATGTAGAAAAATGTGAAATTGTGCATTTTGAAGGAAGACTGAAGGAGCTGAGCATTATTTAAATGGAGAAAGACTGCAGAAAACTGTAGCACATAAGGATTGGAGGTCTTTGTGAAGAAATCACACAAAGCAATGTCAGTTCAGCAGATAATAGGGAAGGCAAATGGAATGTTGGACTTTATTTCAAAGGCAATGGAAAATAAAAATAGGGAAATCTTGCTTAAACAATACAAGGAAATAAGGAAAGATATATTGGCATCGAAGGCAGTCCAGAGAAGGTTCAATAGGTTGATCCTGGGTATAGAGAGATTTTCTTATGAGGATTTTAAGTAGGTTGAACCTGTACTCATTAGTGTTTAGAACAATAAGCGTGATCTCATTGAGACATTTAGGATTCTAGGGGCTTGACAGAGTAGATGCTGAAAGGTTGTTTCTCCTTGTGGGAGAGTTTAGGACCAGAGGATATAATCTCAGTTTAAGAGGTTCAAGACAGAGATGAGGAGGAATTTCTTCTCTGAGAGTAGTGAATCTGTGGAATTCTTAACCGAGTTGTTAAGTGTGTTTAAGGCTGAGATAGATTTTAAATTAAGGGAATCAAGGGTAATGGCATAAAGCGGTAAAGTGGAATTGAGGATTATAATATCAGATCAATCATGATCTCATTTATTGAAAGGGCAGACTCAATGGGCTGAATGGCCTATTTCTGCACCTACATCTTAGTCTTATGAGTCTTGACCAATCATCATTTTCATAGAGGAAGTGCATTTGTTCATGTTGCTGATATGGAACTAAAGGCATTGTGATGAGATTAAAATTTAATGAAATAGAGGGACAAAATAGGAGATACTTGTGGGGCCAGTTCCTTTTGTACACTTGAATGACATTGCATCACATTGATTAGCCATTTGTGAAATATATTTGCAATAGCAGAGATTAGATACAGCGAATGAATACCCAAGCAGCAGTTGTGCATTCAAAGTTTCTTAATTTGACTAACTCTATCATTATGTCTAGTTCCAGTGCCAACATCTGCAGCAGAGGTGGAGACACCCTGCTGACTGCTAATGTTGTTGTCTGATATGACTTTGAGTCTCTTCTGGGAGCCTGAAGTCTTGAAGGCCCTGGTATGCTCAAGATGGCTTGCTTTGGGACAGGTTTTCTTGGCTTGGCCTGCTGATGGGATCACAGGTAGAGAAATTTTGAAGTGGCAGGAAACCCTTGGAGTATCCTATGTGGATGCCCCTGGGTGCCTGACTTGCACTTTTCCCTCTGGTTGCCTAAAGCCTCCCTCCCCAATTTTTTGAGAACAAAGGGCGACTGGAGGGAGATTAAGGTGTCCCTTTCCCCCTTTGACCGCAACACTGCTGGAATGCAGCCATTGTTAGAGTGATGGTGTGCAGGTCTGAATGCAAATCCAACAAACTACTGGTCCTGCATCTCCAACCACCCTTCCCATGGAGGCCTTGATACACTTGCCAGAGCCACACCATCAGACAGAGCTTGGATAGACTCCTCTTTTAGTCTGTGATAGTCTCTGATGACTCTGCCTTGTGTTCCCTGGCCTACTTTTGCATTTCTAACATTTATTTCAGGGTCAATTGCAGAGCATCATCATCAATCTCAGACTTTGCAGGGATCTGACCTCCAGCAGTCCTCAAAGTGTCACAGACTTTGCTGTTACTGCCTCCACTAGCTGTGACACATGTTTGTGAGGCGATCATGAGATTGTAATCCTGAGCCTACTCTACAACTAGGATCCACTGGCTTGTGTGTATCTGTGTTGGTGGAGGCTGCAGCTGATTGCAGTGACTGCCACTCAACTGATGGTTCCTCTGTCTTGTCATCTGAAGTTCTCTGAGGGCTGAGGCACTTTGTGTCTTTCTCGGCCTTTTCCTGCTGATGGCTGGAACAGAAAGAAGAGGGAAATAGTGATTAACTGTTATACACTGAATGGATCCTCAGTGACTTGTTCACAGAATCCTAGCATGGTTACAGTGCAGCAGGAGACCATTTAGCCCATCATGTCTGCACTGGCCCTCCGAATGAGCACTTCACCTAGTGCCATCCTCCTACAGGTGTCTACTGCCCTCTGGTTCCTTCCCCTGGTGGTAATCGCTCACTAAGTAGATAAATCGAGTATCTATCAACTGGAAGGAACATTTCACCTCCCTGAGCCAAAACTGTCCTCGCCAATAGTTCTTATTAACTGTGCTTCCACCATCTTTTCAGGCAATGAATTCCGAGTCAAAGCAACTTCTTGAATAAAAAACAATCCTCATGTTATCTCCAGCTATCAATCCTCCTGCCAAACTTCACAAAGGACCAGTCCCTGGCTGGGTAAACCTGTGAAAACAAGCTGCAATTTTCTGTCGATTCATTTTAATAGTGGAAAGTCAAAGGCGATGTGTCTATGATTTCCTGCAGTTTGCTTCCCACTGGGAGTATGGAATTGGCCCTGTAAGGAATTACTTTAAAGTGCAGTCACTTTATTATGTAGACAAACAAAGCATTCACAACAGGGTGCTGCAGGTGGCCATTCCAGTCAATATTTTTATAGTGCCAGTTCAGAGAAGAATGTTGGCTAATGACAGCAGGAAAATTCCCTATTTCCTTTCATGTAGTGCCAAGGAATCTTTAATATCCACCTGCACAGGTTTAACATTTCATTTGAATGTGGAAACCCAATGTATTGTAGTGGTGGCACAATGGTTAGCACTGTTGCTTCACAGCACTAGGGAACCAGGTTTGATTCCTGCCATAGGTGACTCTGTGGAGTTTGCACGTTCTCCCCGTATCTGCATCAGTTTCTTTCGGGTGCTCCGGTTTCCTCCCACATGCCAAAAATGTGTAGGTTAGATGGATTGACCATGCCCCTCAGATGCATAGGTTTGAGGGATTAGCAGAGCCAATACGTTGGAGTTACGGGGACAGGGTGGAATGTTGGTGGGCTGAATGGCCTCTTTCTGCACTAGGGATTCTATTCTATAATTCTATTATTGCCCTAGAAATGTGCTTAAATCCTGAAGTGGGGTTTGAACATGTTTCCCTCAAGCTCATGAGGCAAGAGTGCTGTCAATCAGTGTCTACAAGAGAGAGAGGGAAGAATTTTTTTTATTCAAAAAAGGAATAAACAAAAAGCTGATGCAGTAAAACAATAAGCCTAAAACAAAAACATATGGAAACATTCAGCAGGTCAGTTGGTAAAAAGACTTCAGTTATTGTTTCGGAGATGAACCCTTCATCTAAGCTAATCAGACAAAATATTCACAGTTGAAGTGGTAACTTATCTGTCATCTGTACAGATGCTGTCTGAGCTGCCGAGCATTTCCAGCATTTTCTGTTTTGATTTTATAAAGGAATGTCAAGAATAGAATTCACTGTTACTCATGGTTCTGTGAGGTCTTTCTGACTGTGTTTGAATGCTGATAGATCCCACCACTGTTATTTTCAGCCTCTAGTCAACTCCTTACCGCTGTTTCCATGGAGAACTTGATTTGTTTCTGATTTTTGTGTACTTCATGATCTTTGGTTTGTGCACATTAGAATCATAGAATCTCTACAGTGCAGAAGGAGACCATCTGGCCTATTGAGCCTGCATCAACAATGATCCCATCCATGCCCTATCCCCGTAACCTCACATATTTAGCCTGCTAACTGCTCTGACATTAACAGACAATTTAGCATTGCCAATTCACCTAACCTGCATACTTTTAGACTGAGAGGAAACCAGAGCACCTGGAGAAAATCCACACAGATGCGGGGAGAACGCGCAAGCCCCACAAAGTGACCCAAGCCTGGAATCGAACCCGGGTTCCTGTCACTGTGAGGCAGGAACGCTAACCGTTATACTGTCGTGCCGCCCATGTTAAAAGCTGCTGTTACATGTTCAGACTGAATATATTAACGTGACGCCAGAGGTTGTTCAGTTGGGAATGATATTGGATGAGAAGCTTGGTCCTGCTCCAGCCAGAGCAGAATATTGCTGACCTATTTGTAACTCAAGTATTATCAAATATTATAATTTAGATCTTTCCAGTCTGTATTGTTTGATTTTGGAAGTATGTATTCTCTGACGAAAGACAGAAGCACTTCGTTTTCATCATTACGTACTCCTGTCACTGATAAAGTCATAGAGATTTACAGCGTGGAAACAGGCCCTTCGGCCCACCTTGTCCATGCCATCCAGTTTTTACCATTCAACAAGTTTCAATTGTCTGCATTTGGCCCATATCCATCTATACCAATCTTACCCAGTAGCTGTCTAAATGTTTGTTAAAAGACAAAATTGTACCCACCTCTACTACTACCTCTGGCAGCTTTTTCCAGACACTCACCATCCTCTGTGTGAAAAAATTGCCCCTCTGGATCCTTTTGTATCTCTTTTCCCCCCCCCTCCCCCCTCATCTTAAAATCAGTCGCTCTAGTTTTCAACTCCCCAACCTTTGGGAAAAGTTGTTGACCAAGTATCTCATCTGTGCCCTTCATTATTTTATAAACCTTTATAAGGTCACCCCGAAGCCTCCTATGCTCCAAGGGAAAATTCCCATTCTATCTAGCTCTCCTTATAACTCAAACCATCAAGTCCGGTAACACCCTAGTAAATCTTTTCAGCACTCTTTTTCTAGTTTAATAATATCCTTTCTATAATGGGGTGACTAGAAATGTACATAGTGTTCCAAGTGTGGCCTTACCAATGTCTTGTACAACTTCAACAAGACATCCCAACTCCTGTATTCAGTGTTCTGACCAGTGAAACCAAGCATGCTGAATGCCTTCTTCACCACCATGTCCACTTGCGACTCCACTTTCAAGGAGCTATGAACCTATATCCCTAGATTTCTTTGTTCCATAACTCTCCCCAGTGCCCTACCATTAATTGAATAAGTCCTATTCTGGTTCAATCCACCAAAGTGCATCACCTTGCATTTATCTAAATTAAACTGCATCTGCCATTCATCAGCCCACTGGTCTAATTGACCAAGATCCTCATGTAATCCTAGATAACCTTTACTATCCACTATGCCAGCAATCTTGATCGTGCAGCGTTGTGATCTGGCAGATGGTAATTGCCACACAAAAATAGGAACAGACATAGGCCATTTGGTCCTTCAAATCTGCTCCACCATTCAATATGATTATGACTGATCCTCTATCTCAATGCCATACTCCTGTTCTCTCTCCAGACCCCTTGACATGTTTAGAGTCTAGAAATCTATCTATTTCCTTCTTAAATTTATTTAGTGACTTAACCGCGACAGCCCTCTGTGGTAGAGAATTCCACAGGTTCACCACTCTCTGTGTGAAGAAATTTCTCCTAATTTGAGTCCTAAATTGCCTCTCTCGTATCCTGAGACTGAGACCCCTCGTTCTAGACCGCCCATCCAGAGGAAACAAAATCCCTGCACCCAGTCTGTCTAGCCCTGTCAGAATTTTATATTTTTCAAACCAAATCCCAAAGAGAAACTTGGCAAGTTTATCACAAGTCTTTTCTTTTTGTATTTTGATTATAAGACGTGTGTAATGAACTCAGAAGCACAAATTCCAATAACACTTGAGGGTATTTTAAATATTAAATTAAAACATTTATTAAGAAAAGAAAACTTAAATACACAAGATTACATTTACACAGTTAAAATTATGTTTGCAAAGCATTCCCCCCAAAAAATTTCCTCTTTGGTTAAACTCACAAAATAAACACCTCTTTCGGCAATAATTCCTCATACTTAACTATAAAAATCAGGTGCAAATATAACAAAACAGACCCACTCTTGCTGTAGGAAAAGCATGATATAGGACTTCTCACTTTTATTTCCACTCTGCTATGGAAATTCAAGAAATTTTGAATCAAAACTGCTTTCTGAAAACAGACACTTTTCTTGTTTGGCTGAATATGCTTTACTTTTCCTCTTCACAGGTCTCCTCCATCGCTGAGCACACTTCAGGAGCACTTACATGGCCACTTCCCACACAACTCTCACATCTCTCCTTATTCTATTTTCCTCAGCCCTTGTTTGAAACTTAACTTTCCCGAATTTAAAAATCCTTTATGCTATTCCTGTTGTCCCACTTTCAGGTCAAGTAAAATTGAATAACCTTGTCTTATTTATTTATTTATGATCTTTCCCATTTATTTATGACCGTTTCCAAGTTTTGTATCCTGTTTACTTTGCTTTGAAATTTAACAGCTAAACAACAAAACCTTCTTTATCTCCTAACGCAAATTTCTATCAATGGCTTATTTACTGTAGAAAATTCAGCATAGCCATAATTACTTCGTGTATGCCTTTCACACGTAGACCTCTTTGATGTTCTAAACCTTGCAGCCCAGCTGTCTTCAGTTTAATTAAATTACACACACACACACACACACACACACACACACACACACACACACACAGATCTATATATATATATATATATATATATATATAATATGCCTGCTGCACTGAATAACATAATAAGTGCAAAATATTAAAAATAATTACATGTTTCTTCACAGCAAGTAGATGACAAATCTCTACCCTGTGGTCTCTTGGCAGGTCACAATGCATGTGACTGCAGCACAATACTATATATTACCTACTCCCCGTAGATAGTTTTATACCTCGAGCTGATTTGAGTGGATGGAGGTGATGGGCCTGATTTCCTGTTGTTTGATGCCACCTGCTCAACTGTGCAACATATTTCCAATCTATTGTTGTTGGCGAGGATTGGAAGGAAAGATGCTAAGAAGGAAGCAAAGGATTTTCTTACAATATCCACCCTTGCAGCACATCTTGCACCTGTCACATTCAGGCACACAATATTATGTCTTCATTCACATCATGTTTGGAAATCATGAGATCATACAGCACAGAAAAAAACATTCAGCCCATCATATCTGTCCTAGCTTTTTGAAAGAGCTATCCAATTAGTCCCACACCCTGTTCTTTCCCTGTACTGTTGCTAATTTTTTGAAAATATATGTTCATTTCTCTTCTGAAATGTGTTACAGACTGCTTCCAGCACCCTTTCAGGCAATGCATTCTAGAATATAATAACTTTGTGTTAAAAATCTTTCTGCCCTGGATTTTGTTTTGTCAATTATTTTAAAAGGGCTATCACTATATATTGCTGGTGAGATGAAATATCCACTCCCACCATTGCTTCATGAATCTCCAGCATTTTTTTTTATTCCTTTGTGGGACAGAGGCGTCGCGGGCTGGCAAGCATTCATTGTCCATCCCTAGTTGCCCAAGAGCAGTTGAGAGTCAACCACATTGCTGTGGCTCTGGAGTCCCATGCGGGACAGACCAGTTAAGGGTGGCAGATTTGCTTCCCTAAAGGACATTAGTGAACCGGGTGGGGTTTTTCGACAATTGACAGTGGTTTCATGATCATCACTAGATTCTTAATTCCAGATTTTTTTTAATTGAATTCAAATTCCACCATCTGTCCTGATTGAGGAAGTGTTGCACTGTGGGAGGTTAGTTGTTAAACGAGGACTCATCTACTCTTTCAGGTGGACAGTTTTCCTGTTGTCCAGCCAATATTTGTACCTCAAACAATACCTAAAAGAACCCAAAAGATCTGCTCATTACCATTATTATAGTTAGTGGGAGCTTGCTGTGTGCAAATTGGCTATTATAACGGTGTTTATGTTTCAAAATTATTTCATTGGTTATGGGCTTGTTTGGCACCTTCTGAGGTTGTGAACAGTGCTAATTAATTACAAGTCTTTTTTTCTTTGTTCCTGTTGGAGGTATTTGAGGTAGTGCATGAGAATGACATTGAGAGTGTTGGGTGCTCTGTTTCACTCCAGGGCCTGTTGCATGGCATTGTCAGCATCATTCTCTTCCTTACTATCATCCTTTGCATCCTTATTGCAATGATAGATCTGCAGATAGGATAGCATAAAATAAGAATATTTGAGGAGAACATCTAGTGGTAGTGTGAAGGAGATTCTGGTTGTCTCCTGTTTCACAAGAGTGCCCTGGTAATGGTCTTGGTCTGCTCTATTTCACCAAGCTGATTATCTCTCATAGCAAGAGTGTCTCCACCAGCCCAGTAGCCTATCTTGGGAGGAAATCAACTCTCCAAACTTCTGTTTACCTCCTCTGGAATCCTATTTTTTTTATTGGCATTTTGTGCAAATGTAACAAGATTCATATAAGTAGTTGAAGCCTGCCACTTAAGATATCTCTCCCAGGAGACACTGATTGATGGCAAATGTAATAGATCTCTTGGTAACACCCAGTTAGTGTGGAGAAAGGCTTTTTGGGTCCTCCATGAAAGTTGACAACAGATATTGTAAGATGTAGTGTGAGTAAACTCCTGAACAGGGTATAGACTGAAAGGTTGGGTGGAATCTGACCATAGCTTTTCAAAATGTCAATCCAGATTGAAAACTGGCTCTCTAGCTGCACAGTCTAGTTCTCACTCCTGATTTTGAACCTCTCAGAATAAAGAAAAAGAGCTAGTGAGGTGGGGCCTGAGATCAGGGCGCTCTTTTTAAAGGAAGCCCCGATCAGCATTGAACTGGAGCTCCTCAACACCCCTCTGAACAATCATCAGGGGCTCCTCCCCCATTGTCGCTATCTTTAGGGGCTCTCTCTCTCTCTCCCCTCTTTCTCCCCCTTCCTCTTGCACATCACTGTGGGAATATACTCCTGTTGGGCATGTCCTTCTTCCCCAGAAACTATTACTTACCTTTGCTCCCCCAGAGAGATCCCCTCAACTGAATCTCATCTTTCAAGCCTGTTGTTAACTTGTTGATGTGATGTCATGTTGGCGAGATTTGAATATTCTGTGACCCGATTCCTATCTCATCCAACATTCAGAATGTCCTGTGAGAGTCACATGCAGTGATCAAGGTAGGGAAGTCTGACAGATTTGATTTTCTGTTTCTAGCCGAGTGAACTTCAGGAAGATCAGATTCAGCAATAATATTCACCCAGAATCAACTAACACACACGTCAAGAAAAGTCACGTGGTTGGAGGCAGCAGAAGGCTGACAGCACCTATTGATTGTGGCAAAGGGATCACTTTCAGGAGAGGAAGAGAGAGAATTGGAAAAACAATTAATTCCTTTGAAAGAATTTGGTAACAATCTTTTTCTGTTTGAAGTTTGCAGGAAGTGAACTCAATGATAAACAAAAGATTGAAGGATGCTATCTTCACTGACCAATGGAGTGAGCTCTTTATGGATACACTGAGTCCCTTTGGTTACGTGCTGGTAAGTTTATAAAGATATAAGCCCTGTTGCTTCATATAAGTATCTGAGCAAGGAGCAGAAGCAAGCCATTTGCCTCCTCGAACCTGCTCTGCCATTAATAATATCCTGGCTAACCTCAAATCTGCATCCCACCTACCCCCAATATCCTCTCATCCACTTGCATACCAAGAATTTATCCATCTCTGCCTTAAAAATGTTCAAAGACTCTGCTTCCACCACATTTTCAGGAAAAGAGTTCCAGAGACTCATGACCCACTGAGTGAATAAAATGTCATTTCATTTCTATTTTAAATGGGCGACCCCTTATTTTTAAAGAGTGACCCCAGTTTTTAGATTCTTTCCTCAAGAGGAAATATCCTCTCCATATCCATCCTCTCAAGACCCCTCAGGATTTTTTACATTTCAATCAAACTGCTTCTAAACTTCAGTGGATACAAATCTAGCTTATCAAACCTTTCCTCATAAGACAACCCACTCTTTCCAGGCATTAAGTCTGGCAAACCTTCTCTGAACTGCTTCCAACACATTTATATCATTTTTTTAACAAGATGACCAATACTGTACACTGTACTCCAAATGTAGTCCTCTACAACTGAAACATAACTTCTCTACTTCTGTATTCAATTCCCCACACAATAAATCGTAACATTCTATTAGATTTCCTAATTACTTGCTGTGGTTAACATTGCTGCCTCACAGTGCCAGGGACAGTGAGCATAACCTTTCTGTTCCAAACGTGGTATCACTAGTGCCTTCTACAACTGAAGCATAACGTCTCTACTTCTGTATTCAATTCCCCACACAATAAATTATAACATTTTATTAGATTTCCTAATTACTTGCTGTGGTTAGCATTGCTGCCTCACATCACCAGGGACCTGGGTTTGAATTTCGGCTTGGGTTACTGTCAGTGCAGAGTTCTCCCTGTGTCTACGTGGGTTTCTTCCGGGTGCTCCGGTTTCAAACAAAACAAAGAACAACCCAGCACGGGAAACAGGCCCTTCGGCCCAACGAGCCCGCGCCGCCGCATCACCCTACACCTATTCTACCCTGCATGTCTACGAATGGGACCCTACTCAGTCAGATTCAGGGAAGAAATAGTGTCAATTTGGTAAAAACCGATTAGCCTAAGAGCACATCTTTGGGGTGTGGGAGGAAACCGGAGCGCCCGGAGGAAACCCACGCATCCACAGGGAGAATGCGCAAACTCCCACAGACACAGGCCCAAATCCATGTGTCTGCACAGCCAGCAGTGCTAGTCACTGAGCTGTTGCGGCGCCCGTCTACCGGTCCAGGATCAAGCACACACACCGACATGAAGTATTAGGCCACTCCTGGACTTCCAAGAGCAGCCCACGCACGACCCGCCGTGTGCATGCCCCTCGCTTGACGCGAGGTGGACCTCCGCCTGTGGAATAAAGACAAAAAATATTTATCATACAGCCTGCCCTTCCGGTGTCTCCCGAGGTTTAACCCTATTTAATAGCCCCTACCATATCCCTCCATTCTCGTTTCACTCATGTGCCTATCTAACTGCATCTTAAACGAGTCCAACGTTCCTGCCTCCACCACCCTACTCGGTAGCGCATTCCAGACCCCCACAACTCTCTGCGTAAAGAACCTTCTTCTCACCTCCAAATTATACCTCCCCCCCCCCTCACCCTTAAATGATGACCTCTCGTGTTCGTACCCAGTCTAGGGAGCAGTCTCTCACTATTAACTCTATCTATTCCCTTCAGTATCTTATATACTTCTATCATGTCCCCTCTCAATCTCCGTCTTTCCAAGGAGAATAGCCCCAGTTTCTTCAATCTCTCCTCGTAACCCAGTCCCCCCATGCCAGGCAACATTCCTCCCACAGTCTGAAAGATGCACTGCTTAGGTGCGTTGGCCATGCTAAGTTTTCCCTCAGTGTACCCAAATAGGCACTAGAGTGTGGTAACTAAGGAATTCTCACAGTAACTTCATTACAGCATTAATGTAAGCCTACTTGTGACACTAATAAATGAGTAAATACCTGCGTGCTTTGGATGTAGGCATTCTTGACACGTTTGGCATTTATTGCCCATCACTGAAGCTGCCAGGGGAAGACAGGAGCCAATCATGTCGTTTGTCATGTTTTGGCCAGACCAGGTAAAAGGACATTAGTGAACCTGCTGGGACTTTCTGACAATCTAATAGCTTCACGGTCACTGATACCAGCTTTGAATTCAAGACTTAACCCAAACCGAATTCATATTTTTAGACTGCCATTGCTCAATTTGAACTCATCAATCTCTAGGTTGTTAACCTAAACTTTTGGATTGGTAATCTTGTAATATATCCATTACTCTACCTTACCTGTAAATACTTACACCACATAGCTCTTTACTTGCTGTATCCTCTGTTCTGTGTGACAAATAGGAAGTTTATAAGTTTGCTAACTTTTGGAACTACCTGTGCTGATGATGGATGGACCGTTGATCTCCAAGTCTCATAGGGAAGTATTAGGAATATCAGGTTTTATAATTAAATAAACTGTTTATTTAATTTCAAGATAGTTGTGGGGGATCCAGGGATAGCTAATTAGTCCTACTACTTGAACATTTGTGATTCCCATTGCCTGGAAAGCCAGAGTAGAATTGGCTTAGAGGGTTTCAGAAAGATATTCCTGAACCTGTCAGACATGGTCAGTCTGCAAGAATCTGAGAGGAAAAGCCGACACATAGAGGCAGCTAGTCTGTATTGTTCACCATGCAGAATGCAGGAAGGAGCTCACACTCAGATTGAAGAGACCAAGTTCATGAGAATTTAAATAAGGCTAAAACAATTGCCTAACTTTGGCTGAAGGAAGGACTCTTCAGAATAATTCTCACTGTGAAAGTAAGTTTGTACATTAGAAATTATCTGACTGGAAAAGGAAAATAGAAGCATGCTATCAGGAACTGAAGATAGCGTTGGACTAGTTTGTAAAAAATGAAGTGTCACTTAAGCGATGAAATAATGGAAGGGGATTTTTGATTGTTTTAAAAGTTAAATGGGGAAACGCTTCTGTAATCTAGAATATAAGATGGTAATTGAAACAGTGTTTAGCCGATGTTGCTGTTAGTTTCTTTGTCGAGTAAAAGTCTTAAAAATTGAAATCTTGTTGTCTGGCCTTTCCAGTCAGTCACTGGAAATTCAAATATCTTTTTAAAGGTCATCAATTTCTGTTGGGATTGTAACACCTGTCAGACTGCTTTTCTGACCTCTGGTGTTAGATGAGTCATAACATTCTCCAGTTAAAAGTTGGTAAAATTGAGATCTATTGTCCTGGGATTCCACCATGAACTCCTTATTCTGACCACTGATTCTATCCTCTTCTTATCCATTGTCTCAGGCTGAATCAGACTTCCCACAACTTCAGTGTCCTGATTGAAACAAGACTACGTTTCTGACCTCAATATTCCCTCTGTTACAAAGATACTCTCTGTAAAATCACCTGATTCTGCTTCTGTCTGTGGTCATCCCTCATCTGTGCTGCTTAACATCTTCAGACTTCAATTCTCACCAAACCAACCCTTTGTTAGCTTCATCAGCTCAACCAAAACTGTACACTTGACCTCTGCCCTCTGAATCTTTAACTCTGCTGTCTTACAATCCCCTCCCTGTCTCCCCCCACTATTGGCAACCAGCTGCCTATGCCCCACTCCCTCAAATTTATTCCCTAAACTCCTACACCTCCCTGCCTTCATTTTAGATCTTCCTGAAAAACTATCCCTTTCACCAATTACCTCTTTCATTTTTGTCTCAGTTACTCCACTTAGATGATATTTCTATGCTAAATAGAAGATACTGCATTTTGCATTGTAATATTGAGCAGATATATTGTATTTGTGTCTCCTGGTTTTAGGTGACCTCCGAGAGGATGCAGGGGCAGCTACTCCTCGTGTTTGCCAAGTACTATCTCCTTCCTAATCTGCAGGACATCCAAACTGACTGCACCAGAACTGGGCTTGGTGGATACTGGGTAAGCCTCAAAGTCCTGATGAGTAAAAACCTTGGATTTAAAGGAATTGTCTGATCTTTCTCTGTCACAAATCACAATCTTCACCTTCTAAAAATGATCAGTCAGGTCAAAGATGGTGGGGTGGTCGCTCTGTACTTTGCCCCGTGCCTCCTTTTTATCACCTCACCCCTGAGGGTACTGGAATACAACTTCACTGGTGTCAAGGTTCTTTCAATGCCTTGACTAAATGACCATGAGTCTAATCACTTAGGGTGAGGTAACAGTTTCACCTTAGAGTATCACAGCCAAGCTTGACATGAGGAAGAGAGCTGCAATGGTTCTCCATGTCCACTAGCTGATTTTACCCTCTGCAGAACCAGTTGGTCCTGAGGCCAACTATATCACCACTAATTAAGTCAGCATAGGCTTGTAAAACTTGATCTTTCTAATATAATGCAGGAACATGTATACATTGACCAACTAAATTGTGAGGCAAGCTGTAGAAAGCAGTATTTAAAACTAACACTGATTAACTAGTTAAACAAGTGCTGGTTATCAGCTTGTAAACCTGTTTTGGTCACACTCTTTTTTAGTTTCAGCACAAACTCCAATCATTGCCAGAAACGTCCAGAAAATAATCCCAGCCTCTGGAAAATGTAAACCTCGACTCCCACACCAAAGATCAGAAGCAATCTCATTTTGCAAAGAGGGAATAGAAAGTACTGTGGCAATTTGAAATTGCTTCAGAACATCTCATTGAGATTGCTGCTCTTCAATTAACCCTGCTCAGTCATACAATCATTCATAGTTTTGTTTTAGTGCATAAGGTCAGAAACAATTCATGATGCTGTTCATTCATATCCTACCCACATTGTTTTATTGTCATCTGATATCATAATCAGCTCATTCAGTCCATGAACATGAACCCATTCTCTAATTGTTGTCTGTAGATGGTTAATCTATTCTTTGATGTAGACTTGACAATATCATGTTGTGTATACAGCCCATACTGAGAAGGAAGTGACAGGGAGACAGCATGTGTGTTTGTACATTTTAATTTTTTTGAGATTGATTTGGCACTGGAAGTTAAATGTTTACTTGATGACTCACTATCAATTACTCCATGACTCACGGTCCGACACTTGGTGGCTCACGATTCGACACTCGGTGGATCACTGTCTGACACTCGGTGGATCACTGTGTATCACTCGGATCACTATGGGAGGATGGATCACCAGTATGGGAGCATATTTTGGGAGAGGTGAGAAGAGACTGTGGTCATTCTCCTTTGATTCTGCATCCAACTTTTGGGCTGTGTCTGAGGGACAATCCCAGTTGCCCTGAGGAATTCTACTGCAGCAGATTAGCTGAATGAACCACAGGAGCCACACTTGCTAGGAGCAGGCAGTGATTCCATACTGGACCTTCTGAAAGCCCCAAACACTTCAGAGGTCAAGGATTTTCAATCTGAGCTAGGGGGTCAGTTAGCCTAAAATGGCAGAGGGATAAGATTGATATTATGTTTACTGCTCAGTCTGTTAAGGAACCACTGGCTGCCCATCCCCAATGTCACCCCGTGATTTGGGATGGGACTACATGTTGAGCAATTGGTGGTTGGAAATCCCATCCGGCTGCATTTTCAATGGAAAAGCAGGATGCCATCACAATCAGATCCTTCATCCACAGTCAGTGAATGGCTCTGTGCAATGGTTCCTCTGTAACCTGGTGATACCACGGCCATGTGAATAACCAACTTTTTTCATCATTGCCATAGGGGAACAAGGGAGGGGTCAGTGCCAGACTGTCTCTGTGTGGTCACATGATTTGTTTCCTCAACTGCCATTTGCCGGCTCACATGGAGAACTCTGAACAGAGAATGGACAACTTTGAGAGTATTCTACAGCTGCAGCAGTTCAATGGGCCGGTTGCCAGTGGGGTCCTTGATCATGAGTAAGTGTCAACCTCACCCCTCAGAACAAATCCTTTATTCAGTGCCTTTTGGGAGGAGGATAAAGGACATTCAGATGTTAATGGAAGAGGCAGTGTCCAAGTGGTGTGCCTCCAAGAGGCAGTGTCGGTTACAAGTGGTGTGCCTCAGGGATCTGTGTTGGGGCCACTGCTGTTTGTGATTTTTATTAATGATCTGGATGAGGGTATAGTTGGGTGGATCAGTAAATTTGCTGATGACACCAAAGTCGGAGGTGTGGTAGATAGTGAGGAAGGGTGTCATAGTTTGCAGGAAGACTTAGACAGGTTGCAGAGCTGGGCCGAGAGGTGGCGGATGGAGTTTAATGCAGAGAAATGTGAGGTAATTCACTTTGGTAGGAATAACAGATGTGTTGAGTATAGGGCTAACGGGAAGACTTTGAATAGTGTGGAGGAGCAGAGGGATCTAGGTGTATGTGTACATAGATCCCTGAAAGTTGGGAATCAAGTAGATAAGGTTGTTAAGAAGGCATACAGTGTCTTGGCGTTTATTGGTAGGGGGATTGAATTTAGGAGTCGTAGCGTTATGTTGCAACTGTACACAACTCTGGTGCGGCCGCACTTGGAGTATTGTGTGCAGTTCTGGTCCCCACATTACAGGAAGGATGTGGAGGCTTTGGAGAGGGTGCAGAGGAGGTTTACCAGGATGTTGCCTGGTATGGAGGGGAGATCCTATGAGGAGAGGCTGAGGGATTTGGGGTTGTTTTCGCTGGAAAGAAGGCGGCTAAGAGGGGATCTTATTGAAACATATAAGATGATTAGAGGTTTAGATAGGGTGGATAGTGATAGCCTTTTTCCTCTGATGGAAAAATCTAGCACGAGGGGGCATGGCTTTAAACTAAGGGGGGGTAGTTATAGGACAGATGTCAGGGGTAGGTTCTTTACCCAGAGGGTGGTGAGGGATTGGAATGCCCTGCCTGCTGCAGTTGTAAATGCGCCTAGTTTGGGGGCGTTTAAGAGGTCTGTGGATAGGTTTATGGACGAAAAGGGATTGGTTTAGGTTAGTGGGTCATTGTTGTTTTTTTTTAACTGGTCGGCGCAACATCTTGGGCCGAAGGGCCTGTTCTGCGCTGTAATGTTCTATGTCCAAGCAGGTTTGAAGACAAGGGGCAGCTCACTGAACCACATAGCATCCTTCTGTGCTGTCCTATGATGCTATGTTAGCCCTACGATGCTCTATTAGCAAGGTGAAGAGCTTGGGTGAGAATTCTGGGCTGGAGGAGAATTCTAGACTAAAGGCTGGAAGACCTGTGTGCAGGGAAAGGGTGTTTGGGTAGGGAAGTGTAAAGTAACACAGGTTTAGTGGTGCCAAGGATGTGAGACAGGGTGGGAGAAAGTAACAGAGACAAGATGGGAATAAAAGCTGTTGTGGGATCAGAAATAAAGATGAGGGTGGGGGGAGGGGCGAACTTGGCAAAAAACTTCTAAATAAGTGTGAAAATGGCAAATGATCATGCCTATTTTTTCAGTGAGAGAAAAATTAAAATCTTATCACACTTAGAGAAAAAAAATGAGGCAAAGTGTGAGTCGCACCAGTATGGGGAGTGGACAGAGTCTATTCATACCCACCCCTCCTCTGCCACCCCCAATCACCTTCACCTCTCCCCCCCATGCCCTCACTTTAAATTGTCACCTCCGCTCACCCCTCTCCTGGCTGAACTCTGCCCCCAATTTCTCCCCTCCCCAGGTTGATCGCTGCCTGGAATGCACAATTACGGAGTGTGCAGTTCACCACATGCAGCCTCCCCCTCTCCTTATGTCCCACTCCTTGGCACTATCTGATGTCTGGTGGGCATGGCCAGAGTGCCAGGCTGGCGGTGCCAGGGTGTCTGATACGTAATGCCAGGTTGGCAGTATCAGGCTGGCTCTGCCCAAGGGGTACTGCCACCACCACCACCACCACCAGAGGGCTTTAATTGCCTTTGCTCCCACAGGCGAGACTATCACATCTGGTCCCAATTTCTGGGGACCGTATGTGATCCTTGCCAGTGAGGATCTCCACCAGCAAGGTCATTAAGGCAAGTGAGCCCGGACAACTCCGTATTCACTAATAATATTTAAATGTAGATTTAAATATTAAAATCAGCCCAAGCTGATCAGATGAGAGACCGGCTGTGAACTCTGTTTTCTACTTTTCTTGCGATCTTACCAGCTTGCTGGCTGATCGGCACAATGAGCCGGTAAGGATTGTGAAATTCGGAAGAGTCTAGGAGAAAAGGAAGATTTTAGGGATCAGGAGAGCAATGGTGAATCATAATAGCTGTTGTATTTTGTTTTGGTACAGCGTTGTGTTTTGGTTTGGTGATCTGAACTTCCGAATCGAACAGTATGATATCCGCTTCGTGAAAAATGCCATTGAGAAGAACAAATTGGCTGCTCTGTGGGAGAAAGACCAGGTAGGATCAATCAGATAAACGTTCTTGCCCGCAACCTCAAACCCAGCATCATTGTCTAACTTATTACAATGACAAGGCTTACAAAATTCGGTACCAGCATTGTGGCCCAGTGTGTTATTGTATGTTCAGGGAACAAGTGGCCCAGTCCCACAACAGGACAGTGGTGTTGTGCTTGTGTTGCTGGATTAGTCGATCAGTGACTTGACTGATGGTCTGGAGACATAAGTTCAAATCCCAACATGGCCACTGGAGATTGTGTCAGTTTCATTTTTAATGATGGTGAAACTGACAGACTGTTACAAAAACCCATCTGGTTAACAAATATCCTACAAGGGATGAAATCTCCTGACTAACCAGCCCAGCTATACCATGTGGTTGACGTTTAACTGCCCTCTGAAACGACTTAGCAAGCCAATCAGTTGTAGGTGACTCACTACTACCTGTTCAAGGGCAATGAGGGATGAGCAACAAACGTTGGCCTTGCCACTGACACTCAGATCCCAGAACAAATAAGAAAAAAAACTTGCTGCTAACTTCATGCCCCAAGGTCCTAGACTTCTCTCCAGCCCAGGCTAATGCGAGACAAAAATCTGATTGTCACTCTTAAGACCAATCTCAACCCAGTTCCTAGTGTTCAATGAGCGAATAACAATCTCACCAATTGGTTCTCATCGGCAACCTTACTGAAAGAAGCCAACTTACTAGCAAATGCCATACTAGGTAGGCAGCTGAGTAGGAACTGAATAGATTGGGTGGGAAGATAAGTGAGAGTTTTATTCTGTTGAATCCTGGTTGCGAGCGGGTTTGGCATAGGATATAATTTTAAAAAATGAAAAGAGGTTAATTCCTTACTAAAATGAATATAAAATCTACCAGGATTTAAACAAAAAAATGCTCAGGCACTACTTGAAAGCTCAGTGGGTAGAATACAGGGTGTGCTAATGATTGTCCCCAGAAATTTGGGTCACCTTTTCTGGCCTGTACAAGCAATGGGACATCTTTGTGTACTGTTTCATAAATAGGCAAAACACAACAACAATTGCTCATTAAATTGGCTGCAATGGAACCTCAAGTCTCTCAAATTGGGAAATGGTAGTCACAAATGCGATGGTCAAAGAGTTAATATTTGCTCAGTGCAGTCTGTCCTCTCTGTGCTCTTGGCCAACCTTTACCTCAATGGAATCTATCATGGACACAGAGCTGCCCATCTTGTCATTGCCCAAGGAAATAGAGCCTGAAAAATAGGCATGTTGTCAGGACAACGAGTCCATTTTGGGAATTGTAAAAATAGAAAATTCAAAAGCCTCCTGGCTGATCCTTACTGAAAAAGCAGACTGAAAAAAAAGGAAATCACTGCAAAAGAAGACAAAACTCGGGTGTAGAATCTTCATTAGAACCCAGGTTTCATTTTCTGATTTGTTCAGAAGTAACTAAGATTTAATTATTTTAACATTATGATAACCTTCAGTTATTTTTTTCCCTTTTCTCCCCTATCCATAAGTGCTGATTTACCAGGGGGTGGATATTGTACACAATGCCCTCATCCTGCAGAACAAGGAAACAGCCTTTCTTCATGTGTTTTTAACAGAAGATAATGGCAGAGTGGTAATATCACTGGACTAGCAACCTAGAGGCCCAGGCTAACAGGAACATGGGTTCAACTCCCACCATGAAAGCTGGTGGGCTTTAACTTTAATTGGAATTGATATATCTGGAATATGAAGCTAGCCATTAATAATGGTGACTATGATAACATAAAAACCCAAACTTATCTGCTCTTGCGTACATGTCTCCAGGTCCACAGTAATGTGGTTAACTCTTAACTGCCCTCTGAAATACCTGAGCAAGGGTAATTAGAAATGAGCAACAAATACTGACCTTTATCAGTGACACCCATGTCCCAAAAGAAAATTGTGACAGCAGGCGGCAGCAGAATCATGGAATGAAATCTTGTCCCTAAATGATTAAAGCACAGAAACATTCCACGATTTTCCTCTTTGACATTCAAGAGTCCCGATCAATCTTTTGGCACTTGTGTGAGAACTGTTTATCCTAAGTTGGTATGGTTTGACAAAGACAGAAAACGCTATGAATACTCGGCAGGTCAGGCAGCATATGAAGAGAGAGAAACAGGAGTTAATATTTCAAAGTTAATATTTTCAGCTTTCATTCCGGAACTCCTGGGAAGAAGCAAAGAGACAGGAACAGGCCATTCAGCCTCTTGAGCCTGTTCCACCATTCAATGAGATCATGGCTGATTTGTGGCCTAACTCCATATACCTCCCTTTGGTCCATATCCCTTGATATCTTAGCTTAACAAAAAATTATTTATCTCCGATTTAAAGATAGCAACCGTCATTTGTGGAAGAGAGTTCCAGCCAGCATACTTAAGGGCGTCACGCATCCCGGACATTCTCTCTTCCACCTTCTTCCGTTGGGAAAAATATTCGAAAGTCTGAGGTTACATACCACCAACTCGAGAACAGCTTCTTCCCTGTTGCCATCAGACTTTTGAATGGACCTACTTTGCATTAAGTCAATCTTCCTCTACACCCTAGCTAAGACTGTAACACTACATTCTGCACTGTCTTGTTTCCTTCTGTATGAATGGTATGCTTAGTCTGTACAGCATGCAGGAAACAACATTTTTCGCTGTAGACTAATGCATGTGACAGTAATAAATCAAATCAAATTAAATCAAACCAAACCCCTGCCACCCTCTGTGTGTAGAAGTGCTTCCTAATATCGTTCTTGAATGGTCTGACCCTAATTTTTAGACTATGTCCTGAATTCTAGAATCTCCAACTACTGGAAATAACTTATCTTTATCTACCCTGTCTTTTCCAGTTAATATCTTGTAGAATTTGATCAGATCAACTCTCAACTTCTAAATTCTGGAGAAAACAGGCCCTATTTGTATAATCTTTCCTCCATAATTTAACCCCTGAAGTCCAGGTATCTGTAAACCTATACTGCATTCTCTCCAAGGTCAATATTTCCTTCCTAAAGTGTGGTGCCCAGGTCTGCTCTCAATACTCCCAAGTGGGGTCTAACCAGGGTTTTGTACAGCTGCAGCATAACCTCTGTGTCCTTGTATTCCAGTCCTCTAGATATAAAGGCCAGCATTCCTTTAGCCTAGACCGTGGGAAATTAAAAAGGGAAAATGCTGGAACTATTCAGCAGGTTTGGCAATACTCAGGTTGGCTCTCGGAACCATTTGTTGGTACCATGACCGGTGAGTACTTTCTTATTGCACAGTGAGGTTTGGCTGTGCGCGATCAGTTTTGGGTGGTCTTCAAGATTGACCACCATTGTTAAGTGTGAGCACCATCTGCCACTCCTGTGAAATCTGAGCACCCTCTATTGGTGATGTGTTTACCTACTGACCCATTCCAGGGATTGACATTCATGAGAGTAAGAATAAATAAATCATGAACCCAAAGTTCTCATTTAATTAGCCAGAATTATAGATATTTCTTAACTGAATATCTCTAACTCTATTTTAACCACATAGGATTTGAACAAAACATATACCTAATACAATCCCCTCATTCTAAATGTCATGAAAGTAATAGGAAAACACAAATCGTTCACTTTCATTAACCAAAGTTGTGACACACTTTACAGTGCTTTAAATACAGACATTAATGGTTTACATTTGTATGCACTATAAATGTGAATAGGCTCTTTAATTGAAGGGCCCTTGACATCAACACCACTTTATATTAAATTATTATTGAACTTCATAATAAATTGATGTTTAACAAATTTAGGGATGTGAGTGCTGGGAATTGAATATTCTTCCATACCCATGCTGTGCTAAATGAAACCCTCCCTGATGGAGGCAGAGTAACACTCACTCTATGTTCCCTCAACATTGTGTCTCAGGCCTGTTTCTGAAGTGCCTGTGTGATCTTTTTCCATTCCCCCAACTGCCCTGACTGAGATTTGAGACAGGCTTCCGATGTGGACCCATATCTGATAGGAATTAGGTTGTGATAGCCTCCAAATTGATTCAATTTTGATCCTTACTGACAACAGAGGAGACCATTATCACATTCATTTATGCTGTGACTGAGAGTACAACTCAGTCCAAGCTCTCACCTCAACCATTATAGAACAGTGTAATGAGGTAAGAACTTGCATTTACCCAGGACCATTCACATCATCAGGTTCTGGCAAAACAATTCATAATGCAGTCATTTTGAATTGTAAGTGTTGTTGTTGTCTGGAAATTACATAGATTACACTCAGTCTTCAGCACAGAAAGAAGCCATTTTCCCAACTGTTCAACAGCAGCCTTCTTCCACCAGCTTCATTTAACTCTATAATAGAATCTTTTAAATTTAATTTAACCACATAGGATTTGAACAAAATATACACCCAGTGTAGCCCCCTCATCCTAAATGTCATGGAATTAACAGGAAAACACAAATCATATTTCATTAACCAGTGTTGTGACGCACTTCACAATACTTTAAATACAGACATCCATGGCCAATATTTGTATGCAGTAAAAGTGTGAACAGGCTCCTTAATTGAAGGGCCTTGATATCAAAAGATCCCCAAAACAACAGTAAGCAAGTTATCTTTGGTAATGTTATCTCAGGGATCAATGTGGCCGAACAACCAGAAGAATCCCGTTATTTTTCAGGTATTGTCAACAGGCTCCTGTGAAGTATGTGTCGAGTATAGGGCTAACGGGAGGACTTTGAATAGTGTGGATGAACAGAGGGATCTAGGTGTGTGTGTACATAGATCCCTGAAAGTTGGGAATCAAGTAGATAAGGTTGTTAAGAAGGCGTACGGTGTCTTGGCGTTTATTGGTAGGGGGATTGAATTTAGGAGTCGCAGTGTAATGTTGCAACTGTACACTACTCTAGTGCGGCCGCACTTGGAGTACTGTGTGCAGTTCTGGTCCCCGCATTACAAGAAGGATGTGGAGGCGTTGGAGAGGGTGCAGAGGAGGTTTACTAGGATGTTGCCTGGTATGGTGGGGAGGTCCTATGAGGAGAGACTGAGGGATTTAGGGTTGTTTTCGTTGGAAAGAAGGCGGCTAAGAGGGGATCTTATTGAAACATATAAGATGATTAGAGGTTTAGATAGGGTGGATAGTGATAGCCTTTTTCCTCGGATGGAGAAAGCTAGCACGAGGGGGCATGGCTTTAAATTAAGGGGGGGTAGCTACAGGACGGATGTCAGGGGTAGGTTCTTTACCCAGCGGGTGGTGAGGGATTGGAATGCCCTGCCTGCTGCGGTTGTAAATGCGTCTAGTTTGGGGGCGTTTAAGAGATCTCTGGATAGGTTTATGGACGAAAAGGGATTGGTATAGGCTAGTGGGTCATTGTTTTTGTAACTGGTCGGCGCAACATCGTGGGCCGAAGGGCCTGTTCTGCGCTGTAATGTTCTATGTTCTATGTTCTAAGTGAGTGGGGTTTTGGTTTAATGTCTCAATTTAAAATCCAGCATTGCTAACAATGCAGTAGATTCTCATCACTGTGCTGAAGAATCACCCAAGATTATGTGCTGAAATTTTGGAATCCGTAGTCTTTCAAAGTGAGACTGGTGCCAAGGCTGGCAGCAATCAGTCTGCGTTAAATTAATTTTAGCGCTTCATTTCTGCTGTGCTTGTAAACAATGTTGCTTGTCTTTTGACAGTTGAACATTGCAAAAGCGATTGAGCCAGCGCTGAATGGATTTCAGGAAGGTCCTCTCAACTTCAGGCCAACATATAAATACGACGTGGGCACAAACACGTTTGACACCAGGTAATGTAGCTTTAGTCTCTGTTTGGTCTGTATTCAAAATACTTCTAAATAACAGGAAACACTCAGCAAACTTCCAGGACTTTAATACATTGTGTAAATCCACTGAGAAAGGAATTTCAAAGAAACTTCACAGTATTTAGCCACCATTTTAATGGGAAGTTATTGGAAAATGCTTGGAATTTATCTTTTCATTCTTAGTGCTGGTCATAAGGTTGTGGTGAAAAAACATTGTGGTGATGAGGGCCTTTCCCCATTATGGTGACTGTCCCAATATTGGTGCTTCCCTCTGCATATAGTCCAGGACAATGTCAGCAACATTCAGCTGTGGACAGCTCATTGCACTGGAAGATCAAGTTTTGGGCAGGCCAGATACTTCTTACCACCAAGCTGGGCCTGGCACATGGAGACTGATCCAGTATAAGGAGCGGGTTCTTGTGCATTCCCATTTCCTGCCTTCTCCCATTTTTTTGCATTGTCTAAAGGTGCCCAGTTCAGTAACCCAATTGTAGAGATTGACAGGACGAGGTATGCTTGTGAAAATGCGTCAAGCTCAGATGCTTGGATAAAAGAACTGATTTGCTTCCTCCACTCTTACCTCCTGCCACCCAACATTGGGCACTTTGCATTATTGTATGTTGGACTGGAATCCTGTTTCTTTGGCTCTGTCAAGGTTTATAGAGGTAAGTGCCTGGAGAAGGCCCGAGCACTAAATGGACTTCAGCAAGGTGCCTCAGTATCCCTCTGATACCAACCCTCCTGATGCAGTGAGTGGGAGTATCCATGCACTGTTACAAGGTGATGATGATGTAGTGTTGATTCCTGCATTCTGCAAGCTCACACTAACACAATGCAAAAGGTACATCTGAGAAAATGCTTCATCATATTCCTTACATGCATGATTAATTGTGAACAATGTTGTTGGAGGCCTTTTATCTGTCAGTTAACTGTCTGCTTGTTCAGATTGTATGCATGTGTTTGTATCTTGGCAAAACAGCATGGCAATGAGGCAATTTGTGTGTCAGAAGGTTGAGTGTCCATATCCCATTCTAGAGACTTGAGCACAGTATCCAGAACGACAATCCTGAGGTGCACTGCATTGCCGGAAATGTCGTCATTCAGATGAGATTTTAAATGTCTCAGTTGCAGATGAGCAAGAGAGTTTTCTTTGGCATCTTGGTCATTATTTAGCCCTCAATTAGCACTCATAAACAGAAAAATCTGCTTCCAAGCTTCCTACATTACAACAGTGACCACACTTCAAAAATGTAGTTAATTAGCTTTGAAGGACTTTGGAATGGTTTGAGACCATGGATTGGCAGGTTCTGACTGCCACATTTGCACTTTGCCATGGAAGGAGAATACAGGGCCAGGTTTTGCCTTGAGCATTGGCTTGCATTTCTCCATTTATTTTCCATGTGGATTTACACAAAGTTGCTGTCAATAGGCTATCCAAACATCAGTGTCCTGGGTAGAAAATAAGAACAAGCCAAGATACATCCTTAACCAATCAGATTGAAGGAACATTAATGAGCAATGCAGAATTTGAAACAGGAAGTGTTAGTTCCAAAAAATGAATTCAAGGTTAAATTAGGTACTGAAAGTGAAATAAAGTGAGGGAAAGGATAATTGGATCAAAAGAGATGAGAGGCAGTAAGAAAAATGTAAATAAAATTTATTCAAAATTTAGAACAAGTTCCCAACAATAGTGTAGTGTGTTTTGCAATATTATTGTCTCTGCTACCCTGTCTTTTGTCAATAAAGCTAGTTCAATCATGTAGCTGAGCATGTGCTGGATTACTCGGTGCAATACACAACAAATAATTAACAGCTAAAGGAATGAGACTCCATGCATAAATGTTAATCTTCATTGTTAGAGAGCTTGTTTTTCAGTAGTTTAGATGACACAACTTAAAAGATCTATAGACAACAATGAACAAGTCCTAACATTTCATGGTGAGTTTAGCCTACCTTTTTTTGTCTATATTCAATTCGATGCAATTAAAGTCCAATTCAAAGTTCCGGATCCAAGCTGACAAACAGGCTCACCACTTCCTGTCTTGGCTTGATCTACATGATCCAAGCTGATTGGAGCAGGTGTTGCACCTCCTCCAAGGCTTGATCTCATTTGCATCTTAGCTAGAAGGTCTAGATCCCACTTTAAAAAAATTGCTTCAAACGAAGCCTCGGGGTAACCTCATGACCTCAACCAAGTGCAGGACAGCAAAGCTACACTTGATCTTAGCCAAAAGGCTGAGAAGCGATGTCCATGGCATCAGTATAGAAACCTCAGAACAGTCAAAATATTCAAAAGAGATAGCGGGGTTCGGATGGTGAGATGTCGTTTTTGTGCAGCTTGTGAAAAGTCAGCATTTTAGATAATAAATTCATAATTTTCATGTTAAACCGTGTACTTGGCTAGAAGTTGCCATGTGATTTGTACATAAAAAAGTGTTGCTGGCTTCATCATGATTTTTACAGCAAAGGCTGCACTATTGTGTTTTTTAAAATTTGAAAGCACGTGTTGTTCCAATTATCCGATGTTTCCTAGTTCTAAGAAACGCAAACCTGCCTGGACAGATCGGATTCTCTGGAGAGTGAAAATGTCCAACTGCTATGACCTTTCAGCGAATTCAACTTTACTGGCGAGGAGCCAATCCCCAGATAACAAAAACAGCTACATTCAAGTGCTCCAGCATGTTTATCGTAGTCACATGGAGTACCTCATCAGTGACCACAAACCTGTCACCGCCATTTTCTCTCTGAAGGTGAGTCAATAACAGAAAAGCTGTCTCTGTGCTGTGTGGGAGCAAAAAATAGACTGTGTGTAGAATACTTTCACTCTCTGTCTTTGTCTTTTTCATGCAGAGTGAGGGGTAATCAATTAATATACTGATGTTCGCACTGGCGATACAGTATTTCACTGAAGGTTCCTATGGCAGAGTTGGGTGAAATTCCCAACGCTCGTTTCCTCCTCCAATTCTTACTCTGCTGTCCCAGTGTAGATAGAAAGAAATTATTCCCACGATTATAGGATTTGGGGAGATAATCTTCAGACAAGGCTTTTCAGCAGTGAAGTTAGGAAAAACTTCTTGATGTTGGTCATGATTCACATCTATTCATATCCACCCATCTCAGGCTCCAATAGAAATCATGCTGGGTGCCCTTGTGGCTTGAGGTTTGGTGTTTTCAGGTCTCACATAATTTTCCATCCCTTCCAGACCTGATATCTTCTGTTCTTCACCACATCACTCTTCAGGGTTGACTTGTCTTGGGGAAGAATCAGTGGAAAGTATGAAGCTTTGGGGACAGTGAATCCATGGCTGGAGCAGCAGTGTTGGTTCTCAGACTGTGGAAGGGTCTTCTGGTTGGGTTAGGATGTATTCCTCTGGCTGTTGAGTCCAGAGCTGGAGACAGAGTCTCAGAATAAGGGAAAGACTGTTATGAGGATGGCTAATCTTGGAATCCTTTACCCCATAGGGCTGTGGCAGCTCAATCATTGAGTATGTTCAAGATAGAAATTGATAGATTTCTTGATACTAATAACATCATGAGATGTAGGGCTAGTGGCAATGAGGTAGATGACCTGATATGAATTAATTGAATTTGGAGTGGGCTAGATGGGCTGAGTGGCCTGCTTTTGCTTCTATATTCCTATTTGTCCAAATGTATTTCACTCAAGGCTCTGTTTTATTTTGTTTCTCTGATTTTGTTTTTGTAGTTGTCTCATAAAATGCAGACCCCTTTGATTCAGCTCCAGGTAGATGATGAGTGGTGCAAACCGTCGGATGCGGTGGTCAGATACAGGATGGCGAGCACTTTTTCCAAGAGCTCGTGGGACTGGCTTGGTTTGTACAGGGTAAGCTATCTACTGCTCAATTCTATAAGGTCAGCAGTGCCAGAAACAGGCTGGAGTGGGAATATTGTGTCTCTCAGAAATTCAGATATACAGGGATTCCTGTATTTTCATAGATGAGAGGGAGGATAGCAACGCAGAATCGATGGGGACAATTATGTCCCCGCACTTGTTGTCAGGGAGAACAACGATGCAGGTGCAAAATACCGTGGGAGTCTGGAAATCAGATTCTCGCTGGAAAGATCTCATTTTCCAATTCTCCCCACCCTTCACTGGTGACATAATGAGGCTCCCGCCCTCCATTTAAATACATTTTAATGAATCTGCATATCAGAAAAAAGCCAACCTGTTACACGATTCTCCCCTCACCGAATAATCAAACCTCGCTGACATGACATCACGCCCCATTGGCAGGTGGGGGTAATGTGTGGTATGGGGGGAGAGAGGTGGGGAGTGAGCTGCAGCCTTTGGAGGGGGAACTCAGTAATGATGGGGGGAACTGGCAGTGAAGTGGTGGAAAACACCGTGGGCAGGTGGGAGGGTGTGGTGAGAGAGAGAGCCCTGATATCTTGGTGGTGGGGGACTGTGGGATGTTTTACCCTTCTAAATATAGTGTCCAGATCTCTGTGGAGCTGGCCTTGCCTGCCCTGTCAGACCCCACCCTGTCACACTGATGGTGTAAACCCCATCTCTGGTTTTCTTCTGTTGTCAGAGTGGCTGAAGATCTGGTCTGAAAATCTGGCTGCACATCTGGAGAGATACATGCTTGACTCAGTGTGGGGCCAGGCTATTGACGACAGAGCATGGAGAAACTACACCGAATAACTCTTCAGAGTCTGACACTCTGACAAATCATGGGAAGATTCTACCCATTGATATTTCACATAGCTGGCATTTTACAAAATGAGTGCCGCATGTTTCTGGAATCCAAAATCTTACACAGGAGCAATAGGTCAAGTCTGGGGATATTGGGAATAGTCACATTCTCAAACCATGCCATTTGAGACCTACCATTCTATACATACCTCCAGTTCCACACCACACCTATTATTCTGTACATATCTCCAGTTCCACACCAGTTAGGCTGCTTCAGAGGGCATTTAAGTGCCCTCTAAAGCAGTCTAACAAGTCATTCAGTTGTATCAGTGCAGTGGCTGAGAATCTTTACATTTTCAGAGTAACTGGCGATGGATGATAAATTCCAGCTTGAGACATCCTAAGAACGATTAGAACAAAACATTTGTCTTGGTGTACACTGTGACAGGCCACAATATTATATTTAGAGGTCAGTTCACCCTGAGTAGAGGAATCTAGTCTGATAATGTGCCAAATGTTACATTTAACTTGCTCTTCTCCCACAGATGCCCTCGTTTTGATAGTTGAGATTCAATTGAGGAGATCACATTGTTGCTATGGCACCATGGAGTTGTTGCCATGGCACCAATACCCATTGAGAGAGTTGAGTTTTATTGGTATCTCTGGACAAATGTTATTATGCTAGAGGCAACAACACCATCATATGGGGTCACTTTTCCTGACTCACTGATCTGTGCATCCTTGTCTGGGATGTGGCAATATCTTGTAAATTGAGTTTGTGTCTTTATATGCCCTGTTTGTGAACACGACTCCCACTCACCTGATGAAGGAGCAGCACTCCGAAAGCTTGTGGCTTGTGCTACTAAATAAACCTGTTGGACTTTAACCTGGTGTTGTGAGACTTCTTACTATGGTTAAGGTAACATAACTAATATTCAGTGTTAAAATGAGAAGGTGATTTGTATTCTAAATATATTGATGCACTGAAAAACATTCTTTTCTTCACCTCCCTTGCTGTGTAAACAGGAATGGAAAGAAGGAATGCCATTCAGAGATTGGAGACAGCTTTAGTTTTCCAACAGCTTGGACTCCCCCAGTAGCCTCCGCTAATAAATTGCCAGCAGTTGCTATTTAACAGCCAGTTAAACAGTAAAAAAAGCATAACCCTTTTGAAATCCAATGTTACTTCTGACACCAGCCGTAAAAAATGAATATAATTAATTTCACAACCATAAATCTTAGTTTCTATTCCTGCAGGAAACTGTGCAGCAGTAATGTAGGCTGTGCTCTGGTTCAGATTAAACATGGAGCTAGCGGCAACTGAAAAAAAAGCTGCGAGGAAAATCCAACAGATCTCTTTTGCTTTTCTTTCCCTTCCATACCTACAGGTTGGCTTTAAACATCACAAGGACTACGTAACATACGTGTGGGCAAAGCATGATGAAGCTGATCCTATGAAGCAATGCTATCAGGTAATTGCTGCCACACAACTATTCCCCAATAACACTGGAAGTAAACTCATTGTGTCCTGGGATGTGGAATGGGGGTAATGTGGTGAGTTAAACATAGACAGCTCTTCTGCTTACAGGTTCGAATCCAATTTAAAAGCCAGGTTGCTTCAAGAGGAGAGATTTGTGATAGGAGAGTTAGGGACTTAGGTTCAATTCCCGGCTTGGGTCACTGTCTAAGTGGAGTTTGCACGTTCTCTCCATGTCTGCGCGTGTTTCCTCTGGGTGCTCAGGTTTCCTCCCACAATTGGAATGACATGCTGGTTAGATGCATTGATCTGAACAGGTGCCAAAGTGCAACGACTGGGAGATTTTCACAGTAACTTCATTGCAGTGTTAATGTAAACCTTACTTTTGACGAATAAATAAACTTTAACTTTAACTTGATGTGTATATTTGCTTCAAAGGATTAGTGATCAAGGCAGAAACCATGTCAGCTTTCACAATTACATTGTATTAAGGATAAGGGATTCTAGGAGTATTTGCTCACTAGGAAGATAAATATCGAGAGGACTCGTTTGATTGAATTGCCTATTTCCATGTTTTAATTTATGTTTAGATGCAAATTTCCACATCTAATGCTGTCAGAGCTCTATCAAAAATCAGTTTGGACAAGACATCTGATTGAAATTGCATAAAAGTGCACGGTAGAAAATAATTTGGTATTAAGTTAGCTATTTTGTACAGTCCAATGAAGCTGCTCTTGGGGCAGTGTAGAATCTGAAGTGTGCTGCACCCGAGGTTTCTCACTCTGAAGCACACCAAGAAGTTGATTTGGATGCCTCCCCCTGTAATTTCTAGATCACAGCTGTCTTAATATTTCAAGAACTTATTGAACTTTTGGCTACATATATCTTATGGTGAAAAAGACACGAGAACAAATATTACTGTGAACAACCCATTTAGCCCAACATATAACCCGTCCTTTTTCTCTGGCCAATACTTACTCATGCTGGGTACAGTGCTCATTGCCCATTGCTCTGTCTAGTAAGATGGAAGTTTTGATGATCAGAAACAGAAACCAGGCAGGTATTTCCCCCTCTAGTGACAATTATGTTGATTGTCAAATTCAACAGTTGGAAAGTATGAATGGGATTAGACCATTTACCCGCTGTTATTGAAACATTTAAGACTCTGAGGGAGCTTGACAGGACAGATTCGGAGAGCATGTTTCCTATCGTGGGGGAGTCTAGAACTAGGGGGCAGTTTAAAAACAAGAGGTCTCTCATTAAAGATTGAAATAAAGAGCAATTTCTTCTCTGATGTCATTAGTTTTTGGGATTCTCTTCCACAGAGAGCAGTGGACACTGGGGCCTGAATATATATAAGACTGAGTTAGACAGATTTTTGATTGACGAGGCGCTTGAGCATTATGGGGACAGGCAGGGAAATAGATCAGCATGATCTGACTGAATGATAGAGCAGGCATGATGGGCTTAATGGCCTACTCAGACTCTTATTTCTTATGATCATATGCTCCCTCAAGTCTTTTCCATTCAGTGATTTCATGGCTGGTCTGCAGCCTAGCCCCATGTACCTGCTTTTTCCCTACATTCCTTAACCTCGGTTAACAAAAATCTATCAATCTCCAGATTTAAAATGAACAATTGATCATTAATTGCCTTTTGTGAAAGAGAGTTCAATTTCTACCTCCTCTAGCACGTATGGGTTTTTCTAATTTCACTCCTGAAAGATCTGGCTCTATGTCTGAGTCCATGCTGCTTCGCCCAGGACTCCCCAACCAGCAACAATTGTTTCTCTCTATCTGGGCTATCTGTTACGTTTAAAATCTTGAAAACTTTGACCAAATAACCTGTAGCCTTCTAAACCCCAAGGATTACAGCCTTAATGTGTGTAAACTCTCTTCAAACCTTAACTTTGGAGTCTAGGTAACATTCTGCTTACCCTGAGATCAGCTAGCTCACTATATACCAGGAATTGACCTTCTTGCTCTGTGCTGCCCCACCTCAGTCCACATGATGCATTCAAATGCTGAAATGCCAGGTATACTCAGCTTCATTCCTAAATGAAAGTTAAATATCTCCTCCTTAAATATTTTGATTGATTAGAGGTAACCTATTTCTTATGTTCTTAACCCAAGCTCCAGCAGCAGTTATCCTTCACCCTATGCCATAAAAGGCAAAAACTGAGTCCAGTATCCAGTGATCCCTATAGATGTGGCCATTGAGTTGGGCTCAACTGTGATGCCCTCCACAGTGAATAAATAGCCTGATATTACTTTGCTGTGGTAAGGCGACTGGCACCCAGACAGAGTCAACTTCTTCAGGGAAAGAGAGAATGGAGAGAAACTTCAGCAAAGGCCATAAGCAAGATGCAGTCTATAACAGTTCCTGCTATTATCTGTTGTGGAATTTCTTCCGTCTCTTTGCAGGTCATGTTCAGTGAGGAATCTGTGCCAAAGGGCATTGGAGAGTACATCCTATGTTACTACAGCAACAACTTCAACACCATTGTGGGAGTGACTGAACCCTTCCAGGTCAGAAGATGCAGCCCAAGAACTGCCCTCGATGCTTTTGATTTATCTCTGCTGCATGTGTTTGTGTTTCGTATGCAAGTGTGTTTTTCACAATTGGGTATCACAGTGCATGGAGATGACTGCAGTAATGTCCAGGCTTGGTGGCCCCCAAGAGATGTCATACCTAATGCCAGTCTACCAGTAATCAACCTGGCAATTTGATGACAACTTTTTCAATACGGTAGAGAGACTGGAATAGGGTATGAGCTCAGTGATTGCATATACAATTAGTTATGTAACAATGGCCTTGATTTTCAGTGCCCATAGTGACATATTGGTAAACAGCTTAAATCATCGCCAGAAACCTGGACACAGGCTGCTAATGACAAGGAAAACTGTGTTACAAAATTGAATTTTCTCCCATCCTCTCTTGAAGGTCCTGACTCTGGGTGCCAGAATTTCCTGTCACCTCAATCAGTTGGCTTTGTCAATGATTCCCGAGGCTCCCACAACCACTTAGTGAATTTATCTAATGTGTAACTGAGCGAACAGGCCAGGAAGATCCATACCCTTTGAAAAGACTGGGGTGATATGCGAACTTAGTCTATCAAAAACAAAACTGCACTAAAGTACATTATGAATGACAGACCTGTCAATGTGGGAAAAGGAAGCTGCATGGACAGCTTTCAATTTTGGCCAACAGTGCTTCTCAAGACAACCATTTGAAGGAATGGAATAATCACTTGGAGACAGTTTCTTTCCCCACTGTCACCAAGAAATATATGCAATTATATTGGATCCTTCACAATTTCAGGACATCCCAAAGAGCATTCCAGACAATGGGGCCCTTTCAAGGTGGAGTCACTGTTGGAATGTAGGAAATGTAACAATCAATCTTTACCCAGTATGCTCTTGTAAACAGCAATGTGATGACGATCTGATAATCTGCCCTTAGATGTTGGTTAAGGGATAAGTATTGGTCAGGACATGGGAGAATTCCCCTGTTCCTCTTTGAAATATTGTCACAGGATTTTTTTATCTGGTCTGAGAGGGCAGATGGGAGTGTCAGTTCAGTGTCTTAGTCAAAACCTGTCTCCTCCAACAATGCAGCATTCCCCCAGTCCTGCACTGGAGTGTCAGCCTCTACTAATGGGACCTGAATCTAGAACCTTTTGATTCACGAGTGAAGTTACAACAGTGAAGTTTGCAAAACACAGAAAATGAGAATTACATCAGACCACCTTGTGTTACACGCTGTGTGCTCTGATATTAAAACTGTGTTTTAATATTTTAAGTCTGACAACACCAGGTTTAAGTCCAACCGATTTATTTGATAGTAAACTCACTAGCTTTCGAGGTTTCCCTCTTCTTCAGGTGAATGGAGAGTTCTGGCCTCAGACAGAGCATATAAAGCACAGACAGGTTTACAGATTACTGATTAGAATGCGAATCTTTACACCTAACCTGCTGTTCAAGTCCACGTACTCCCCTCATTGGAGATCTCTACTGCCTCCCAAAGATACACAAGGCAAACACACCTGGCTGTCCCATCGTATCGGGCAATGGGACTCTGTATGAGAACCTCTCTGGCTACGTCGAGGGCATCCTGAAACCCATTGTACAAAGAACCCCCAGCTTTTGTCGCGACACTACGGACTTCCTACAGAAACTCAGCACACATGGAGCAGTTGAACCAGGGACACTCCTCGTCACAATGGATGTCTCGGCACTCTACACCAACATCCCCCACAACGATGGCATTGCTGCGACTGCCTCAGTACTCAATGCAGACAACTGCCAGTTTCCAGATGCAGTTTTACAACTCATCCGCTTTATCCTGGACCACAATATCTTCACCTTCAACAACCAGTTTTTCATCCAGACACACGGAACAGCCATGGGGACCAAATTTGCACCTCAATATGCCAACATCTTCATGCACAGGTTCGAACAAGACTTCTTCACTGCACAGAATCTTCAACCAATGCTATACACTAGATACATCGATGACATTTTCTTCCTTTGGCCTCATGGTGAACAATCACTGAAACAACAATATGATGATATCAACAAATTCCACCCCACCATCAGACTCACCATGGACTATTCCCCAGAATCAGTTGCATTCTTGGACACACGCATCTCCATTAAGGACGGTCACCTCAGCATCACACTGTACCGCAAGCCCACAGACAATCTCGCAATGCTCCACTTCTCCAGCTTCCACCCTAAACACGTTAAAGAAGCCATCCCCTATGGACAAGCCCTCCGTATACACAGGATCTGCTCAGATGAGGAGGATCGTGACAGACACCTCCAGATGCTGAAAGATGCCCTCATAAGAACAGGATATGGTGCTCGACTCATAGATCGACAGTTCCGATGCGCCACAGCAAAAAACCGCACCGATCTCCTCAGAAGACAAACACGGTACACGGTGGACAGAGTACCCTTCGTTGTCCAGTACTTCCCCAGAGCGGAGAAGCTACGACATCTTCTCCAGAGTCTTCAACATATCATTGATGAAGACGATCATCTCGCCAGGGCCATCTCCATTCCCCCACTTCTTGCCTCCAGACAACCACGCAACCTCAAACAGACCATTGTTTGCAGCAAACTACCCAGTCTTCAGGAGAACAGTGACCACAATACCACACAACCCTGCCACAGCAACCTCTGCAAGACATGCCAGATCATTGACGTGGATGACATCATCACACATGAGAATACCATCCACCAGGTACATGGTACATACTCTTGCAACTTGGCCAACGTTGTCTACCTGATACTTTGCAAGAAAGGATGTCCCGAAGCATGGTACATTGGGGAGACCATGCAGACGCTACGACAATGAATGAACATCGCTCAACAATCACCAGGCAAGACTGTTCCCTTCCTGTTGGCGAACACTTCAGTGGTCACGGGCATTCAGCCTCTGACCTTCGGTTAAGCATTCTCCAAGGCGGCCTTCACGACACACAACAGCGCAGAGTCGCTGAGCAGAGACTGGTAGCCAAGTTCCGCACACATGAGGACGGTCTGAACAGGGATCTTGGGTTCATGTCGCACTATCTGTAACCCCCGTGACTTGCCTGGGTTTGCAAAACCTCACTTACTGTACTGTCTGGAGACAATACACATCTCTTTAACCTGTGATCAGTGCTCCTTCCACTCACATTGTCGGCCACTTTAGGACTTGAACAGCAGGTTAGGTGTAAAGATTTGCATTCTAATCAGTAATCTGTAAACTGTCTGTGCTTTATATGCTCTGTCTGAGGCCAGAACTCTTCATTCATCTGAAGAAGAGGGAAACCTCGAAAGCTTGTGAGTTTACTATCAAATAAATCGGTTGGACTTAAACCTGGTGTTGTCAGACTTTTTACCGTGTTTACCCCAGTCCAACGCTGGCATATCCACATCATTAATATTTTAAACCAGGAACACGAAAGAAAGTTGAAGGTATATGGGTATTCCTGCCAAATGATTTGGAGGGACTGATCTGCATTTCAGGAGGGAAGTGCAGTCTCCAGTGGGATTGCGGCACTTCAGACTTATAATGATTAATTCCGAACTATCCTTATATGAGGTGGCAGTCAGACATAGACCCCAGCTTTTTTCCTGCTTTACTCAAGCATGTAAAGATTATATGCAGACAAATTCAAAGGAAATTTCCTATTTTTCCCTTAGATAACTCTGCCCTCCACAAGTTCCAACTCCAGCAAATCTGACAGCTCTGATTCTAGCTCTGATGGAGAGGAGATGAGTACCCTGAAGCTGATTCGACCCAAATCCCGCAGCCCCAGCCCAGGCAAGACAAAGAAGAGGCACAGCCGAAGTCGGAGTAAGAGCCCTGTTGCACCAATAACAAAATCCCTGCAGGGTCTCAACCTCACGGTAGGCCCCAAGCACAAAAGCAAAAGCCGCAGCCCCTCGCCCAGGGGAGCTCAGGTGTCAGTCCCCAGACAACTCAAACTGCCAGGAGGCAAAGCCACTGCGGGAAATGGCCAGAACTCAGCAAGCAACCTGAGGGACACACTTTCACTTTCAGCCCCAATTACTCTGAAAAATCCAGCAACTCGGGGGAAAGATCAAACCATTTCTGACAGAGGAGCTGCCATTACAGGGAGGCCTACTGGCCAGGCTCAAGAACTGATGGTACAAGCCCGTGACAAACAGCAAAGTGACAGTGCTCAACATCCACAGTTGTCTTCAAAACTCTTTCAATCACCTCGTCAAGATGGAGCAGTCGCTTTGAAATTTAGTGAAGGAAATCAGCTCGCTACTGGCAAAACACAAGAAGTTCCGGTGTCTGAGTCACTAGCACCAATATGGCAATAGGAGGCCAAGGCAGTGCAATATATTCAGAGAGAAGCACTGGCGTGAAGAAGACTATGATTGCTGGAGGAGGCAAAGTAACAAGAAATCTAAGGTCTCTTGTTGCCGTGACTGGTCAACAAAGCACAGAGAGACTGGATAGACTGTAATTGTTACTCATAGTTGAAGGATGTATGGGACAATCAGCTGCAAGGGTTATCCTGATTTTTAATGTGACATGAGGCTTAATAACTTTTATAGCCTGTGGAGTTGTTGTGTGAATGGAACTATCATGTAATTATTTAATTTGTTACTGAATTTACACTGTAAATAATGCCATGACCATACCAATGTGTGATTGGAATTCAGTGCATGCACATGCCAACTAGCCTGCTCCTAGTTGTTATCTGTTCTGTTGCCTCTCTGTCTTTCCCTCTTTATGATCTTTGTGCTCTTTTCTACCTGTGTGACTTTGTTTCTTTCCTTATTTTACCTGCTGTCTTCTTCTATCCGTGTCTCTTTTTGATTGTTGTCTGTCTGTCTCTATATTTGCCTTGCTGCATTTTAGTTCTGTAACGGGGCAATTCTGAAATTGTATGCCCTCCTGGGGAAGTCACCCTTTCAAACAGCATGGGTGGAAGACAAGAACACAACATTGTATTCTGTAGCTTTAAGCTCCATTTTGCTGCCCCGCCCCTTCCCCTGCCCCTCCACCCCCATAGCATGTCTTTTTGCAGGGAGTGTGAGATTAAAGAATCAGCTCTGATCTGTCTTTCTCAATGTTTATCCATTATCTGTCACTGTCTATTGCCTGACCTTTACTGTAACAGTGAGTGCCATTTTATTCATGTAGACTGTAGGAAGTGTGTGACAACACTAGAATCTGACGCTAGAATCTGAAACCAAAAGAGAAAATGCTGGAAGATCTCAGCAGGGTCTGGCAGCATCAATAAGGAAAGAAAAGAGCTGATGTTTCGAAACCAAATGACCCTTTGTCAAAGCTTTGACCAGCTTTGACAAAGAGTCATCCAGAGTTGAAACGTCAGCTCTTTTCTCTCCTCACAGGTGTTGCCAGACCCTGCTGAGATCTTCCAGCATTTCCTCTTTTGGTGACAATACATTCTATTCTGCTTCAGAAAGCAGATCCCAGGTATTTTAACTCCCGAGCATGCTGTCCGTTCATTTATTGCCTGACCGGAGAGAATGTGAGGAACACGGGCTTCTGGAACGTTGGCTGGTTCTTGGCTGAGCACAAGCACTTTGGTAATTGTGGGGAAGGTTGCTTTCAGTGTGTGTCCCTAACCTTCCTTTCTTGTTGATGCGGGAACAAAGCTGCAGGTTGTTGGGCTGTATTGATGGTGACCTGCTTTCTTCTCAATTCATAGAATCATACAGTGCAGAAGGAGGCCTTTCAGCCCGTCGACCACAATCACACCCAGGCCCTATCCCCATAACCCCACTTATTTACCCTAGCTACTGTAAGGGGCAATGTAGCATGGCCAATCTTCCTAACCCGCACATCTTTGGAGTGTGGGAAGAAACTGGCGCACCAGGAGGAAACCTGTGCAGATGCAGGGAGAACATGCAATCTCCACACAGACAGTGACCCAAGCCAGGAATCGAACCCGCGTCCCTGGCGCTGTGAGGCAGTAATGCTAACCACTGTGAAACTGTGCTGTCTAGCTGCTTACTGCATTATCCACCTTGCATTGATTAGTTACAGAAGTAACCAATGTGCAGGAGAGGGGGCATCTCACCTGCTGATTAACTCACTGTCAGGAACAGCAGGGGGTTCCTGGTCCTCGTTTAAATCTCCACTAATTGTTGACAGTTCACTCACTACAGATGTAGATATTCATCCAGTACAAATGTGGAAGTTCATCCAGTACAGACATAGAAATTTATACAGTATAGGTGTAGAAACACATGCAGTAGAAATGTGGAAGCTCACACAGTACAGATGTAGAAATTCACCGAATACAGACATGGATGTAGATTAACTGTGAGCATGTGTGAACATCCAGCTTTGCTCAATGTGGGGAAAAAAAACATATGCTGTTGGATGTATATAATTAGATAAAACTTCTTGCATTAAATATTCTAATTTTTTTCCTTTCTGCACTATGATCATTTTTTTTCCTCTTCTGAATATACTGGAATTAGCTGATGCACAATTCTAGAGGCATTGGATGTCCTACTGGCCATGGTTCATCTATAAAGTTAGTCAGTATTGCTGAAGATGATTAGAAAATAATATAACAAACTTCAGTATAAACATGGACTGCTTAGTGTAGATGAGAACTCTTTAGTAAAAATGGGACTCTTTTAGTATGGATGAGGACTTTTCATTTAAGATGTGGACTATTCATGAGAGACATGGATGCTTCTAAAGAGACAAGGACTCATTAGAATAAGCCCAGGACTCTTCAATGTAGGCCTGGGCTCTCAAGAAAGATCTTTTTAGTATAGATGAGGATTCATGATTCAAGAGGCAAACCCTTCAGAAGAAATATGAAAACTTTGTACAGACCAGAATGATTCAGAAGAGAAGAGGACTCCTCAATGTAGACATTAATTTTTCAGTATAAAGATTCTATCGTGTTGGTACAGCAGGGCTAGTGATTCAGAGACTGACATTCTAGTGATATGAGTTCAAATCCCAGACAGCCACTGAGAAATTTAAATTCTGTTATATCAAATTAATCTGGATTTTTTAAAAAAAACCAATATCTGTAATGGTGACCATAAAATTTCAGGATTATTATAAAAACCCATCTGGTTCACTAATATCCTTTAGGAAAGGAAATTTGCTGTCTTTACCCAGTCTGGCCTACATTTGACTCCAGACCCACAGAAATGTGGTTGATTTTTAACTGCCCTCTGAAATGGCTAGCAAGCAACTCCGTTGTGTCAAAAGACATGGACCTCAAGAAGGTGACTTGCTCACCACCGCCTCATGAGGGCAATTTGGAACGGGTAATAAATGTTAGTCTTGCCAGTGACACCCACATCCTGTGAATGAATTCTGGAACCAAAGGTTCTTCTGCAGTGGCAGCATGTTGTTGTGCAGGTAAGTGGCATTTACAGCCTTGGATTGGCTTCCTTCTCCTTTCTCTGCCACTGCCGTTATGCCTTGCTGTCAAGTTGCTGAGCCTCAAAGTGGCTTTCACCTTGATGGACTGGATGGAGCCATGTCAAATGGTCCACAGCCATGTTCTTCCAATGTTAATGCTCTGTGCCAAAGAGTGGCCTTAAGCATATCTTCATACATTTTCTTCTGGCTGCCTTTAGAGTGTTGACCAATGGAGAGCTAGGAAAAAAGAACCTGACAAGGGAGGAGGTTTCCAGGCATCTGGATACAATAGCGCATCCCTTTCACAGAATTAGGGCTTTGATGCTAATAGACACAGCTTGAGGGAGGCTGCTAGTGTTGGTCCAGTAGTCATCACATTTGATTCCCTGGATTCAATTCTTCTGCATAAATGAAGACTCTTAAGAGAAAATGAGAACTCCTCAGTAAATAAATGGACTCCAGTATACTTGAAGAATTTTCAGTATACACTCAACATCTTCAGAAAGAGTTTCCTGGTGCAGATCAGCACTCTTCAATAAAGATAAACTTAAATAAACTAAGGCTAATCAATATAAAGACTCTTCACTATAGACTAGAAATCTCAAGTGAAAATGTGGATTCCTCAACGTAGATAAAAATCCTTCAGTATATATGAGGACTCTTAATGTGAATAAAGATATTTCAGTATAAGATGAAGATTTCCTCAGTATAAGATGAAGATTTCCTCAGTATAAGGTCCCTTCAGTGTACATGTGAATTCTTCAATATAAGGACTCTTCACTGTAGACGAGAACTCTCCAGTATAAGACGAGGATCTTCCATTGTACAAGTGGACTTTTCAGTATAGATATATTATGTTTCAGTATGGACATGGCTTGGAGGCTGGAAAGATCAGGGTCAGGTTACAACTTTATGGCTTGCAATGAGAAAGCAAGTACTGAGATCAGAGGTGGAATAAAGAGCATTTCATTAATACCCTGTCGTTCAGTGTTGTTAAATCTGCATAGTTGCCTATTCCTGCTGAGTACAGTATTCTAGCAGTAACTTTACAATTTACAAAACCACTCTAAATTTGCGGAACTTGTTGACGAGTTCTATCTAGTTTGACTTTAGAGACAACTTTGGGCTTTTAGAGCCTAACTTTACAACTAGCAACATTTTAATAGGATTTCAAGTTGGGATATAATTTCCTTTCATCATAATCTAGGCCATGAGAATTTCACAGCTAATGGCTTCATCAGTTTCTAAATGTAAAACTTTTGTAATGCACTGAAATATTCTGCAGCCTAAATGTAAGGAAATCTCTTGGCACTCACTTACATGACAGAATTCGAGTGCAATTGAGCAGAGTTTGAACTGGAAGCATTGGCTGTCTGTCATTGTGTGTTATGTGTGTGTGTGAAATTTCTGTCTTCCGTTGATCAAGGTCAACTGTAAAACATGACATGCATTGTGGATGGAAAACTTGCACTGTGGTTAAACAATGATGCACAATAAAGTTTATTGTAATCTTGAACTTTGTGTTTATTTTACAGAGATGTTAGGCAAGAACGTTTTCATTATGGGTTATTACCCTGAATGGTTTGAAACAGGAGCTTGCTCAAGGTAGGTCATCTCTCTGGGTAGTGCAGGAGACATTTAAAATTTTAACCTATTTTAAAACTCAGGCAATCAGATACTGAACAATGACATTTTGGGGGTTAAGCAATCATTTTCAGGTATTTGAGGACCACATTTATAAAAAATTGCATTTTATTTCATCAGACAAACAGCGACTAGAAGGAACACAAAATAAAGGTCTGTGGTGCCAATGTGTGTATTTATCAAATGCCCAGATGAAAATTGTAGAACCTGCCAAAGTGATGTAAGTGACTTGCAGCTGGAGATGGACTTGGATCAGGAGTACATCTTTGTGGAAAATGTCCACGTTTCTTAATTAATATGTAGAGAGTAATATTTGCCCTCTGGGTACAAAAGCAAGCCAGGCACAACAGCACTTGAGAAATGCTTTATCTCAAATTGTTTAAATTCATTTCCACATCAACAAATGTAGAATCCACCATGAATAGGCACAGTGTAATTTTTAATTTTAAAAAAAGCTTCAGAAAATACCCCTGGCTATATTTAAGAGTAGTAACTTTTGATTAGTACAGCTGAAAATGAGGTTGTCATAAAAAATCACTTTTGATCAATGTTATCTCTAAGAGATGCACACTCCCATTTAACTTCACAGTTGGTTTTGACTTTAGGATCTTACAAAGGACTAACTTACTCAGACACAGGCTTTTTGGCTTAACCACAAACATTTTTATTAAAAGCAAAACACTCCCAATGGTTAATGCAAGAACTTTACACTTATGTAATAATGTTGCACAGCAGTTAAAACAATGACTTATTAATAAAAAATCTCCATTTAAAACAAAACCGCAGGCAAAGCCCCACATTTCCAACCAATCTTCAACTGAAACCCCCTCAGGATTTTGTTGCTGCCATTAAAGCTATCTTTAAAGCTCAACCCCAATATCCCTCAGATCCAGTTGATGCTCTCAATCCCCCACACAGTTGGTCCTGTGGTAGGAGCTGTTGGTCATGAATTAGGATGGCCATTTTTAACCCTCCTTCATGATTGCAGCGCCAGATTCAACTACCTTGCCCTCTTCATTACAAAATGTTAAAAATATCAATGCATATTCTTGCAGACATCCTGTTTGGATGGTTGGTGCTTAGCATTTTTTAATCTCTTTCGGCCTGGCTCTTGCCTAAGTTCAGACATATCATTCACCATGATGTTTCCACAAGCAAAACAGTGGACCCTGTTCTGGTGTGATGTCTCTCACTCCTAAGTTTGATATGAACTGATCAAGTCAATTACACTAATAATAATATAAAAGCAAAATACTGTGGATGCTGGAATCTGAAACAAAAACAGAAAATGCTAGAAAATCTCAGCAGGTCTGACAGCATCTGTGGACACAGAACAGAGTCAATGTTCTGAGGCTGGATGACCCTTTGTCTATTACTCCTTAGCTGTTGTTGATTGTTTGTATAGTGACTGTTGTCTGGGGCCATCAACCCTGATGGTCTTCCAGCTTCTTTAATTGTCTGATGGCCACTGTTTTGTCTTTGAGATGGTTATGCCTCAGTGTCTTAGTTTGTGTATCAATATGTTTTGAAGGTTAACTCCTATTAGGCAGATGAGGTTTGGCCTGTTTGCAGTACTTGCATCTATGAAGCTTTTGGGGTTTTATATTTAATGAAAGCCAGTTGGCAGGAATTCTGATCTTACATCTATCATCTGTGAGTAACCTAATTTTAAGGAATTGAAAATGAATTGAAAAATGTGAGACCATTGAGTTAGTGGCCAGTTTCTTATGGAATAAAATAAATCAAGAACTTTTAAAATAGGTCCATAGGTACTTTTTGCCGATTTTAATTTTCAAAACCTTTCTGAAGTCCCAAAAAGAAGTGCAATTTGTGGAAACTTGTAATGGTGATCACTTGATTCTGGGTAGTGGATATGTACGATGTTGTCAAACTAGCTTGAAAAACTGTGGAAACTTGCTGTGTGCTGAATATAATTTCTGCTTAAAATTCTAGAATCTTTTGCATGGTTACAATGACAAAACTAGGACAACCGACCACAAACACTGTTCAATGGTCTGCTCTGCCACTTGTATATACTGACAGACAGATTTACTATTCCCTGCACTAACTGCTTTACTCATTGCTTCCACAAGGTGGAGACAAATGTTAATACTGCATAATAGAATCTGAATAATGACATTCTGAGGTGTAGACTAGAGGACAGCGTGAAACGTGGATTCCTAGTGCATACAATAATTGTGAATATTCAGATTTTTTTTTAGTAGTTTTGTAGAATTTGAGTCTGTAGAAACAAATCATTTGGCTGAACTAGTCTGTCTTTATGCTCCATATGAGCCTCCTCTAAAGCCTCTTCATCCATCCCTAATGACAAATTCTATTCCTTTCCCTCTTGTGTGTTTATCCTGCTTCTTATGCGACTCACCTCAACCAGTCAGTTCTATATTCTCACCATTCCCTGCATAAAGCAGTTTCTCCTGAAATGCCTGTTGGATTTATTTGTGCCTGTCATATATTTGTGGGCTTTGGTTTTGGTCTCCCTTACAAGTGGAAAAAAAATTTTCTTCGTCTACCCTTTCACAATCTCAAAGACGTCTTTCAATTCACCCATCCTGTTCAACCCTTCCTGCGACCCTGTGTTTCTAATTGTAACCTGAACTTAGTCTATTTTACATTTGGTAAAAAAAGCTGACTTCGCTAACATTAGCATCATATGGTACAGTCCCAGAATCTGTACTATCTGTAACTGTTTGACATCCTACCCACCATGCTAAAAGCTGAAGGCAAATGACACCTATTCTGATGGGAAGGTTATTGTGCAATGTTAGCTGATTGCTGAGCAGTCGCAGGGGCTCTGCCATTTGTCTTCAGTGCCTCCACGCTTCTCCACTTCCCTGCTGCGTTAGGAAGGGGGGAGAAGAATCAGTGAGAGCTTCCACTTCCAACAATGGAAAAGTGACTGCTGAAGAATTGTTCCTACATGGATATCAGCTGAGGACAAGACAGATTTAGTGATGGGATCTTGCACAACTGATTAACCTCCAGACAATCTCTCTTCTGGACTCATTCATTCAAAACAGTAGGAGTGAGTTACTATCGAAACACCTGCAATAAATGTTAGTGCAATTCAAAAGCAAAAAGATTGGCAGAAGAAAACAAAAGTGCAGACTAGCCTTGCATGTTGTAAAGAATGAGATAATCTGGAGTGTGTTTCCGTAATGTAATTTTGTAATTTCAGATCCTGATGTAATTTTAACTTTGTAATTCTGCCCAGTCCCCCGCGACTTATCACCAAATTACAACTGAACTGTCCAACTAAATAAATCACTTAATAAAGTAACATGGCATATCACTGTAATATGTGTCATCACAACTTGTCACTTCAAATGCCATGGCAAGACAAGTTGATTAGTACTGTGCTGTTTCATGTTATGGAGTTACTGGTTGGGGTACAGTTTATGGATACGACAGCCTGTCAGTGCATTACAGAACATGGCATTCCTCAAGAGTGAATGCACCAGAGAGTGCCAGCAGGTTATTAATTGTGCAAAGCTTCACCGTTGACCCTAAACTTGTCTTTACCTGATGTCATTCCAGCATGCACAGTGTCACGTACACAAGTTGGATTGTTGCCATGTCATGTCAGATCATTTGACAGCAAACTGATATTATTAGGACAATAAGCAGAGGAATGAGAGGAAGAGTGAGCAAATGCACAGTTTATTTATCTCAGGATTGGGGGCAATGGGGGTCGTACACAGAGGTAACCAGAAGATGCATTGAGGACCCTCTGGAAGACCCCATGCAAAGCCTACACTGAATTGCCCGGGAAGTTTAAATTTCCCTACACCAGGAGCCAGATTCCAATTTAAATCAGAAACTTTGGATGGTTCCAACTCATGCAGCAGAATAGTTAGGAAAAGTTAGGAGGATTAAAACCACTTCTAACTCCTGGGCAATAATGGTACTGATCACTCTAAACTTCCATGACTACCCTCCTACCTCTGAGCCATGGACTAACTTCCCCTGACTCCCTCCCCAAATACCTCCCTGATCATCTGACCCACCTGACCACCTCTCCACTCCCCAGACTACACCCAACCACCTAACTAGCACCCCACAGCATCCAACTACCCAGTCACCCCTCCCAACCACCTAAATACCCATTTATCTTCCCCTGACCCCACCCGCTACCCATCCAATCTACCCACTCATCCATTTACTTAGTCACTTGCCTTTTGCCTGCCAGAGCCTTTAAGCTTGCCCTTTACAGCAGTTTATGCTGTAAAATGGGGGAGTGGTTTAATTTGCCTTGATATTGCTGTCGTGTCCAGGAAAGTCTCTGGAGCTGCTCTGCTGCACATTTTCACCAGGCTTGGGTCAGAGGATTGGATGAAAAATGTGCAACTCCATTCTAATGTAAGTGATGAGCTGTGGAAAGGCAATGTTATGGTGATTGTCATTCCACACAAGTCCTGGGTCCAGGGATTCTTACATTCTGTTCAAAATCCAATACAATTTATTGTTGCACTTTTGCAACAATTGTAAGTCACAATCAGCACGAAGATCTACTGAAATAAAAGTGCTCTGATGTGGAGCTCAGAGTTTCAATGTTGAAGTGGCTGATAAAGCCTTCATTTTACTCACACTGATTCTTCCATCTGTTCAAACCTTTGTCCTAGTTATCATTCTCTTAGAAACAAAATCTGGCAAAACCAACCACTTCTATCTGTGTACTCTTTATCATGATCTTTCTAACTTTGGGAATGGCTTGCATTATGGATCTTGGCTCTTAAATATAAAATATTTTTGCAATTGTCCAAATCTCTGAAGCAGTTAATTATTCTAATGCAGTTTGAAAATAATTCTTTATGCCTTTACAGTTAAAGCCTGAATCATTTGTAAACACTTGTTGTACAGTTTAACAGAGTCAGTGCCAATCGATGTTTCATTTTTGTTTCTTTCTTGCCATTTAGTTAATGGATAGAGAGATTCATCCACAGTCGTTCGGGCTTTTAAAATCTTCTGGAGATATCTGGGTTTGGAAAGGACAGCCACAGTGGAATGTAGCTGTTTTTCACACCTAGAAAATAAATCATTTGTTGTAATGGGTAAATTGAGGACACTATCAAGACCAAGCAAATGACACACGGTATGTTGTGCACCATGGGGCCACCTTCACATTGAGCTTTCTCAGAGACCATTGTGAATGATTCAGTGTTCTGTATTTTGCTTCTCAATTCTCTTTTATTCATGCCATGATGGTGCTCACTCTCAATTACCAATATCCCCCCTCAGATTATTAACTCAACACAGACTTGGCCATCAAACTTTTGCAGCTAATCTAATTCCTGCAGTTTTGTCCATTTGTTGAAGACTTGCTTAATTTACAACACCAACCTAAGAAATTGTTGCTTAAGTTATGAAGGGTGTCAGCAACTGGAACATATTCTATCCTAATGTTACATTTGAGTAAGTATGAAGTATTCCCATGTTGAGTATATTTTAATTAGATGCTACCTGGTCACATCAAGCACGTCCCAGGCCAGGTACAACATGGATTGAATGTTGAGTGAAGCTTCCTCAAGCATGGGTTAAATGGAATGCAAGATTCTCTCTGCTTCAACAATATGCCTTAAGACCAACTTAGGAATTGGACAGGAATGGCCAAACCTTTTAAAGTTTGGAGCTACATGTAATGATCTTCAGACGTTCTAGAGCCGCAGTGCATGGACAATCTTTACAGATCATTTTTATTACTATTGCACACACCTAAAGGAACCTTCAGTTTTTTCCTCTAATCTTCCAGCTTCCCTTCATATACAATTCAACTTGTGCCAAAAACAATCCTGCTTTACTGACTTCAGCAGCCTTGCTCTAATGTGGAAAAGCTGTGGAAAATTTGATTTGACTTGAAAATAAGTTGTCGCCACCTACTGGAAATCAAATTTGAATCAGAATACCTGTGTTTCAGTACAGTTAATTCTTACATTCCTGTTCTGTATTAAATGTTTTCTCTATTTCCAGATAGAAGCCAAAAATTGGATGGCCAGGGTGAGTTACTGGGTCAGAGAAAATTTTGCTGAGAGTAATATGGCTCTACTTAAGACCAGCGGGAAACAACGAAGGAATTCTCTGTACAGCGCCGAAACGAATCATTGATCTTATTCCTTCTTCCGTCCTGCCAGTGTTGCTGCCTGCTCTCTGGTTCTCTTCCACCGAAGCTGTTTACTTCCCTCCAATTATTTACCAGGTTTAACAGCACAAGAAATGAGCCACAAATGTGTATCAAAGAGCCCCATTCAGATTGTGAGCCTTGGTTTGCCCACCCCTGGAATAGGACCTCACACCACAACAAGAAACCTGGTGACCCCCTGCCGATACCACAAACAGAAGTGAAACTCACGGCCCCTGCTCCTCTTTGCTGCAATTCCCCAGCACTGATTTCAGCCGGAAGCAACTCGGCGACACAAATTCCAACAGCAGATCGTCCACCGTGTTCACATTCACTCTTTTCTTCATCCGTTTTGCCAACCTAAAAGAAACCGGAACAAGTTCCCTCTTATCAGACATGTTGATGAGGTGAGCATTGATAAGTAACAAAACTGAAGCATTATGGGTGTGAGGGATTTACTACTGGACTCTTTTCTTGCTGGTCACAGGGCTAAAGTAGGGTACCATTTGTAAAGAATGCACATTACAATCGTCATTCACACCCCAAAGACTGTGCATTACCATACAGAAATGATTGTCTTTGGATGGAGGCTCATCTCACTGATCTGCCAACCCACTGATCACAAGCACCTTTCAGGTGGTTTACAATATATGTTTACTTGTTGGGCAAAAACCATTTTGTGTCCAATAACAGTCTGACTAAAACTATTAATCATATCTGCATTTAGGTAATTGCCTTTGTTCTGATTTGTCATCAATGAAATGTGGACTAACTGCAACCAGGGAGCAGTGGGTCTGAAGCAAAAGGATTTACGATCGAACATGGCATGTTTGCACTGGCATTTGCATTTCAAGAATCAATCTTAGGTTGGGTTTTAGCAGAGGAGAAATATCGTTGGTGGTCTTGATTATTGCAAATAAGGTTTGTCAATACTCTGTGTACACCTTTAACACTGACCACTGTTCTTTCACCTCTACAATATTACATAAATGTGCAAATAGTTTATCAATTCATCTGATCAAGACTAATAGCATATATTCTCCCACTTGCTGAAGCAGATCACAATGGAAAGATCTCTTTTTAACCCTTGCTACATTTATTTCAATACTGAGCATATTTGAATCAACTCAGAATCACAGGACAAAAAAGAGAATGACAATTCTTTACTTACGGAGGCTTGGAAAGAAAAGGGATTTATAGCAAGTTCAAGCCTCTGCTTGGTGTCAAAAGCTCTGCAATGAGATATGAAGTTACAGATCTTGGTGTTCCTCTCTTGCTTGACACAGCAGGGGCACTAGTGCCCAATCGCGAGCCTGCCCTAGTCACCCGCTCTCCAGTTTCCAGAGGTGTGTCTCACACTAAATTCACCAAACTAAGCTTTAAAATTAAGGATAGTTCGCAACTGGTGAGGAAACCTGAGGTTTTTCTCCATTTATAAAAACCATAGAAACCATAGAAAATTTACATCTCAAAAACAAGCCTTTTGGCCTTTCTTGGCTGTGCTGAACCATTTTTTGCCTAGTCCCGCTGACCTGCACTTGGACCTTATCCCTCCACACCCCTCTCATCCATGCACCTGTCAAGTTTTTCTTAAATGTTAACAGTGACCCTGCATTTACAATTTCATCCAGCAGCTCATTCCACACTCCCACCACCCTCTGCGTGAAGAATCCCCCCCAATATTCCCTTTAAACTTTTCTCCTTTCACCCTTAACCACCCTTTGGTTTTTTTTCTCCCCTAGCCTCAGTGGAAAAAGCCTGCTTGCATTCACTGTATCTATACCCATCAAAATCTTATACACCTCTATCAAATCTCCCCTTATTCTTCTATGCTCCAGGGAATAAAGTCCTATTCAATCTCTCTCTGTAACTCAGCTTCTCAAGTCCTGGCAACATCCTCATGAGTCTTCTCTGCACTCTTTCAACCTTATTTACATCCTTCCTGTAACTAGGTGACCAAAACTGTACACAATACTCTAAATTCGGCCTCACCAATGCCTTATATAACCTTACCATAACACTCCAACTTTTATACTCAGTACTCCGATTTATAAAGGTCAATGGACCAAAAGCACTCTTTACGACCCTATCCACCTGTGACATCACTTTTAGGGAATTCTGTATCTGTATTCCCAGATCCCTCTGTCCATCTGCACTCTTAAGAGTCCTACCATTTACCCTGTAAGTTCTACTTTGATTTGTCCTTCCAAAGTGCAAGACCTCACATTTGTCTGCATTAAATTCTATTTGCCATTTTTTAGCCCATTTTTCTAGTTGGTCCAAATCCTCTGCAAGCTTTGAAAACCTTCTTCACCATCCACTTCACCTCCAATCTTTGTATCATCTGCAAATCTGCTAATCCAATTTACCACATTATCATCCAGATCATTGATATAGATGACAAACAATAATGGACCCAACACTGATCCCTGCGGCACACCACTAGTCACAGGCCTCCACTCAGAGAAGCAATCCTCCACAACCACTCAGCTTCTTCCATTGAGCCAGTGTCTAATCCAATTTACTACCTCCCCATGTATACCTAGTGACTGAACCTTCCTAACTAACCTCCCATGAGGGACCTTATCAAAGGCCTTGCTAAAATCCAGGTAGACAACATCCACTGCCTTTCCTTTATCCACTTTCCTGGTAACCTCCTCGAAAAACTCCAATAGATTGGTCAAATGTGACCTACCATGCACAAAGCCATGTTGACTCTCCCCAACAAATCCCTGTCTATCCAAATATTTGTAGATCCTATCCCTTATCACACCTTCCAATAACTTGCTCACCACTGACGTCAAACTTACTGGCCTATAATTTCCCGGATTTCTTTTGGAACATTTTTTAAACAACGGAACAACACGAGCCACCCTCCAATCATCCGGCACTTCCCCGTGCATGCTGACATTTTAAATATGTCTGCCAGGGCCCCTGCAAGTTCACTACTTGCCTCCCTCAAGGTCCGGGGGAATACCCTGTCCGGTCCTGGGGTTTTATCCACTCTGATTTGCCTCAAGACAGCCAGCACTCCTCCTCTTTAATCTGTAAAGGTTCCATGACCTCCCTACCTGTTTGCCCTATTTCCGTAGACTCCATGCCCATTTCCTCAGTAAACACAGATGCAAAACAGAACCATTTAGTATCTCCCCCATCTCTTTTGGTTCCATACACAGTCTACCACTCTGGTCTTCAAGAGGACCAATTTTATCCCTCACTATCCTTTTGCTCCTAACATACCTATAGAAGATCTTTGGATTTTCCTTCACTCTGTCTGCCAAAGCAACCTCATGTCTTCTTTTAGCCCTCCTCATTTCCCTCTTAAGTAGCTTCTTGCACTTTTTATACTCCTCGAGCATCTGATCTGTTCCTTGCTGCTTGTCCATTTCGTACAACTCTCCCTTCCTCTTAACCAGTGTTCCATTCTCCCTCGAGAACCAAAGTTCTTTATTCCTATTTACTTCGCCTTTAATCCTGATAGGAACATACAGACTCTGCACTCTCAAAATTTCTCCTTTGAACATCTCACTGACGTTACTGGAGTGATAAGGATCCTTCTCAAACAGCTGATCTCAGCCATCACGTCACTTGGAGCTAAAAGCCTCTGAAGATCTGCACTCCTGTGGGAAAATCAGCAGGGCCCTCTGTCCCAGGTCATAGTACAGTGAGTTCAAACATCGACCTTGTATGAGCACTGGATTTTTGATGCCCCTGCCAGCCTGTGGAGCAATGAGTTTACCTCTTAGTGCAGTTGCAGTGATACAGAGTCTTGAGCTCCTGGTTGTAATAAGAGAATTTGAATTCCTGTGGAGAGATTGTGTGCTCACACTGATCCAGGGATTTGTAACAGTTGCAACTTCTGGAATTACCTGTAAAAGGGAGTAATACATATTACTAAAACACTTTGCTAGAGAATTCTTTGCAAAGGATAAATTTCTGCCCTTTCAGCTGCTTCAACCCTCCCACTTTTCGTAATCCATTATTGGCAATAATACCCCTACAGGGTATATTCTCATTTTTGTTATAAAATAGTGTATTCTCCAGCTCACTGACAGAACTGCCAGTAAATATTACCACAGCATTGCTCAAATACATCAGTAGCTATTCACTTTATTAATAATAAGCCTTCCATGTCTAGTAGCAAAGGAATAAAGATTTGGGATTCAGTAGTAAACAAATGATGCTTTCATTGTACCGAGCTTTGGAATTCTATATGGAATTTTAGATTTTAGACACAAAACCTCAGGAGAGATATAATGACCTTTGGAAGGCATCCAGCCCGGATCCACCAGAATGACATCAGGGCATAAAGAGTTAAATCATGAGAATATGGGGTGAGATTCTCTGGCTGTGCCTGCCCCAAAACTGAAGAATCTCACCCAAGGTCAATGGACCTTTGCATGGTCCACTCCCTGCCCGCTACAATTCCTGTAGCAGGTGGGTTGGGAGAATTCCCCTCATGGACTTTTCACCTGTATTCCTTTTAGCTCAAAAGACTGAGAGGTGATTGAAGTTTCTGAAAAATGAGAGGATTCGATAGGGTAGAGACTATTCCCTTTATTGGAAGAATCCAGCACAAAATGACATAGGGTGGAACTCTCCCAAAAAATTTCTGAATCCAGTCCCCAAAGAGAAAACTGATGAGAGTCTAGCCAGGAGGTTTGGTGTGATTCAGTTCACAAATCACCCACACTTGGAAATTTTTTTGGAGTGGAAACCCATAGACACTGGCAAAGCTTGTTCCTAGGAAAGTGGGGTGCCCTTAGAGAGGGTGCCCTGATCTATGACAATCCTACACACCCACCCCACTTGATTAAGACACTACCACCACCCCCCCCAGCCCCAATTGCTATCGCTCAAACACGAAGAGTCAAGAATGCACCTATCATTCACTCCGAATAAAGAATTACACACATCTCCCTGACAATGCACAAGGGTTCAGAAACAAGTGGATGTTAATCTCCAAAGGAGACAATCCAAGTATGAGGATGTTTGAACTTTGGAATAAGAGAATTGCAAAGGTCCAAATCAAAAAACTTTCATCTGACCATTACATTCGAGTACCCATGGAATGGTTTTCAAAAAGTGCAATTTATTTAGTAATAATGCACCCATGACCCTGAAATGACATCAAAACTTGTCAATGAAAGTAGTACTGTAGATGCTGGAATCTGAAACAAAAACAGAAAATGCTGGAAACCTCAGCAGCTCTGACAGCATCTGTGGAAAAAGATCAGAGCCAATGTTTCAAGTCTGGATGACTCAAAACATTAGCTCTGTTTTCTCAAAACTTCTTAACTTTCTTAATCCAACCATTGTCTTGCTGAAGCCTCAGTACTGAGGATTGCCTCAGCAGGAGCGGAGGCAATCTGATGATCTTGGTGGCTGTCCTCTTGGTGGCCTGAGCCCTGAAGGGATCCAGACTCATAAGGGTCTCCTGCTTGGGGGCAAAAATCACCCATGGCACCTTGTGCTGCTGGTGCAGGCATAGGCAGAGGGGATTCTGAGCAACCGTAAACCCTTGGGGTGTCTTGTGAGTTTCTTCCTTCTTATGCCCTGATAACCTTCTCTTGGTCTCGGAACAGGGGCCAAGTGTTTGGGTTTGACCCCTACAATGTATTAGGGGATTTGATTTAATATGTAACTCTATGCATTATACTAAGTATTACCTTTAGTATTTATATTCAACACTGCAACTTGCTCTTACTCAGCAGCTGGGAGGTGTGACATCCATTTTCCAGCATACAGAATCACAGACATTGTATGCAAAAATATTAATTAAGAAGGTGGAGGGGACAGTAAGCACAACGTCACAACCAATTACATTCGAGGCAAGAAATTTTTTGAAACGTAACTGGGGAAAATAAACTAGGGAGTCAACTTTGTGAGGAAGGGCATTAAATAAATGAAATTCTCTATCCAAAAAGCAAGTAGTATAGTGGAATTAAATGCAGGAATATTAAGATCAGAGCTTGTATTGTCCATGATTGAGTGTCAGGTGGAGTGGGAGGGAGATGGACATAGAGTTGTCAAAGTCCGAGCAGAACTTTGAACATGATTTAGAAGGATAGGTTGTTATCAGAGAAGGTCAGTAATTTCTTCATTATGATTTACAATGAAGGACATTGATTCACTCAGATAGAATTTACTGAGTTAGGGAAATAATTAAACACAAAATTACTATTATCATATGTGCCAGGTGATAATGGCAGACATTTTTTAATTTTTCTAATTAGCATGTTATTGTTTTGAGACATGAAAAATGATTTTGATTTGCAACATTAAGTTCATATTTGAAATTGAGTAAAGGAGACAGTTTGCATCAATTCTTCTGATTACAAACCTATCTTAAATTGTGAATCCCTCAAGAAATATTTTGATAAATGAAAATAAGTTTAAGTTTATTTATTAGTATCACAAGAAGCCTTACATTAACACTGCAATGAAGTTACTGTGAAAATCCTCTGGTGCCTATTCGGGTGCATTGAGGGAGAATTTAGCACAGCCAATGCACCTAATCAGCATGTCTTTTAGATTGTGGGAGGAAACCAAAGCACCCGGAGGAAATCCACGCAGACACGGGGAGAATGTGCAAACTCCACACAGACAACGACACAAGCTGGGAATCAAACTCAGGTCCCTTGTGCTGTCAGGCAGCAGTGTTAACCACTGTGCTATCGTGCCACTCCAATGCTAATTTGATAGGAATTTTTAAAAGATTGATGGAGGTATTGAGATTTGGGCACACTTCATGGCCCTAGCATAGCCTTTTGACATTGCTGTCCTGGTCCCTGTCACATTCTGCCTCTGTGCTGCTGTGCCACTTGCCTGCTAAGATATTTCAAATACAACTTACTTCTTGGTTCAATGAATAACAACAGTAAAACATTTAAGTAAAGTTTGTGCTGAACCTTTATCTTTAGTCTGGTGAAGCCGGATTGGATCCAGGGACTGGTGGACACAAGAGGAGCCACCAATGATTCCAGAACGGCTCCAATTTCCGATTCCACATTCTGGATTGATAGGTGTAAGGCCTTTTCTATCCATGTGATTTGGCAAAGATTTTGAACTTTTGTTCTTGGAAAACCTGCTCAAGTTGAATTTTTTTCTTGAGGGAATGGAGAAAGAGCTATTCCCATTGTTTTTTACAATGTTCTTGCCCAGCCTTATCAATGGCAGAGTTCCATTTTGACTCAATGATAGAGTGGAGGCTGTACTCTTGGGTAAGCTGCTTGTTGTGCTCAATTGTCCCAGGATAGTGACACCATGTTCTTTACTGATATTTTCATCCCATCCAGTAGCTGTGCTGCCATTCCCTTGGCTATTTACAGCATTGGAAGCATTTCTTTGCAAAAGCTTTCTTGAAACATCCTTCTCCTTCAGTTCCACAGGGAGTGAATTTTTCATCAAATTCTGCCTGTGGACAGGGCTAAAATCTGTCTCATTGTGTACCATTGTGGACATCATATCTGCCCTTATCTTCAAGGTATTTTCAGAAGGAACCTTGGTTTTCTGCCCCTGGTGACCATGTATGCACTTTTGACATTTCTCTTCATTTTTTATCTTCTTCCTTTGGGTTGGGTTTGGCAACAAATTAAGAGAGGTAGCCGTTTGATTCTGTCTGCCAGTCGTTGCAGGGCTCGATGTGGGTTTGGAACCTGATTCCATTTGCAATGGATCCAAAATGGGCTGGTTGTAGTTATATTTGGATTGAGAATGTAAAATGGCCTGTGGCACCAGTTCAGTGACATTGCAACTGAGAGAGAAAGATGCACAAACACAAGTCAGTTAAACTTTAGCTGAGGAGAAACATGCACCATCAATAGTCTGTTCCTTCAATTTACCCAAGAGAGGTTTTTAATCCAGCTCCTTCTGGGTTCTAACCTCCACACAAAGCTACCTTTAATTCAACACAAATTTGCACTGAAATAAATGGCAGCCACAAGCACATCTATCAAATGAAAATGGTATTCTAATGGGACAGGTGTTGTTATAGCAGAGCTTGGAAATAAGGTGCCGTGGCTTGAGTTTGGAGCATACTGCGGGGTAACAGGATCAACAGAAGTCAGGCAGGAGCTTAAGAATAGTCCGGATTCTTGGATCTCAGCCCCAAAAAGTCAGACAAGTGAATTTTTATTGGGGTTGAGGGTTTGTGGTTCTTTCATCCACCCTATAAAAGTCCAATGACATTGGAAAGTGACAGGGATGCCTCCCCACTCCACCAGAATTCCAGTGGATCCTACCTCCCAGGTCTCACTAAAAAGATCTACACACTAGGTAGTGCAAGCATGGTCGACATGGTGTTCAGATTTTGACCTTTCATCGGAAAACTGGCAGTATCAGGTAAATCAGGAATCTTTAAAGATGTGTGCCAATATACTAATCAGGCATTTTATCTGGTACAACCAACTCAACCCACAAGTGACTTGCCAGAGCCATATCTATTCACCCATCAAGCAAGTATCTCAAGTGGCATTTTGAGTGCCCACCAGCACTATTCACAATGATTGATCTTACTCTGACCCTAAATACCCCAATAAGATTGGGTGTTTAGCACCTGGGTGAGTCTTTGGGCTCCTATAGTGGGTCTACTTAGTCACAATACCCATGGGAAAAAAGAGACATCTTGGTTTTCCACTTATGATTACCATCCAAAGATCCCTCCTAGAATTTATCTGTGAGACTGTTGGGTATGCACAAGATTGAACTTGACTTTATTGCCTCCGATAGGTGCTGAAACTCATTGCCTAGGTTAATTACTGAGGGATTGTTACAAACTCACTTCAGAATTGCATTTGCCAAGTGCCAACACTGGGAATTAGGTGCAATAGTTACCAGTTCCCACATTCATTTTAATGCACAGGCCCACTTACCCTACAGGCTGAATGCCCAATATGTGCTCCTGATTGGCAAAGGTCAGTGCTGGAAATGTAGATTCTAAAATTTATCCTATGAAGCATTGTCACCTGGAATATAATCAGTGCCCAGGAATAATGGGAGGGGAGGCGAAGGAAGGGAAGAAAATTTATTATAAGACTCACCGGTTCCACCTTGTCTTTTTAACACAATGTTCAACTAGCTCCAGATTGAAACAGGGGACCTGGAGGATGCTGAAAAATGTTATTCCCACCAGTCTGGATATTGTATTGTTGACATTAAGGAGACATTTTCTGAACCTGATGTCAGAGGGAAATAAAATTAACAAAGATTAATTTTCATGATGCTGAATTTCCCAGTGTTGATGTTAACAGGACAACCTGAAGACTGTTTTTTTTTGCCTTTCCCTTATATCTCCTCTGCTTCCAGTCATTCAGCGAAGCCAGCTTACACTTTTGCTCTCTTGGGTAATTTGCCCCACCAATTCCTACTCTAACCCATTACTATTCCTTTGCCTTCCTATTCTCTGGCCACCGTTTGAAGCTTTAATACTACTTCAATAAATTCACTTCCCCTGCCTCTCTGCATATTCTCCAAAAGACCCATCAAGACTCCCATCACTGTTTCCTTTAGAGCATCAACCAATCCTGCCGCCCTCCCCACAGAGCACAGCCACTGGGCACTAAACTCACCTTCATCACTCCTCCCCCCTCAACCTTATCTGCTATTAACTAGTTTTTGAATTGCAGGTGAAATGCATCGATCATTGTCCAGATCTTCTGAGAAATGGCAATCATTGTTTGATTGACACTCTGCTCAAACTTTCTTCCAACCTGAGGTACAAATAGCAGAGGTACTCAAAGAATACTTTACTTCAGTATGCACAGTGGAAAAGGATCTTGGTGGTTGTAGTGCAGGCTTGCAGTGGACTGAAAAGCTTGAGTACGTTGACATTAAGAAAGAGGATGTGTTGGAGCTTTTGAAAAGCATCAAGTTAGATAAGTCACCAGGACTGGATGGGATGTACCCCAGGTTACTGTGGGAGGCGAGGGAAGAGATTGCTGAACCTCTGACGATGATCTTTGCGTCATCAATGGAGACAGGAGAGGTTCCAGAGGATTGGAGGATTGCGGATGTGGTTCCTCTATTCAAGAAAAGGAGAAGAAATAGCCCAGGAAATTATCGACCGGTGAGTCTAACCTCAGTGGTTGGTAAGTTGATGGAGAAGATCCTGAGAGGCAGGATTTGTGAACATTTGGAGTAGTATAGTATGATCAAAAATAGTCAGCATGGCTTTGTCAAAGGCAGATCGTGCCTTACGAGCCTGGTTGAGTTTTTTGAAGATGTGGCTAAACACATTGATGAAGGAAGAGCAGTAGATGTGGTTTATATGGACTTCAGCAAGGCATTCGATAAGGTCCCCCATGCAAGGCTTTTTGAGAAAGTGAGGGGACATGGGATCCAGGGGGGCATTGCTTTGTGGATCCAGAACTGGCTTGCCCACAGAAGGCAAAGAATGGTTGTAGATGGGTCTTTTTCTGCATGGAGGTCGGTCACCAGTGGAGTGCCCCAGGAATCTGTTCTGGGACCTTTGCTCTTTGTGATTTTTATAATTGACCTGGATGAGGGAGTGGAGGAATGGGTTGGCAAGTTTGCTGATGACACAAAGGTTGGAGGTGTTGTGGATAGTGTGGAGGGATGTCAGAAGTTGCAACAAGACATAGATAAGATGCAAGACTGGGCGGAGAAGTGGCAGATGGACTTCAACCCAGATAAGTGTGTGGTGATTCATTTTGGCAGGTCAAATAGGATGACAGAATATAATATTAAGGGTAAGACTCTTAGCAGTGTGGAAGATCAGAAGGATCTTGTGGTTCGGGTTCATAGGATGCTCAAATCAGCTTCGCAGGTAGAGGCTGTGGTTAGGAAGGCGTTTGGTGTACTGGCATTCATCAGTCGAGGAATTGAGTTTAGAAGTTGAGAGATAATGCTGCAGTTGTGTAAGACCCTGGTCAGACCCCATTTGGCCTACTGTGCTCAGTTCTGGTTGCTTCATTACAGGAAGGATGTGGAAGTCATAGAAAGGTTGCAGAGGAGATTTACAAGGATGTTGCCTGGATTAGGTGGCATGCCTTATGAGGATTGGTTGAGAGAGCTTGGTCTTTTCTCCTTAGAGAGACAAAGGATGAGAGGTGACCTGATAGAGGTGTATAAGATGATGAGAGGTATTGATCGAGTGGATTCTCAGAGGCTTTTTCCCAGGGCTGTAATGGCTGCCACAAGAGGATACAGGTTTAGGGTGCTGGGGAGTAGGTACAGAGGAGATGTCAGGGGTAAGGTTTTCACTCAGAGGGTGGTGGGTGCGTGGAATTGGCTGCCGGCCGTGATGGTGGAGGCGGATTCAATAGGGTCTTTTAAGAGACTTTTAGATAAGTACATGGGACTTAGTAAGATAGAGGGTTATAGGTATGCCTAGTAGGTAGGAACATGTTCAGTGCAACTTGTGGGCCGAAGGGCCTATTTGTGCTGTAGTTTTTCTATGTTCTATGTTCATTTCTTGCCAGGTTTTCCGATCTTGGCTTTCCCAGAAATGTCCAGCACAGCATCCCACAGAGACTCCATCAAAGTGGAGTTGAGTCAAGGGGAAGACAGGACTTGCCCTCTTTTTACAGCAGTAGCTGCCATGGGGTAAGTTCAAAGGTCCATTGTGAATGTTTGTGAATGGGTAGGATGGTCAGGTTGGTGGGATGATCAGATGGCTAGTTGAGTGAGGTAGTAGGTGGTTTGGGGTGTAACGTGGTCAGGTTGGGTAATGGGGTCAGACCAAGGTGGTAGTTGGGTGGCAAAAGTATATTCAAGGGGCTGGGATGGGGGAGGGTGTTAGTCAGAAGGGTGGGGGTTTGAGGGAATAGAGGGGGGGGTTATCAAAGACTTGGGGATAGTCAAGGGGTGTTCTGGGGTAAATAGGAAGATAGTCAAGGAGTCAGGAGAAATAGTTGGTGAATGGTGGGGGGGTGGTGAGAGGGTCAGAGAGAGTGATTGGGAGGTGGTGTTACGATGGCCACAAAGGCCATTGGGATCATCAGTAGATCTTCCTGCTGGCTGTGTGGAAAACGAACTGCTTTATTGAGTGAATGGAGGCTTGCCCAACAACAAGCAGTCAGCAGAGGTTCTTAAACGTGTTATTTTACCAGGACTGTAGTTGTAGGTCCTGAGGTGAAGATTATCTGACTGTAAGCCATAGACATGGCCCTTTCCTTTGGTACACAATAAAGAGTGTTGGTGATGGGAAACTGGAATTTGGCTGAATTACTACTTTGGCAACAAGGAGAATTTTTTCCTCCCTCTTTCCCTCCAGAGAACGTCTGTAAGTCAAGAATGTTCAATAGTAAAAAAACTCTTTATGCCTCTTTTCAGGAAACCTGAGCCTTAAGACACCAATGGGGAAGACCGGGCTTAGTAAACTGAGAGCCTGTGTTATTCCTTACATGCTAACAACATTGAAAGAGGTAGAAAACAAAAAGTTATACTGTTGACAGCATGCAGATCCTTGACTTTGTGTGATAAGAAGTCTGATCTATTTGGTTGTCCGACTCAAAAACTTTTAATGAGCAAGTAGACCTGGTGAAAATCTACAATGCCCTGACGCTCTCTGTATTTCTCCAGAGATATCGCTTCAGCATGGTTGGGAGAACTCCTGGGGCACCTGTCACTGAGTCCTTGGCTAGGTTGCAGAAATTAACTGAATATTGTGAATTTGGAGTATCTCTCAATGAAATGTTGCAAGACAGATTGGTATGTAACATAAATGACCAAACCATCCAAAAGAGAAGCTGTTGGTAGAACCCAAATTGGACTAAAAAAAATCATTGAAATAGCCTTATCGCTTGAGAATGCAAAGAAAAAGGGCTCAGAAACTACTAGGGGCATCCAATTAGAGAGAGGGATTTTGGGAAAATGGTCCTCAATGGAGAATGCTTTTGTAAAACAGGTGATCTAGGAACCCTCATGTCACCATCAGACAATCAATGAAAGGCAGTGACAGCCCCAAGAGTATTAGGGAACATACTTCAGAAAGGTGCAGTTTCTGGATCCATAATCCAGATGATGGATTATTGCAAGCACTGTCAAAGAACATGGCCACAGCGAACTTTCAGGAACAGGCAAAACACCTGCTGCCTAGGAAGAAAGCCGAGGCCAGTACCTGAACATACCATGCAGGTATGCTCCCTTCCAGACACAGGAACACTACAAATAAATCATATTGTTATGAATAATGTAAGTTGCCCCAATAATGGAGGTGGATGTGGGAGCTGCAGTCTCCGCTATCAGAGAACAGATATATAAGCATTTCCAATCTGGCTTCCAGTTCCTGAGATTGGAAAATATGAAGACTGTCTAAACGGGAACCTTTACAAATAAAAGGCACCACAATGGCCCCAGTAACAGCTCATCTCCCACTCGTCGTATGGGAACACACACCAAGCCTTATGGGGAGAGATTGACTCCAGCAGATTTGGCTGAACTGGTTGGAAATCTTCAGGCTAGGCATGGGGACACTGTACAAAGTTATCAATAGATACCCTGGACTTATACATGAGGGCCTGGAGAAAATAAAAGGAGCCAAGGCAATGATTAACATTGACCCTGACACTACACCTGGGCATTTCAGAGCCAGGCCAGTCCCTTTCTCCATGCTGAAGATGGTGGAAACTTAACAAGGATGCCTTGAAGGCTTAGTATAATAAGGCCTGTGCAAGTTGCAGAATGGGCTGCCCCTGTAGTGCCTGTTCCCAACAAAACAGTTAATCTTTGTGGAGTCTATAAACTAACAGTCAATCTGATCTCCAAACATGATAGATATCCCTTGCCCCAAATCAAAGATTTATAATCTAAGCTAACAGGCGGTAAGGCATTTTCTAAGTTGCACATGAGCCACGCCTATCTTCAGCTTGAATTGGACGAGTCTGCCTAGAAATATGTGATAATTAAACACACATAAGGGACTCTGAGCATGTCTGTTTGCCTTGTGTGGGAGGGGTCTCGTCAGCATGTGCCATCTTCCAAAGAATTATGGATTAAATCCTTCAAGGGCTATCCAAGGTAGCAGTATATTTAGATGACATCTTGGTCACGTGGCTTCTGAACAGGAACACCTGGCCAACCTAGAAAAAGTCTTGCAGAGATTTTCTAGAGCAGGAATTTGCTTGAAGAGGGAGAAATGCCTTTTCCAAGTAGTCAAAGTAACCTTTTTAGGCTGCCAAGTGGATATCAAGGATTTACATCCAGTAGAGGATAAAGTAAAGGCCCTCAAGAAAGAACCAATGCCAAGGAACACCACAGACTTAAAATCCTTCCTGAGATTAGTCAATTATTATGGAAAATTTATCCTGAATTTGGCTTCCACGCTGGCAGCCTTGCATGCCTACTACCAAAATGCCAGAAATGGTCCTGGGAAGCTCCACAGGCAGAGGTCTTTTCTAAAGTTTAACGTCAGTTACTGTCATCTAACTTACAGGCCCATTTTGACCCTAAGAAGGAAGTTGTATTAACTTGTGATGCTTCCCTGTATGGGGTTGGTGCTGTGCTGTCACATTGTCGGAAAGATGGGATGGAAAAGTTTCCAGAATCTTTCGGATGCAGAGCAATTGAAAAGGAAGGATTGGTGATCCTATTTTGTGTGAAGAAGTTCCATCAATACGTCCACAGTCGAAGGTTTTTATAGTTACCGACCATAAACCTTTATTGGGCCTCTTCAAAGAGGACAAGATAATCCGCCCCCCACCCCCCCCACCTCCGCCCCATCGCCTCCAATCAGCTACAATGCTGGGCTTTATTATTAGTGGCCAATGAATATTTTCTGGGACACCGCCATGGAACCAGACAGCCAGTGCTAATGCTCTGAGTCACCTTCCATTGACTACAAGCCTGGCTCCTTTATCAGCTTTGGAAGAAGTTGTGATAAATCTGAACTTTTTGGAGACCTTGTCAGTGTCACTGAGGCAGATTAAAGCCTGGACCCAAAAATGATCCAACCTTATCTAAAATAAGGCACATGATCCGATATAATGGATTCCAAGGCTGACGCTCCAAAGAAATGAAACCCTACCTCATTAAGAAAGTTGAATTTAGTGCCAGGGACAGGATCGTTTTTTGGGGATGCTACGTAATTGTTTCACCCCCCAGGACAATGTCCAATATTAACAAAACTACATAATGGCCACTTGGGAATATCAAAAATGAAGATGCTAGCTAGAAATTATGTCTGGTGGCCTGGTCTTGACCCTGACATCACAGACTTGGTGAAGTGATGTGACCTGTGCCAGGAAAGTCAAAAACTGCCACCTTAGCCTCCCTCCGTCCATGGGAGTGGCCTGGCAGTGCATGGGTGAATGTACCTGTGGACATTGCAGGCCTTTTTATGAGCTCCATGTTTTTAATCATGGCGGACACACAGTCCCAGTGATTGGAGGTGCATGGCTCCATAACTTCTCAGGCTACGATCCAGAAACTATGACAAAGTTTCAATATACGTGGAATACTGGAACTCCAGGTTTCCGATAATGACACGGCCTTTACTAGCAGTGATTTTGAGAGGTTTGCATTCTCCAATGGTATCTGACGTGTCCGAACAGCACCTTATCACCCACTGTCAAATGGACCAGCAAGACAGGTGGTTCAAACCTTCAAAAATGGCATGAAGAAACAACCGGCGGCATCCATGGAGACTAAACTGGTATGATTTATTTTTGATTACAGGACCGCAATACACACAACAACAGGTGTTGTTCCAGCAGAACTGATAATGGAACTGGCTTTGTACCAGTTTGAGCCTCCTGTTCCCACACTTGGCAGAGTCCCAACAGCAAAGTCCAAGGAAACTACAACTTTGCAAGGACAGAAAGAATTTTTGCAACAGGTGTTCTGGTCCACATGAGCAGCTTCAAGGATGGTCCCAGATTGGTTCCTGGTGAAAATGGGACCAGTATCTTACAAAGTCAAAGTTCAAGGTAAAAGGTAAAACCCTATGAAAGCTACTTAGAACCAGGGAGTTCATGCCCAAGCAGCCATGGAAATAGCCGCTACCAGTGCCAGCCCTCAGCTTGAAGCTGACTCCATGTTGGCCCCTCTGGATAGTGAAGGTAAGGGCTCGGAGATGGAGGCTGAAGATGTGGGCCTCCAGGCCGACTCGGAAGCTGAGAGGAACCTGCATGGGTAACTCTGCGATGCTCCATTCGGAAAAGAAGGTGCTCTGTTTGGTTCACATTGCCTGACCCAAACCTGCCTTCAATAGACCTCCGATCAAGTGCAAAGGGATGGAAAGGACCTCCTTACCGTGGGGGTGCTGGGAGACACATTGAGCTAAGTAGGGAGGGGTGTTATGATGGCCACAAAAGCCACAGGAAGTCAACAATAGATCTCCCTGTGGGCTTTGTGGAGGACAAGCTGTCTTATTGAATGGGCAGAGGCTTGCCCAATGGGAAGCAGTTAGTAGGGGTTTGGAAGCTTGGTGCTTTACCTGGACTATTGTTGTAGGTCCCGAGGTGAAGACTAGCTGACTGTAAGCCAAAAGCATGGCCCTTTCGTTTGGTGCACGATAAAGGATGTTGGTGGTGGGAAACTGGTGCTAGGCTGCTTACTATGGAATGGAGGGTGCCAGTTTTGGGTTACATAAGAAAATAGGAGCAGGAGTAGGCCATCTAGCCCGTCGATCCCTGGGTTACCCAGGAATTTGACTAGCTTTATTCTGTCTAACATTTCCTGGGTAACTATTCAGGTTGGTACTGTTATAAACCCTGATGATGTTCAATGCAACAGTATCTCAAATCTCAAGGGAAACTTGGAATGTCAGTTCTTAAATCTTTTTTGTGCAATTTTGTTGAAAAATCCGAGAAAAGAGACTAAACCCAATGGAGATAGGAGATCTGTCTTGTTGTAAATTATTCAAATAAACTTTAAACACACAACAAGAAAAACAACAGTAAAGAACAACATTTACTATTAAGAAGAATAATGATTACCCAGATGGTATGTTTAAATTACCTGCCAATCCAAATCCATGTGCATTTCCAAACTCCAAGAAACCCCAAAACAACATCCCTTGCTTTTAGCACTGAGCCAAAGCTAGCAAATAATTGCCACACAGGACCTGTATCCTTCTTTGGGAGCCTTTCTTATAATTTAGAGTAGAATTTATGGGGTGTGACACAGACTTCTTTTTTTTAGCAAAACAGCTTGATTCTGTACAAGAGAGCTCTGCTTTGCAACTACTAGCCTTCACTTTGCTTAAGAAAGTATGTTTCACCCTGCTACTGGGTTAAACTGCATCTCACAAATCCTCAGTGCAGCTAAACCCCTATCTTTTTTTATCCAGTTTTTTACTTTTTATTTAATTCCAACTCCCTAACAGTACATCAGAGATATCTCAGATTGTAACTTAGAGTCAGTGACATTCTTAGAGGGTCCCGGGGACTAGGGAATTGCCCTTTAAAAGTTCAAGCTTCCTGGGCAATCCCTACAGAGATAAGTACACCAGGGCTTCCATAAGATCCCAACATGCATCTTCAGTCATAGGTCTGGTCTCTGACAATCCAGAAACCATAAAATTTGGTCCATTATTTCTTCCTTTAGTGTGTCTTCTCCTGTTGGTGGTTTAAAGTGATAGATGTTGACTTTGGGCTTACCTATAATCGCAGTCACAATGGGATATTGTATTCAGCCTTAAATTCATCATTCCATATTTGTATTCAAAAGCAGATATTTGATGCTCACAATGGTCATGCTCCCTGCAGCATAAGTCTGTTTGGCTAAATGTTCCTAAACATGAGAAATGATCATGAATAAAGACAATTAATCCAAGAACATGCAGTTCAATAATGTTTTCAATATTAAAAGAGATCTTGCCATGGTAAAACATTGCCATGTTTAGTTGACACAATCTGTGACTACTCTCAACCATATTAAGAAAATCCAAAGTGTAATTTCTGAGTTTGCCGATCTCAGTTGAGATGCTACATTTTAACTTGCTTTCTCTCGGTTCAGGGAGACGAGGGCAGGGGTGTGGTGGAGGCACTGGTGATATTCCTCAGGATTCCCATCCTGATCACCAGTCGTGTAGTGAAACATTTTGAGGTGAAAGAGCTCGAAGTAAATGTGTTGATCATATCATTTCGAATTCCACTATTACATTGTTTTCCTATATACTAATCACTTGAGTTCCCAAACATCAATAAAACAAAGCTTTTTATGTGGAAAAATGTTAATAGTGGTAGACAGTTAATTTTGAACAATCATTAGTCTTTAGCATAGCTAGAAATTCATCATGTCACAGTTTCATTATTTAGTTCAGTCCTATTAAAAAGAAACATAAATTACAGAAGACTTTACTTTGGATTAGCAGTATATGGAGGTATCATTGATTTTCTTTATTTTTACTTATAATCTAGAACCTGGGTATAGACGGCATAGTTTTAAAATTTGAAGGTGATGCGAGGTTTGGAAATATTGTGAACTGTGAGAAGAATAGAGAATGCAGACAGGCTGATTGATGGGCAGACACATGGCAGATGCAATTTAATGTAGAAAAATGTGAAGTGATACATTTTGGTCAGAAGAATGAGGAAAGGTGACACAATGTAAAGGTACAATTAGAAAGGAAATGCAGGAGCAAAGGGAGTTGGGTGTATATGTGCATAAATCATTGAAGGTGGCAGGGCAGGTTGAGAAAGCAGTTAATAAATTATACTGAATCTTGGGTTTTATAAATAGGCATGATGTGGCGATGCCAGTGTTGAACTGGGGTAAACAAAGTAAGAAGTCTCTCAACACCAGGTTAAAGTCCAACAGGTTTATTTGGTAGCAAAATCCACTAGCTTTCGAAGCGCTGCCCCTTCGTCAGGTGAGTGGGAGTTCTGTTCACAAACAGGGCATATAAAGACACAAATTCAATTTACAAAATGATGATTGGAAAGCAAGGCTTTACAGGTAATCAAGTCTTAAAGGTACAGACAATATGAGTGAAGAGAGCTTTAAGCACAGGTTAAAGAGATGTGTATTGTCTCCAGACAGGACAAGTTAGTGAGATTGTGCAAGCCCAGGCAAGTTGTTATAGTGTGACATGAACCCAAGATTCCAGTTGAGGCCATCCTCATGTGTGCAGAACTTGGCTATCAGTCTCTGCTCAGCAACTCAATGCTGTCATGTGTTGTGAAAGCCACCTTGGAGAACACTTACCCGAAGATCAGAAGCTGAATACCCGTGACTGCTGAAGAATTCCCCAACAGGAAGAGATCAGTTTTGCCTGGTGGTCGACGCGGTGTTCATTCGTCCGTTGTCGTAGCGTCTACATGGTCTCCCCAATGTACCATGCCTGGGGACATCCTTTCCTGCAGTGTATCAGGTAGACAACGTTGACCAAGTTGCAAGAATATGTACCGTGTACTTGGTGGATGGTATTCTCACATGAGATGATGGTTTCCATGTTGATGATCCAGTCCGTCTTGCAGGGTTTGCTGTGGCAGGGTTGTGTGGTGTTGTGGTCACTGTTCTTCTGAAGGCTGGGTAGTTTGCTGCGGACAATGGCCTGTTTGATGGTGTGCGATTGTTTGAAGGCAAGAAGTGGGGGTGTGGGGATGGCCTTAGCAAGATGTTCGTCTTCATCAATGACATGTTGAAGGCTCTGAGAAGATGTCATAGCTTCTCCACTCCAGGGAAGTACTGGATGATGAAGGGTACTCTGTCCATCATGTCCTGTGCTTGTCTTCTGAGGAGGTCGGTGCTGTTTTTCACTGTGGCGTGTCGGATCTGTCGGTCGATGAGTCAAACGCCATATCCTGCTCTTATGAGTTTCGCTGTGGCGCTTTGACCACCAGGCAAGAGTGTTCTCTTCCTGTTGGCGAACACTTCAGCGTTCACGGGCATTCGGCCTCTGATCTTCAGGTAAGCGTTCTCCAAGGAGGCCTTCACAACACACGACAGCGCAGAGTTGCTGAGCAGAGACTGATAGCCAAATGACCTATTGTTGTGCTTTATATTTCATATAAAGCTGCCATTAATGAATATGTACACTATACTATCCAAAGGCCATCACTTCTCTCTCTCCACCCTCTCTCCCCCCTCCAACAACCACCCCTCCACTTTCTCCCTACTCCTTCCCCTCACCACACTCTCTCCCCCTCCTATCCACGACACTCTCCCTCTCTACCTCTTCACCGCACTATTTTCCCCTCCCACACTCTCACCACATTATTCTCCCCCCAACCCCTCTCCACACCCTTGCGGGACACTCTAGGCCCTGCTCCCACCACATTGTGCTTCCAGGCCCTGCTTCAGCGAAGCAGTCCATGTCCAAATACAACAAGACAGGCTTGGACTGACAAGTGTCAAAAAACATTTGTACCACACAGGTGCCAGGCAAAGACCATCACCCTTCGACATTCAATGACATTTACCGTTGCTGAATGCTCCACTATCAACATCCTGGGGGTTACCATTGACCAGAAACTGAACTAGATTAGCCATATAAACACTGTGGCTACAAGAGTGAGTCAGAGGCTTGGAATCCTGAGGTGAGTAACTCACCTTCTGACTCCCCAAAAGCTCTTCACATGTTCAAAGCACAAGTCAGGAGTGTTATGGAATACTCTCCACATGCCTGGATGAGTGCAACTCCAACAACACTCAAGAAGACCAACACCATTCAGGACAAAGCAGCCCACTAGATTGGAATCCCATCCACAAACATTTAATCTCTCTGCCAGTGACACTCACTGGCAGCCACGTGTACCAATTACAAGATGCACTGAAGCAACTCAAAAGACTCTTTAGGCAGCACCTTCTAAACCCATGACCATTACCATCTATAAAGACAAGAGTAGTAGATACCTGGGAACACCACCACCTGGAGGTTTCCCTCCAAAGCATTCACCCCCATCCTGACTTGGAAGTATATTGCTGTCCCTTCACTGTTGTTGGGTCAAAATCCTGGAACCCCCTTCTTAACAGCACTGTAGGTGTACTGACATCACATGGACTGCATCAGTTCAAGAAGGCAGCTCACCTTTTAAAGGACAATAAATGCTGAACTAGTCAGAATCACCCACAACCCTTGAATGAACAAAAGAAAATGATCAAACAACACTAAATATTTTAAAAGAAGGTACTGGTATGCCCACAGTTGTCTCTCTGATATATCTCAGTCCTGGTTCTCACATGCTGGATGGACATAGTCATTTTATTTATTTCAAAATGATATACTGCCAGCCTTCTTCAGCTCCATGAGTATAACTCCATAACTGGGAGGGTTCACCCAAAATACTCTAAATTTGCTCTGACTAACAGTTCTAAAGTACAACTCCAAGGCAAAAACAGGCCAATGTCCACAGACATATTGACATAATAACACTGCAAATCTCAAAAATAGTTTCCTTTCAAAGCGGGACCATGACTATAGTAAGAGAATGGTGGAGAGGACCCGTGCTGCTTAGTTTAATGGCATCACAATATTTTCATGATGTGATATGATTTGTAGTCAGGCTCTATATGCGTGAACCTCATAAGCAATTTTATTAAGAATAGACAGCAACCTATGGGGCACTGACCGATTCTGACCTTACTTTCAGTAACTACACATTATGATGTTGATTGCAGCACACTCCAAAATTTACAAAAAGAAATCCAAATGCTGGAAATGGAAAAATACTGGGAATGAGTACAGGACAGGTCAATTAGAGTACACACTGACCTGTTGTGCGCTTCCAGACTTTAGAGTTACAAACTATCCAGTTTTGTGAACATTTTTCATGCAAGAGCCAAGAGTGTTGATAGGCTTTTCAAATTTGGAACACCACAGCTGAAGCTGATCTCATCACCAGCTGATATCCTGACATGCATTTCCCAGCAAGGGAGTAGGTATCAACAGATGGACAATCAGAATGGGAAACCTCACTTAATTTCCCTTTCCATTCTCATAAATTCTGAGGCCCAACTTGACAGCCTCAACTGCTACCCAGTTGACATCAGCTAACTCAATGCAGAGCAAGAATCAAACCTCCTGGGCTGCATGGTTCGGTAGCACTCTCACTGATTCAATGATCTTGACTTTATGTTAAATGGACCATAGCAGTTTGACAACTGATCTCACACCTCTCCCAATTTGTACTTCTATTGATTTAAACGTATATTTTTCTACACTGCTCAATGAACTAGGATTGGTTTAATGGAGGAGTGAGAGACTAGCCAAGCTGGGGATATAAGAACATAAGAACATAAGAAATAGGAGCAGGAGGTAGGCCATCCAGCCCTTCGAGCCTGCCCCGCCATTCAATAAGATCATGGCTGATCTGTCGTGGCTCAGTTCCACATTCCCGCCCTCTCCCCATAACCCTTAATCCCCTCTCTTATCAAAAACCCATCAACCCGCGTCTTAAAAATATTTAGCAAGGTAGCCTCCACCACTTCAACGGGCAGAGAATTCCAGAGATTCACCACCCTTTGAGTGAAGAAGTTCCTCCTCAACTCTGTTCTAAACCACCCCCCCTTTATCTTGAGGCTGTGTCCCCTAGTCCTATTATCCTTTCTGAGCGGGAAGAGTCTCTCCACCTCTATCCTATCCATCCCATTCATCATCTTATACGTCTCAATGAGATCTCCCCTCATTCTTCTAAACTCTAACGAGTACAAGCCTAGTTTATTTGGCCTCTCCTCATAGCTCAACCCCCTCAACTCCGGCACCAGCCTAGTAAACCTCCTTTGCACTCCCTCCAAGGCCAAAATATCCTTGCGCAGGTGCGGCGCCCAAAACTGCACACGGTACTCCAGCTGCGGCCTCACCAATGCCCTATATAGCTGCAGCAAGACCTCCCTACTTTTATATTCAATCCCCCTCGCGATGAAGGCCAGCATCCCATTCGCCTTCCTGACCACCTGCTGCACCTGCAAGCTGGGTTTTTGCGACTCATGCACAAGGACCCCAAGGTCCCTCTGCACCGTCGCCTGCTGCAGTTTTTCACCACGTAAGTGATAATCCTTCCTACCATTATTCCTACCAAAGTGGACCACCTCGCACTTGCCAACATTAAATTCCATTTGCCATTTCCTGGCCCATTCGCCCAGCCTATCTAGATCCTTCTGTAGACTCTCCACACCCTCCGCACAATTTGCCTTTCCTCCAATCTTGGTGTCATCAGCAAATTTCGACACCCTACACTCGGTTCCCTCCTCCAGATCATCTATATAAATGGTAAATAGCTGAGGCCCCAGCACCAACCCCTGAGGCACTCCACTCGTCGCCATCCGCCAATCCGAATAGCACCCATTGACCCCCACTCTCTGCCTCCTATTTGACAACCAGTCCTCTATCCACGCTAACACCCCACCCCCAACTCCCTGTCCCCTGACCTTCTGCAATAACCTCCTGTGAGGTACCTTGTCAAACGCCTTCTGAAAATCCAGAAAGACCACATCCACCGGCTCTCCTCTTTCCACCGCCCTAGACACATCCTCATAGAACTCCAGTAAATAGCTTGAGCTGGAATAATTTCTGCCAACCCTTTAAATATATCTTAAGCTGGAATTGTTTCCGTGTTCCATGCATTTTCTTAAGGGTTTGATTGTTTAAAAATATTTTCAGATTAGACTCTTAAGTTCAAAAAAAGAGTCAGGCACAGCTTGGCCAAGCAATTAAGTGTAGCATTGCAGTCCGGTCGCAGTTGAATTGATGACACTTAAAATGCAGTTAGCAATATCCACAAACCACAAATGAAAGCAGATAATCTTATTCGGACTGGAGCAGTTAATAGAATGGAAATACTTTGACTGCGTACTTTTTATCTGTAAAAAGAATCCCCTGGAAATGCATAGCAGATTCGTATACAATCTGATTGACCCACTGTATAATTATTTTCAGATTTTTAATATCCATTTCATGTATTCAGCATTTGTGCTTTTCATTGTAATTCTTGAATGATTTCCAATCCAATTATAAATAGTTGCTGTAATTAGATCCAAAGCAAGGTTCTGTCTCAGCAAGCAGTATGCACCGTAAAGAGGAACAAACTCCATTCCTTTTTACAGTAATTATATGATTTCACAACATGAGTCAACTGAGCATAATCTACAGGGTGGGATGTTCTGTTCCTAATGTGGAAACAGGAGATGACAGATGCTGTGTGATGGTTCTTTGAGCAGACAATCAAAAGTGATTTTGCAAGATTCCCCATCACCAAAACTTTCAAACAAGCACCAAGATATGCTTGGCTGGTGGTGAGAAAAGTCCTCCCTGTCAGATCCTCCCTGCATGCAGTCTCATCCCATGTGCATGTTGCCCTCAAAGTGGCTGGGGTGGGGAGACTGTTGTCCACCTTCAAAGCAGAATGCACTTTGCAAAGAAGGTCTGGAGAGAAATGAAGTGGTTTTGTTGAGGTTCGTCCCGAGCAGCTGTGCAACGCAGCACTCTCTGCTCTATGGGCCATTCCCAGGGATGCATTCCGAGACAGACATCACCTATGGCTGGACGATCATCAACTCGGTAAAAGGCACACTTTGGTCTGTTCAAAACTTGTACAAAGAGTTGTCCCCAGTCGAGAGTGGCAGGCTGACACATTCCGGAGTCAAGGACTACGTGCTGAGGAATGCACCAGAGCTTCGGGCAGCCACCACAGAGGCACACTGGGAAAAAGTCACTATCTAAGATCTTTTAGCCATAGGGCACCGAAGGGTTAGATACTGTACAGACCCCACAGGCTGTATGACTAACATTGAATGCAAACAGTGAATATTACATTTATCACAACTATGTTGAAGCACTTCAGAGTGCAAGTTGATCCGTCAGTAGATAACTTGAATATCATTGCGTGATGATGGCCATTTTGAAGGGTTTTGTACTGTTTATTCAGTTATTTTGTGAATAAAATATATTCTTAATGCAACAAAACTGAACAGTATAAACGAAAAGTCTAAAAATCTATGCTCGTCTTTCACTGGCCTCCAGGCCCAAATTTTCAAAGCGTGACCTTGCCAGGTAATGCTCAGTATCTACAGCTCTTGTTTATAACAATTATATTGCATGAAATCAACAGAAAATAAAGTCAGGCCATATTCTAGGACCTGTCTGACTAGAAGTCATAAATTTAGGATAAGGGGTAGCAAATTTAAAAGTGTTGAGGAGAAACTAATCCCAAAGGGTTGTGAATCTGTGGAATTCACTACAAAGTGTGATGGATGCTGGGACAGTGAGTAAATTTGAGGAGAAGGTAGACTGATTTTTAATTAGTAATGGGTTGAAGGGTTATAGGGAGAAGACAGGAAAATGAGGATGAGGAGCAGAGCAGCCATGATCGAATAGCAGAGCAGACTCGATGGGCCTAATGGCCTAATTCTGCTCCTATATCTTATGATGTGGTTGCCTGATCTGATCTCGCAATCTCCTGCTGGGAAGGTTAGAATTACCCACTGAGGAAGAAAATAATTCAATAAAGAACCTGCCACAAAAGCACAATAATGCAAGTTAATGAGATGTTTCTTCTGTCTCACTGCTTCTTTTAAAATGCAGCATGAGCAAAGTCTCACTTGCTGTACAAACACAAGCTCAAATAATCTTCTCAACGGTAATCCGATAACAGTAAATTATGCCTGAAGAGAATAATAAAATGTTTAAGCCAACAATTCAGGGGATGCCTTGGATTCCTGTACGCAAATTTTTCTTCTCCTGCCCCGAGGACATTGAGACATTGTCGGAATGTTATATACGGGTGCAAATTATACTCCAATATCTCATTAAGAAGACATTATTAACAAGCGTGCCCGAAAAGTGATTGTTGACAGGCTCCTTGACATAGTGGGTTTCACAGCTGTGACTTGGCCTTATTCAACATCCATGGTCACGCATTTTTTATCAGTGGCCAATGGAAAGTGGTCAGAAGCACAAAATGCCATTAATCTAGAGGAGGATGGATGTAGGGTCAGGCAAATGGACTGGGCAGGGTAACCAGTGGGGAACTGACTGACTAAAGTCAAGATACGCTGAAGTACTGCCATTTCCATTGCTTGATGACATTTTGTGTTACGATTTAAGTTCAAGGAATAATGAAAAGTAAAATTGTCAAGCTCCTTCAATGGTTGAATTCACAGCCTGCTTTGGTGTACAGAGCAAGCCCCAGACGTGATGCTGAGCCTATACTAGTTAACTGATTGATACCTGCTTAGACTGTGGTAAGAGCACAACAGTTAGCCTCAATATTCCCCATGAAGGCTAACATTTGCCATGGTTCCTGATCACAATTGAGTGAGTTCTGCAGGGGGATGTGAGTGTGTGTATCTTTTGACTACAAGAGTTAGCAAGATTTTTGTGAAGTCCTTGGGAGAAAAAAAATTAAGGTTCAGCACGGTGGCATAGTGGTTAGTACTGCTGCCTCACAGCGCCAGGAACCTGGGTTCAATTCCTGCCTTGGGTCACAGTCTGTGTGGAGTTTGCACATTCTCCCTGTGTCTGCATGGGTTTCCTCTGGATGCTCCGGTTTCCTCCCACAGTCCAAAGACGTGCTGGTTAGATGCATTGGCCATGCTAAATTCTCCCTCAGTGTACCGAAACAGGCACTGGAGTGTGGCGACTAGGGGATTTTCACAATAACTTTAAACTTTACTTCAAGATACATTCAGCATCAGAATTGCACATGCTGTTAAAATATGGATTTGTTTGTTCTCCTTCTTAGACTCCAACTCCTGTTATAGGTGCATGGCAGCCTAAAAGTGGATAAAATGCTCATTGCAATTTTCAATATACCACATCCTTTTCCTGTTTAATTTGATTGGTAAATCAGGGGAGGGCGCAAACGTAGTCCCCCACTACCACAAATTTTGCAGTCGAGAATCCCGCATCTGGGGACATTGCAGGCGTCAGCACACCCGAAGTGCAATGGGCTAGCCTCGTCCTGGACAAATCACCTACTTGATCATGGTTTCACCCCTGCCAGGTAACAGGTGTATTTCAATTGTTTGCTTCCAAAAATGTAAGTAATAAACTCAAAATATAACATTTAACTTCACCAATAACACTATTAGATACTCTAAAATTTCTATTGATTTAACAATGCACTTAGACACATACAATAATTTGAAAAGTGTTTTCACCAAGTGATAATAGTTCACTTTGTAACATAACACTTAAGTACGATGGACATCTCTCGCATGTAGGGGATAATGTCTGACATCAGGTGTCATCTCATTTAACTCACATTCTCCAACTGTGATATTGATATATAAATCAGATTCAATGTTGATTTGGTTTGGTTTATTTGATTTTCTTTTATTATTGTCACATGTATTGGGGTACAGTGAAAAGTATTGTTTTGTGCAATGTATACAGATAAAGCATACAGTTCATAGAATATATAGGGGAGAAGGAGAGGAGGGTGCAGAATGTAGTGTTACAGTCATAGCTAGGGTGAAGTGAAAGATCAATTTAATGTAAGTTAGGAGCATTCAATGTGTTTTAAATGCTTTAAAAAATGACGTTTCATTATGATGATTTACAAACCGATCAAAGTGATCATCAATCCTTGTGTACTGGTGAAAGGACAAATTTATTGGGAGATTGGTTTCTTTTCAATATGATCATCACATTTCATAAGCACTTTAACTCCTGACTTTCACAGCGTAGCTCTAAATTTCATGTTTAGCTGAGCATTTACTTTCACGGGATTCTTCTGTTCTCAGTTGTGTTCATAGACGTGTTTATCAATCGCTCCACAGGATAGCTAAGGAAGGCGTATGTGTACATTATATGTGCAAAGGTGAATGTAGCTGTTGGCTTTCCAGTCACTACGTGAGAGTCACTCTGTAATTGCAAAGGCAGCAATACAATTCTTGATTTCATGATTGCTCTCAGCTGTAGCTCTAAGTATGGCTTTTTAAAAAAATTTTGCAGTCGAGTATGCCGCGTTTGGGGACATCACAGGCGTCAGCACACCCGAAATGCAATGGGTTAGACTCATTCTGGGCAAACTACCTACTTGCTCATAGTTTCACCCCTATGCACAAAACTCTCGACTTCTCTTGACCAACAGAATGTAATTGTACATCAAGTGAACTCCAGGTAATTCACAAACTATTCAATGGGGAACCATTGTCATTTCTCACCATTATCGACACTTGAAACAAATCCAAAATCTGGGCACGCTTCAGAATGGTAGGTTTCATTAAGGGAGGCAGAACTATCTTTGTGACTGGGTATCTGCTGCAGCCGTTAATGACAACAAGCGGTGGACAATTCTGTGAAATCAATGTTAACTTCAATCCATGGTCCTGGAGGTAATTCAGACATCTTCAGAGCATCATAATGATTTGAGATTGTGGTTGCTTGGCATGGCAAACATGGATTGATTTCATGTTCTGCCGTGCAATCAATTCCTGGGGATCATACCATTTCCCCAAGGGCTTGTTTAGTTTTTGCAATACCCTGGACATCTTCATGTGCTATGTCAACAAAACAGTCTCTCAATCTTTGTGAATGGCAATACAATTACTACCAAAGCAAGATCAGATGTGGTTATAATGGTGAACTCATTTCAAGCAATGAAAAGACCTTGTAGTGCGTGAGATATTTCATTTGTAGATGCTTTCTTGATCACATCCTTCCAGTTTAATTATTCTGTAGCCAGCATACATAGTTATAATGCTTCACCTTGCTTTGTTCTGACTTTAATGTCAGCTAGTTTTAGTGATCTTTTTGCAATGCAATTAGGCTTACGTAATTGAGACGTTCAAACTTTTCTTTACGATTAGTGGTACTGTGGGCAATGAATGCCGTGAAAGATAGGTCATTAAGTTCAGTTTGCCTGGCTGCTATTCAGCACAGAACTCATACTCTTGTAGTTTTGAACATTCAATGTTCTATTCAAATGAGTGTTTTGCCATGTGGATTGTTGTGCAAGTTCACCGGTGGTCTATGATCATTTATTACTTCAAACTTGCTTCCATACAAGTAGAGATGAAAATATAAGATCCCTCATCTGATTGACAGCGCTTTTCTGTTTTTAAATAACATTGCTCTACAGATGTTGGTGATCTGCTAGCCACTAGCTGGATGCTTTTCACAGGGTCAAAATAGGCACAGTGGCACAGTTGTTAGCACTGCTATCTCACTGTGCCAGGGACCCGGGTTCTATTCCTGCCTCGAGTCACTGGCTGTGTGGAGATTGCATGTTCTCCCTATTTTGGTTTCCTTCCACAGTCCAAAAATGTGCAGATTAGGTGTGTTGGCCATGCTACATCGCCCCTTAGTGTCCAAAACTGTGTAAGTTAGGAGGATTAGCCATGACAAATGCCAGGGAAAGGGCAGAGAAAAGAGCCTAGGTGGGAAGCTCTTTTGGAGAGTGGGTGCAGCCTAGATGCGCCAAATGGCCTCTTTGTGTACTTATGGATTACATGATTCTTGCAACTATCATTTGACTTCTGTACAGTTTCTGTACTTCAGGCCGCTCCCATTTGGTAGTCACTTTTATCAGTTCTTGTAGAGGGGACAGAAAATGCAACAAGGACAGGAATGAAGCAACCACAGGATGTGGTGAGTGTTGGCAGACTCTGGACTTCCTGCACATCTGTAGGATCTGCAGCATTTGTAATAACTTTGATATTCCATAGATCAGGTGATATTCCTTCATCGCTGAACACATGACCGAAGAATACAATTCTGCTTTCACTGAAGAGACACTTGTCATTGTTCAAGATGATGTTACACGCTTCGGGGTGAGGTTACACTCTCGAAGACCTTGAGGCATGCATTTGGACATGTCTTAATTCACTTTCAAAGTGACTGTAGATGAGAATATCATTACTGATGTTCAACTTGCATTCAAATCCTTGCTGTGCGAATGGAATCATGAGCTGAAATTCCTCAGCTGCTGACTCTCGCATTGCAGAGATCTGATGTGAGTGGAGAATACTGTAAGATATATCAGTTTGATGGTATGTTGCACTGGGGTCACTTAGCAAGTGTTTAACACCTTTCACTTCCTCTTATGATATCAATGGTTGTTGGTGTCAATTGTTTTGCTCATATGGTTCAGTTGGTGACCTCATATTAACACATATTCCAATTGTTATATGTTAATGTGGTCATCTCACTTGTACAGCAAGGTAGAAGAATGAAAAGGATGGGTTACTTAACGAGTTAGTCGAGCTTTATTAGATAGGTGTTGCTTCCTTACAGGCTAGGATGGAAGAGAGGGAAAAACGGTTAGCTTAACTTCTGAAGTAGGGAAAATGCTTGAATCTATCATTAAGGAAGAAATACTGAGACATCTAGATATAAATTGTCCCATTGGAAAGATGCAGCATGGGTTCATGAAGGGCAGGTCATGTTTGACTAATTTGGTGGAATTCTTTGAGAACATTACATGCACAGTGGATGATGGGGAACCTGTGGGTATGGTGTATCTGGATTTCCAGAGGGCATTTGACAAGGTGCCGCACCAAAGGCTGCTGCATGGCGTTATGACTAATATGGTTAACTAACAGAAAGCAAAGGGTGGGAGTAAATGGGTGTTTTTCTAGTTGGCGATCAGTGACTAGTGGTGTGCCTCAGGGATCAGTGTTGGGACCGCAATTGTTTACGATTTACATAGATATTTTGGATTTGGGGACCAAGTGTAGTGTGTCAAGTGTCAAGTGTAGTGTAGTGGTCTTTCTGGATTTTCAGAAGGCGTTTGACAAAGTACCTCACAAGAGGTTATTGCAGAAGGTCGAGGGACATGGAGTTGGGGGTAGGGAGTTAGCGTGGATAGAGGATTGGTTGTCAAATAGGAGGCAGAGAGTGGGGGTCAACAGGTGCTATTCGGATTGGCGAATGGTGACTAGTGGAGTGCCCCAGGGGTCGGTGCTGGGGCCTCAGCTTTTTACCATTTATATAGATGATCTGGAGGAGGGAACCGAGTGTAGGGTGTCGAAATTTGCTGATGACACCAAGATTGGGGAAACGGCAAATTGTGCGGAGGGTGTGGAGAGTCTGCAGAAGGATCTAGATAGGCTGGGCGAATGGGCCAGGAAATGGCAAATGGAATTTAATGTTGGCAAGTGTGAGGTGGTCCACTTTGGTAGGAAGAATGGTAGGAAGGACTATTACTTACGTGGTGAAAAACTGCAGCAGGCGACGGTGCAGAGGGACCTCGGGGTCCTTGTGCATGAGTCGCAAAAACCCAGCTTGCAGGTGCAGCAGGTGGTCAGGAAGGCGAATGGGATGCTGGCCTTCATAGCGAGGGGGATTGAATATAAAAGTAGGGAGGTCTTGCTGCAGCTGTATAGGGCATTGGTGAGGCCGCAGCTGGAGTACTGTGTGCAGTTTTGGGCGCCGCACCTGCGCAAAGATATTTTGGCCTTGGAGGGAGTGCAGAGGAGGTTTACTAGGCTGATACCGGAGTTGAGGGGGTTGAGCTATGAGGAGAGGCTGAATAAACTAGGCTTGTACTCGTTGGAGTTTAGAAGAATGAGGGGCGATCTCATTGAGACGTATAAGATGATAAATGGGATGGATAGGATAGAGGTGGAGAGACTCTTCCCGCTCAAAAAAGACAGTAGGACTAGGGGGCACAGCCTCAAGATAAAGGGGGGGCAGTGCCCGTTGAAGTGGTGGAGGCTGCCTCGCTAAATATTTTTAAGACGCGGGTTGATGGGTTTTTGATAAGAGAGGGGATTAAGGGTTATGGGGAGAGGGCGGGAAGGTGGAACTGAGCCACGACAGATCAGCTATGATCTCATTGAATGGCGGGGCAGGCCCGAAGGGCTAGATGGCCTACTCCTGCTCCTATTTCTTATGTTCTTATGTCAAAATTGGCAGATGACATTAAGATGATTGGCCGAGCAAAGTGTGCAGAGGACGCTGAAAATCTCAAAGGGATATAGATAGTCTAAGTGAGTGGGCGAGGGTCTGGCAGATGGAGTATAATGTTGGTAAATGTGAGGTCATCCATTTTGGTAGGAATAACAGCAAAATGGACTACTGTTTAAATGGTAAAAAATTGCAGCATGTTGCTGTGCAGAGGGTCCTGAGTCTCCTTGTGCCTGAATCACAAAAAGTTGGTTTGCAGGTGCAGCAGGCAATTAAGAAGCCAAATGGAATTCTGTCCTTCATTGCTAGAGGGATGGAGTTTTAAAAAGCGAGGTTAGGTTGTATAAGGTGCTGATGAGGCCACACTTAGAGTACTGCGTACATTTTGGTCTCCTTACTTGAGAAAGGATATACTGGCACAGGAAAGGGTGCAGAGGAGATTCACTAGGTTGATTCTGCGGTTGAGCGGGTTGGCTTATGAGGAGAGACTGAGTAGACTGGGGCTATACTTATTGGAATTTAGAAGAATAGAAACATATAAAATTATGAAGAAATAAATAAGACAGAAGCAGGAAGGTTGTTTCCACTGGCAGGTGAAACTAGATCTAGGGGGCATAGCCTCAAAATAAGAGGGAGCAGATTTAGGACTGAGTTGAGGAGGAACTTCTTCACCCAAAGGGTTGTGAATCTGTGAAATTTGCTGCCCAGTGAAGCAGTTGAGGCCATCTCGATGAATGTTTTTAAGGCAAGGATAGATAACTTTTTGAACAGTAAAGGAATTAAGGACTATGGTGAGCGGGCGGGTAAGTGGAGCTGAATCCACGAAAAGATCAGTCATGATCTTATTGAAGGGCAGAGCAGGCTCGAGGGGTCAGATGGCCTACTCCTGCTCCTAGATCTTATGTTCTTATTAGTCTGTGAATGTCTGTGATGATATCACTGTAAATCACATGAATAATCAAACAGAGCTGCTTTGGTTTATAATACTTAAAATCCCTCCCCCTTTATTTCAATAGTACGACAATCTGCTTTAAACATTAACACTCACCCACTATGAACATAGGTTACTTTACCAAGCATTATTATATACATATGTGCAATTACTACAAAAGACTTTTTGGTGGATGTTGACTTCATTTTGGTAGGATACGACATTCTGGAATCTTATCTTCAATATCCTCAGTGTCTTTCTTTTCATTGTGGTAGATTTCACCACCATAACTTTGGGCCATTTTGAGTGCATGTCAATTAGGACAGTCCCACAAAGTTTATGTGTATTCTCTTCTATGGTTGTCTTGGTTATTCCCATGGATGAAATGGGTGCAGAGGTGGAGTATTTCAAATCCAAGCCCAGGACTGCATTGTCCCACTTTTTCTTTGATTAATGAGTCAAGTTTCAACCACTAGAAATAGCTTCTTGCAAGCACTTTCATTCTTATTACCTCTGGATGACCTTTGAGCAGTTGACTCAGGATTTGGCTTCACGAACATGAAGGAATGATCACTCTGATCCCCCATAGCAGTACTCATTTGGATGGTTAATTCAAGTTCCCTTGTTGACATAAATTCACAGGATTATATTTGATGGTCTTAGAGGTCGAGGTTTGAGCTTCTGCATATATAGATTTTTTTGAGATGAATGACACAATTGCTCCCATATCCACTTCCATCTTTTCTTTCCTGTTTAACTTTGGATAAACCCAGAACCTTTGTGTATTCCCTTGCATGAACAGGACACCTAATTTAGTTCTTGGACCTTCTTTAGTACTGTATCATCTTGGGAATTTTTGTCTCCATCACATATTTTGTAGACCTTAATGTGCACTTGCATTTACACGCATTTGGGGTTTGAGACGTCTGTCATGCCCACATGCCTTTGTTATGTGGCCTTTCTTACCACAGCTTCTACATTTATTTTCTCTGCTCTAACATTCATTTGGAGAGTGTCCCATCTGAGCACACATTTGGCATGCTTGCATTTTAAGAGATTTATTTCTGTCAGCTCCCATTTTACGTGTTTTGGCTCCAGTTTCAATTTGGGAAGTTTCTTGTGCAACCAATTCCATGGATACCACAATCTCAACAACAAGTTCTGGCATTAAAGAACTTTCAGTGAGCAATCATCTTTGAATTGCTTCATTTCAAAGTCCACAAACAAGTCTGTCTCGCAGAGTGTCTTCAAGGGTCGGACCAAACTCTCGATTCTTTGCTAGTTCATGTTACTATGAATTGCAATATATTTTTGCCCTCTTACAGCTCATCGATGGAATCTGAATCATTCAGCAATTATTAATAGTATAACTGAGAAGTAGTTTCAGAGAATCTTGATCAGTTCCTCATAGGTTTATTTAACCAAGCCTTTGAGGATGGACAAGACTCTGTAGTAGTGTAAAGGTTTTATGTCCTACTATGTTAAGGAAAGTAACTATTTTAAGTTAATCTGATATCCAGTTTGCTGCAAGATAATATTGAAGTCTCTTTTCCTAAACATTCCACGTTACGACGTTTTCATTGAATGCTCCCATGGCCCCCCACCTTTTCCCACCATTGCAGTTATTGGTACTTAGGTTGTAACACTTATTTAACTTCTTCCCTTTTATTTATTTTCTCTTCCTTTCCAATTGATATTCTTTCTTTAGTCATTTTTTAAAGAATTGTTGTTTTGAAACAGAGGGGAGTACGGTAGGATGAGAGAAGAATTGGCGAATGTTGATTGGGGGAGCGCGTTGGAAGGTAGGTCTGCTGAGGAGCAGTGAAGGATCTTTAAGGAGATCTTTCTTGGTGCTCAGCAGAAATTTATTCCGATGGTTAAAAAGGACCGTAGGAGGAGAGGTAATAAACCGTGGATAACGAAGGAGGTGAAGGAAAGTGTTAAATTAAAAGCGGAGGCGTTTAGAGTAGCTAAGAGTAGTGGGCGAGAAGAAGATTGGGAGAGGTTTAAATGTCAACAAAGATTGACAAAGAAGTTGATAAAGAAGGGTAGGAGAAACTATGAAGCTGGGCTAGCGCTTAATATAAAAAAGGATAGCAAGAGTTTTTATAAATATATAAAAAGGAAGAGGCTGGCTAGGGTGAACGTTGGACCCTTAGAGGATGAGAGGGGGGACTTAGTGGTAGGGGATGGGGAAATGGCTGAGGCCTTGAATAACTTTTTTGTTTCGGTCTTCACGGAGGAAGACGTGAATAATTTGCCGGGTGTTAGCGATGGAAAGGTGGTAGGACTGGAGGGTCTCAATGACATTGTTGTTACTAGAGAGGTGGTGCTCGACAGACTGGAGGGACTGTTTGTGGACAAGTCCCCAGGACCGGATGGAATGCATCCGAGGGTTCTGAAAGAAATGGTGGAGGTGATAGTGGATGCCTTGGTGGTTATTTTCCAGACATCGCTGGATTCCGGGGAAGTGCCAGAAGATTGGAAAACGGCTAATGTTACGCCGTTGTTTAAGAAGGGTGCCAGGCAAAAGGCAGGGAATTATAGGCCGGTTAGTTTAACGTCTGTTGTAGGTAAAATGTTAGAATCCGTCATCAAGGAGGAAATAGCGAGGCATCTTGAGGGAATTGCTTGATAGAGCAGACGCAGCATGGTTTTGTTAAGGGGAAGTCGTGTCTGACAAATTTATTGGAGTTCTATGAGGATGTGTCTAGGGCGGTGGATAGAGGAGAGCCGGTGGATGTGGTCTTTCTTGATTTTCAGAAGGCATTTGACAAGGTACCTCACAAGAGGTTATTGCAGAAGGTAAGGGGGCATGGAGTTGGGGGTAGGGTGTTAGCGTGGATAGAGGATTGGTTGTCAAATAGGAGGCAGAGAGTGGGGGTTAATGGGTGCTATACGGATTGGCGGTTGGTGACTAGTGGAGTGCCCCAGGGGTCGGTGCTGGGGCCTCAGCTATTTACCATTTATATAGATGATCTGGAGGAGGGAACCGAGTGTATGGTGTCGAAATTTGCTGATGACACCAAGATTGGGGGAACGGCAAATTGCGGAGGGTGTGGAGAGTCTGCAGAAGGATCTAGATAGGCTGGGCGAATGGGCCAGGAAATGGCAAATGGAATTTAATGTTGGCAAGTGCGAGGTGGTCCACTTTGGTAGGAATAATGGTAGGAAGGACTATTTCTTACGTGGCGAGAAACTGCAGCAGGCGACGGTGCAGAGGGACCTCGGGGTCCTTGTGCATGAGTCGCAAAAACCCAGCCTGCAGGTGCAGCAGGTGGTCAGGAAGGCGAATGGGATGCTGGCCTTCATAGCGAGGGGGATTGAATATAAAAGTAGGGAGGTCTTGCTGCGGCTGTATAGGGCATTGGTGAGGCCGCAGCTGGAGTACTGTGTGCAGTTTTGGTCGCCGCACTTACGCAAGGATATTTTGGCCTTGGAGGGAGTGCAGAGGAGGTTTACTAGGCTGATACTGGAGTTGAGGGGGCTGAGCTATGAGGAGAGGCTGAATAAACTAGGCTTGTACTCGTTAGAGTTTAGAAGAATGAGGGGAGATCTCATTGAGACTTACAAGATGATGAATGGGATGGATAGGATAGAGGTGGAGAGACTCTTCCTGCTTAGAAAGGACAGTAGGACTAGGGGGCACAGCCTCAAGATAAAAGGGGGGTGCGGTTTAGAACAGAGTTGAGGAGGAACTTCTTCACTCAAAGGGTGGTGAATCTCTAGAATTCTCTGCCCGTTGAGGTGGTGGAGGCTGCCTCGCTAAATATTTTTAAGACGTGGGTTGATGGGTTTTTGATAAGCAAGGGGATTAAGGGTTATGGGGAGAGGGCGGGAATGTGGAACTGAGCCACGACAGATCAGCCATGATCTTGTTGAATGGCGGGGCAGGCTCGAAGGGCTGGATGGCCTACTCCTGCTCCTATTTCTTATGTTCTTATGAAACAGCAGCTTTTAAATAAAATATACAGTCACCAATCCAATCCAAATAAGAAAGTTTAAGTGTTAATTCTTCCTTGGTTTTGTTAGTATAACTTTATTTCTGGTGTGGTCGCTTTCCCTTTTCTTTAAAGAATGCAAGCTCTCCCTTTTTGAGTGTTGAATGCTGATGCTGCAGCTTTTGACACTTGCAGATCAGAAAAGTCCTTCCAGATTTTCCAGTAAGTACATTTTTTTTTAACAGCTTACTCACTGATTTTAAAAGTGATTTCTGGAATTTTTTTGAATATTTTGTTGAAAAGCACTTCTTGTTGCCAATTTTAGACAAAAGTATACAAGTGATGAGTTGTGTTTTCCAGTAAGATTGTCGACAAAATCCAATCTGGTCCCACACTTGGGTTTCTTGACATCTTAGGAACATAGGAATTAGGAGCAGAAACTTGACCTATATCTGTGACCACTTGTTCTAGATTGCCCCATGAAAGGAAACATTTGGTATACATGTACTTTGTCAATCCCTTTTAAAATTTTACATACCTTGATCAGGTCCCCCCTCATCCTTCTAAACTCGAGTACAAGCGCAAACTGTTTAGTCTCTCCTCATATGTCAACCTTTTCATCCCCAGAATCAATCTAGTGCACCTCTTCTGAACTGCCCCCATTACCACCACATCCTTCCTCAAATAAGGAGACCAATACTAGGCACAATACTCCAGATCTGGTCTTACTAATACCCTATACAATTACAACAACACTTCTCTACTTTTATACTCCAGTCCTTTTGCAATAAATACCAACATCCCATTTACCTTTTTTATTACATGCTGCACCTGCATACCAACTTTCTGCTTGTAATGGTGAGACCCAAGGAGTAGACTCATCCCCAACTTCCTCAATAATGTTACCATCAAGTAGGTGCTGTAGTTCCTTCTCTATCTGCTTCCTAAACATGAAATGGTATTCATCTAATCTGATGCATGACTGGAGGAACATTATTGTCTACATGCAATTTGCATGTAACACCTTTCCATTTGCTGATACCAGTGAAGTAGTTAGCATACAATTCAATTTTTGGTATGCCTAGGAGTCATGTCTGTTGCTATGTGGAAACTGATACATTATAGAATACAGCCTTTGTTCTAATGTCTTTGAGTGAGCCTGGAGTTCCAAGAACCTTCAGTGATTTATCATTGTTGTACGGGAAGATTACAGAGAATGAGGTGAAGTTTGCTGAATGTTTTGCTTCCCATGACATTGACTGAAATTTCTGTATCTATGACAGCATCAGTCAGCTAAAGAGCAGCTAATTGTCACTGCCATATATCAGTGGTCACTGTGTGTGAAAGGAAGCATAAAAGTATATTCGGGTCATCCACCTCTATCTTGACTCACCCTTTATCTTGCGGTACTTGTACAGCACATCCTTTTGTTGATATTAGTCTTCATCATTGTGAAAAACACAAGCAAGATGATAAGTCTTCTGCAAGGTTTACACTGTTTATGAATAGCAGGACGTTCCATCCGGCATGGATAAACTCTGCCACGTTGGAAACATTCTTTGGACAAATCACAACTTTGTTTGTGAGACAGCTGTTGCTGCTTTCCTGGCACATGAGTGATGATGTGGAGATGCCAGCGTTGGACTGGGGTAAACACAGTAAGAAGTCTGACAACACCAGGTTTAAGTCCAACCGATTTATTTGATAGTAAACTCACAAGCTTTCCTCTTCGAGGTAAACCTCGAAAGTTTGTGAGTTTACTATCAAATAAATTGGTTGGACTTAAACCTGGTGTTGTTAGACTTTTTACATGAGTGATGAACAGCATTCACTGGGGCTGAACTTGGGAGTGTGATACTGTTGGCAGCCTTAATTTTAGTAGCTCTGGCCTCCGAATGTGATAGCAACCTTGCTGACACCAATCGTCCTGATGTGGATGTGCTGGCGTTGGACTGGGGTAAACACAGTAAAAAGTCTGACAACACCAGGTTTAAGTCCAACCGATTTATTTGATAGTAAACTCACAAGCTTTCGAGGTTAAGCTCTTCTTGAAGACTTGTCAGACTTTTTACCAATAGTTCTGACAGCTTTGTGTCTTAAGTGCTTTGTGGTGCATTTGACTAGGGAGGCAATCTTTGACTATTTGCGTTTTGATGTCTTGCTCAACATATTCAACATCACCAAAGTCACATTTGTTTGCTAGATGCCTCAGTCGTGTGAAGTATTGGGCAATGTCTCAGTTCCTACTTGCTTAGGTGTCGGAGGACAATGGTTTTATATACTGAATGCTTCTTGTGTATGAAAGGTGAGTCGTCGTTTGTTTCATCTTACACAGGTGTAAGTTTCTCAAAAATTACCTTCCAAACTTTTACCTCCATAGTGGAAAAATAAGGCCTTTTTCCCTTCGTCACCTGTGATTGTAAAATCTCTCGTCACATCTTCAAAACTTCTCAGTCACATTTGCCAAAAACAGCAAAAGCTCTGAATGCACATCAAATCATGGTAGATTGTGCCACCTTCACCAGCAATGCCAAATTAGTGCATGAGCAAAGATCTGGAATCATGCTCCTTTCAAGGTAAACCTCCCTGTAATGATCCATGATCTGTTTTCCTTTGGAAAAAATTATTTTGATGTGACGTGTGTGTGTGTGTGTGTGTGCTGTAGTGCCTCTTGTGTGCCTAACAACAGGGTAGAAGTGATCCCTAAATTCCCGACTTAAAATGCTGTCTCCAAAAAGTACATAAAGGCCTTCCAAAAGTTTAGTACCTGAAAGAAATACTTATTACTCACCAATATGTCCTGTTAAAATATGGATTCCTTTATTTTCCTTCTTGACTCTGTCTGCCGATATATGTGTATGGTTACCCTAACCGCAATTGTTTACAATTTACATAGATGATTTGGAGTTGGAGACCAAATGTTGAGTGTCAAAATTTGCAGATGACACTAAGATGAGTGGTGGAGCAAAGTGTGCAGAGTTCACTGAACATCTGCAAAGGGATATAGTTTAGGGGAGTGGGCAAGAGTCTGGTAGATGGAGTACAATGTTGGTAAATGTGAGGTTCTCCATTTTGATAAGGATAACAGCAAAATGGACCATTATTTATATGGTTAACAAATTTCCACATGCCGCTGTGCAGAGGAACCTGGCTGTCTTTGTGCATGAATCACAAAAAGTTGTATTGCAGGTGCAGCAGGTAATTAAAAAGGCAAATGGAATTTTGTCCTTCATCACTAGAGGGATGGAGTTTAAAAACAGAGAGCTTATGTTGCAGCTGTAGAAGGTGCTGGTGAGGCCACGCCTGGAATACTGTGTACAATTTTGGTCTCCTTACTTGAGAGAGGATATACTGGCACTGGAGGGGGTGCAAAGGAGATTCACCAGGTTGATTCCGGAGTTAAGAGGATTGGTTTATGAGGAGAGATTGAGTAGACTGGGGTTATACTCATTGAAATTTAGAAGAATGAGGGGGGAATCTTAAAGAAACATAAAATTATGAAGGGAATAGATAAGATAGAAGCAGGGGGGTTGTTGCCACTAGTGGGTGAAACCAGAACTAGGGGGCATAGCCTCAAAATAAGGGGGACCAAATTTAGGACTGAGTTGAAGAGGAACTTCTTCACCCTAAGGGTTGTGAACCTGTGAATTCTCTGCCCAGTGAAACAGTTGAGGTTACCTCATTGAATGTTTTAAAGGCAAAGATAGATAGATTTTTGAATAGTAAAGGAATTAAGGGTTATGGTGAGTGGGTGGGTGAGTGGAGCTGAGTCCATGAAAAGATCAGTCATGATCTTATTGAAGGGCAGAGCAGTCTCAAGGGGCTAAATGGCCCACTCTTGTTCCTAGTTCTTATGTTCTTAAGAGGGGCTCATAGATATGGCCAGTTTGGTGAGGTGCCATGACATCCATGCACCTGCAGACCAGCATAATTCCACAACTTCAAGAAAGAGCAAAGCACAGTAAAAAAGTTCCCATCACAAAAAGGTTATTACAAATTCATCTACACACATGACATCGATTAATCAATGATATCATTGCTGTCATCATATTGGTAGAAATCTGCAGAATCAGATCACTTTTGCCTTAGAGAATGCTGCCTTTTCACAGTTGTAACTACAAACCATTAAAGCTCAATGCATTGCATCAGCATGCAAAATAATCACTCAGACAAAGTGGGGGGTGATTCTCCTGGCCCACTGCGCTGCTCAAGTAGTGCAGCAGGCAGGAGACATTAGTGAGAGTCTGTAGTTGGACTTGTGACTGGCATCTGGTCCATCGCTCCCAGGCAATGTTTTCTGATGTAATCAGCCCTGCGCCAGAACATGAAGGCTGACTATATTGTTGAAGTCGCTATTTCAATATGATTAGCAAGCCCAGGATGGTAATCTCCAGGCCAGCTAGTGTTTCCCCGTTGCACAGGAAGAAGTTCCCAGTCGCGGGGATTACAAGTCCCATCAATGGGGACCAGGCATAATCACCTTGCTGGTAGGGGCAAAGGTCCTTGAGGTCCCCCTGGGAGGTCAGGGGCAGGGGTGTGCCCCTTGGGCAGTACCAGACTGGCACCCTGGCTGTGCCATCCAGGCACCCTGGCACTACCCAAGGCACCAGGTAATGTCAGGGGGTGTGGGACCAGAGAAGGAGAGGCCTACTGGGGTGAGGGTTACTGGGGGGGCTGATAGGAGGTGGTGGGTGGGGGACTCACTGTGCACTCTGCAATGGGATTGGTGGGAGGACATAGTCAGATCTAATCATGGATTGGGAATTGGAACTGATCATGAAGGGGTGTCGGGGCTGGCCTTGGGGGACAGGTGATTGGGCCTGGCCCAGAGAGGGGGATCGGGTAGGCTGGCAATTGGTGGGGGGAGTTTGAGAAGACTGGCGCGGGTGGGAGGTGCAGGTGTGATTAGGAAAAAACTGGTAAGCCAACGGTCAGGAGGCCAGTGATGGGGAGGGGGAGGCCTGTGTGCATGCAGCAATCTCCCCACTGACAGATCGGCGCGTGTGCAGTGGCCCACTCAACACTATTCTACTGGCTTCTCCAGCAGGAGGAGGTCATGCCTCCACTTATTAGCATGAATCCCCCTGAGGCACTTGTGAAACTAAGAATGCCCAAAAATGGGTGGGAAAATCTCCTGTTTTCCTACCTGTTGGGCACGTTTTTTTGGGAGAATCCCAGCCAAAATGACTCAAGGTTGGGATTGTAGCAGTTAACTGACATGGTGGCTGGTGTGAAATGTGCACCCGTTCACCTCCAGCCCCTAAAAATCCAGTCTCTAATGTTTGAACATTCAATTAAATTAATGGCACTTCTAACAGTGCAGCACCCACTCTCAGAATAGCATGGAAATACTGGCCCAAACCTTGGAACTGGGCTTGAATTCAGAACCTTCTGACTCCTCATGTGTGAGATTGGTACACTGTGCATGTGGCACAGTGTACCAATCTCACACATGAGAAGTAAAATATAGGCTTCCAATAATGCTGAGAAGTTAAATTTAATTTATTGGACAATCTTTATTTTAATTTCAATTGAGCAATCTGGGACTGTAAACATCAGGAGGATAGAGATAAGTCAGTCACCTGGTCAGGTGAAATTTAATGTGAGAAACGTGTGTAGTTATATCTTGGATAAAGTATAATGAAAAAATTGCAAAAAACAGTAAAATGTTAAAAGGACTAAAAGAGCAAAGTGATTTCAGGATTCCGACACAAGTCTTTAAACACGAGAGGACAAGTTGCTAAAACTGTTAAAAAACTAATGGGACCCTTTGTTTTATACAGGGATACAAAGTACAAACAATAAAGGTCATTCCAAACCTGTGCAAATTATTGATTAGACTATAGTTAGAATATTACTTTCGGAAGAATGTCAGGAACATGAAGAGAATGCAGACGATATTCATCACAATGATACCAAGGAAAAGAGGCTTTATTTAAGATGAGAAGGTAGATAGACAGAACTTTTTCCCTTTATTTATTTGTTTGTTTATTTATTTATTTAGCACAGTAAGGTTACACTAACACTGCAATGAAGTTACTGTGAAAATCCCCTAGTCGCCACATTTCAGCACCTGTTTGGGTCAATGCACTTCACTAACATGTCTTTCAGACTTTGGGAGGAAACTGGAGCACCCGGAAGAAACCCACAAAGACACAAGTAGAATGTGCAAACTCTGCATAGACTGTGATCCAAGCTGGGAATTGAACCTGGATCCCTGGCACTGTGAGGCAACAGTGCTAACCACAAAGAAGGTTGAAGATGTAATAGAAACGTTCAAAAGGTTTGGATGTAGCAAATTGAGAAAAACAACTTTCACTGGAGGGGATAAATTTAAGATCATCAAGAGATCAAAGAGAGATATTAGAATTTTTTTTCTATGCACAGGACTATCAGAAGAAAGAATGCAGACTCCATCATGTGTTTTAATGAGCAGTGGGTTGAATGTTCTCCTATGTGGTGAAATTCCCAATCCTGATCACCACCCAGTACCCCAACTAGCACAAAGGAAGATATTGTGGAAATTTGAAAAATAGAAAATGCTGAAATTACTCAGCAGCTCATGCCTCTTCTAGCACAGGCGTGTGTGTGGAATTTGAGTGAGGGCAGCATTCAGCATGGTTGTGACAACCTTGCTGATACTATGTCTGGCCTTACTTGTGAAGCATGGTCTTGTAGAACAGCTCTCCCAAAGAGGGTAGTTGCTTAAAACAGGGCGTAGTAATCAACTACTTGCAGGTGCATCAGTCAGGTTCTGTTAACATTACAGAAGTTAACTCCTTAATGCATAAGAGTGTTTGTTTCAACTTCCTCCATATAGACACCACTGCAAATTGCCTTGCAAGACCACACACGAATTGTCAACCACACCACACAGTGTGGCTCACAAAGTGAACATCATTTCTTCTATACCTGTATGAATTAAATCAACTTAGAATTCAGTTTAAGAAGTTAAAAAATGCCTTTGGTGTTGAATTTGCTAAATTATCAGTCTGGGGGTCTGTCAAAGAAATTGAACCCAGACTGCACTTTCTTGCTCCCTGGTTCTAATATAAAGAGCCATTCTCTTCACAAAATATTTTTCTGATTGTTCAAGTGTGGAATACAAGGAAAGGAGAAAATAAGGAGTAAGGAAAGCTAAAAGGGATCATGAAAAGCCATTGGCCAACAGGGTTAAGGAAAATCCCAAGGCTTTTTATACATATATAAAGAGCAAGAGGGCAGTCAGGGAGAGGGTTGGCCCAGTCAAGGACAGGGAAGGGAATCTATGTGTGGGGCCATGAGTACTTTGCATCAGTATTCACCAAAAAGAAGGACTTGGTGGGTGGTGAGTCTGGGCAAGGGTGTGTCGGTAATTTGAGTTATACTGAGGTCAAAAAGGAGGAGGTGTTGGAGATCTTGAGAAGCATTAAGGTAGACAAGTCCCCAGGGCCTAATGGGATATACCACAGAATACTAAGAGAGGCAAGGGAGGAAATTGCTGGGGCCTTGAGAGAAATCTTTGTATTCTCACTGGCTACATGGGAGGTTCCAGAGGATTGGAGAATAGCTAATGTTGTTCCTTTGTTTAAGAATGGTAGAAAGGATAATCCAGATAATTACAGGCCAGTGAGCCTTACCTCAGTCATAGGGAAATCATTGGAGAGGATTCTTTGAGACAGGATTTTACTCCCATCTGGAAATAAGTGGACATATTAGTGAGAGGCAACATGGTTTTGTGAAATGGAGGTCGTGTCTCACTAACTTGATTGAGTTTTTCAAGGAAGTGATGAAGATGATTGATGAGGGTAGGGCAGTGGATGTTGTCTACATGGACTTCAGTAAGGCCTTTGACAAGGTCGCTCATGGCAGACTGGTGCAGAAGGTGAAGTCGCATGGGATCAGAGCTAAACTGGCAAGCTGAATACAGAACTGACATAGTCATAGAAGACAGAGGATAGCAGTGGAAGGGTGAGTTTCTTAATGGAGGGCTGTGACAAGTGGTATTCCTTAAGAATCAGTGCTGGGATCTTTGCTGTTTGTAATGTATATAAATGACTTGGAGAAAAGTGTAACTGGTTTGATTAGTAAGTTTGTGGACGACACAAAGGTTGGTGGATTTGCGGATAGCGATGGGAGCATCAGAAGATACAGCTTGGTTGGAGACTTGGGCAGAGAGATGGCAGATGGAGTTTAATCCAGACAAATGTGAGGTAATGCATTTTGAAAGGTCAAACACAGTAAGTGGCAGAATCCTTAAGAGTTTTGATAGGCAGAGGGATCTGGGTGTACAGGTATACAGGTCACTGAAAGTGGCAGTGCAGGCGGAGAAGGTACTCAAGAAGACATACGGCATGCTTGCCTTCATTGGCTGGGGCATTGAGTTTAAAAATTGGCAAGTCATGTTGCAATTTTACAGAACCTTAGTTTGGCCAAACTTGGAATATAGTGTTCAATTCCGGTCGCCATACTACCAGAAGGATGTGGAGGCTTTGGAGCGGGTACAGAGAAGATTTACCAGGATGTTGCCTAGCATGGAGGGCATTAACTATGAGAAGAGGTTGGGGAAACTTGATTTGTTCTCACTCGAACGACGGAGATTGAGAAGCGACCTGAAAGGAGTCTACAAGATTATAAGGGGCATGAACAGAGTGGATAGTCAGAAGCTTTTTCCCAAGGTACAAGAGTCAACTACTAGGGGACATAGGTTTAAGGTGCGAGGAGCAAGGTTTGAAGGAGATGTACAAGACAACGTTTTTACACATAGGGTGTTGGGTGCCTAGAACATGCTTCCTGGAGAGGTCATGAAATCAGATATGATGGTGACTTTTAAGAGGCGTCTTGACAAATACATGAATAGGATGGGAATAGAGGGATATGGTCCCCACAACGGTAGTGGGCTTTAGTTGAGTCAGACAGCATGGTCAGTGCAGGCTTGGAGGGCCAAAGGGTCTGTTCCTGTGCTGACATTTTCTTTGTTCTTTGTTCAGGGATGGAGAAGAGGCAGAAAAAATGTGCATCATTTGTGTTACTATGGTGTCATGTACAATAATTATCAAAATCATAGAAACCCCACAGTGCAAAAGGAGGCCATTTGGCCCATCGCATCTGCGCTGAAACAATCCCACCCAGGGCCTATCCCTGTAACTCCACATATTTACCCCACTAATCTGTCTAACCTATGCAACCTGGGACACCAAGGGGCAATTTGGCATGGCCAATCAACCAAACCTGCACATCTTTCAACTGTGAGAGGAAACCTCTACACCCAAAGGAAACCCACATAGACACGAAGAGAACATGCAAACTCCACGCAGACAGTGACCTGAGGCCGGAATCAAACCAGGGCCCTGGAGCTGTGAGGCAGTAGTGCTAACTACTGTGCCACTGTGCCATGCTGTAATGTTTTTCTCAACTAAATAATTGCCTTTTGACATTTTGACTAGCGTACCTATATGAATGGAAATTCCTATTGCTGTCGTGTGTTCAACATCAAGTTACGAATGAGCCACAATTTACTCAATTTAATGTTGGGGAAGCTAAATTTTTTAGGCCCACCATAAATTTTGCTCCCTCAAAATCTTAGAATCTTTTAGCACAGAAAGCAGCCATACCCAAATTCAAATCATTCATATACAACAACAGAAGAAAATCACTATAATAAGCCCTCAGACATTATAGCATCCTTCCTTCCCTCATCCACTCACAACTACTCTCTGCCCCCTTTTTCCTCATTAATTTTGTACCAAGTCCCTTCATTCACAAAAGCTTTTATTTTCAGAGTAAATATGTTATGACGTGCTTAATCAAATATCTTTTGATAGTCTGTATACACAGTTATTGCAATACCGTTAACAATCAACCATCTCTGATAAAGAATGCAATCAGATTAATCTGACACCAGTTGCCTTCTATAAATCCTTGGTGGCTGTCCTTTATTAACCCCTGCTACTCCAAGCACTGATTTCCCAACCATTCACTCAAACAGAAACAAACTATGTGAATCTCTGATATTGCACGGAGCTTTAAACCCCACATCCCATCATTACTAACGCTACTGCTTTCTAACTGTGACACCCCTTGCTCCGAAGCCTTATTCATTAATTGTCACCTCTAGCTTATTTTAAGATTGTCCCTTCCTCCGCAAACTCCCAACGATCCAAAGCACAGCAACTTGGAGACTGCGTCCTGATCACCCTTCATTGATTGACACTGGCCCCTGTTCTGGAACATAGCAAATTTAAACAATCCATTCTTACCAAACTCCTTCATGGTCTAGCTGCACCCTATCTCTGTAATGTCTTTCAGGTCTTGTATTATCTTCCGTGGCACCCTTCAGTTCGCAGTTTATGATTATTTGGTTACAAGTCTCTCTCTTTGCCTCACCAGTGGTAAATTCTTTGGTGCATTAGCTCCACTCTATCGCCCACTTCCTCAGCATGTTCACCTGTCTCTACTTCTTACAAAGACCTCTCCACACCCGTCTGCTCAGCCAGGTTTTGGCCATCCCCGTTCCCTCCATGACTCACATCCCCATCCCTAACAACTTCCATTTGTGAAGTCCTTTTACATTGAAGGCAAAATCTGCATGGCAGCTTGTGGCTGACTTTTCTGTTCATGTTATTACATCGAACCTGCACAAAATAAACTTTTGCATAAAGACTTTCTAATTGTTAGTACCATCATGTACATGTTTATATTGGATTGGGGTGGGCACAGTAAGCGTTGGACAGTTAAATAGGTAAGATGGATATAGAGGCATATGGACCAAACGCGGGCAATTGGGACCAACTTAGTGGACAGCATAGACAAGTTGGGCCAAAGAGTCTAAACCTTTATTACTGTATGCCCCATAGCATATGTTTATACATATTTTCTCAATGGAGTGTATAATGGTGTAGCCTTTCTGATTCTGTGAATATTCGTTTCTTAAAAAAAAAGTGTGAAGATTTTAAGTGCCTTACCTAAATGAGTGAAGTTTTCAGCAGAGTTTCCCGCCCCGCACCACAAGGTACCAGGTAAGGTCCAGCCTCTCCGGCTCCGCCGGGCTCCTCTGTGCCGATCAGCAGCAGCAGCGATGGGATCCGAGTGGAACCGGGATCTAGTGCCGGTGTAGAGAGTCCCCAAGGGGGCAAGCCAGGCGCTCCTCCTGCCCCTCGGGAGCCGGCTTGGAGACTCGGGGCCAATAGCTGCAGGCGAGGTGAGTGGACTTGAGCACTTTCCCCCCCATCCCTCTAGATCTCGCAAATCCCCCTCCAGCTGGGAGTCCCACACTCTCAGGAAGGTGCCGCTGGGCTGAGGCTGGTCCCACTTCTCAAGGCAAAAGGCTAAGTAAGCGCTGGTGATGCTCTCCTCCTGCCAGATAAGGCATTGCTCCAGCTCACCTTGCCAGCTCCAGCTGGTTTGGAAGAGCACTGTCTCACTGTGGGAACCTCCGAGCTGGGCTAGGAAGCTCAAAGAGCGGGCTGAAGGGCTGCTGGCGACCAAATGGCACAGAGACCTATCCCTGTGGGACAGACCCAGCAGCCTATCCCTGGGCAATGCCATGTGTCCTTGGATTTGGGAAAAATAAAACAAGCAGAACAAACATCCCCTGAGAAACATGCTGACTTTTGCCTGTTTAAATACAGGCGCCGAACAGGGAAATCTGAGCCAATGTTTAAAAATGAGGACAGGATGGTTAAATGTCTGCATTGGTGCTTTGCTTCATGCTGGGTGTGTGGAACTGATTTTAAATGAGTTGTGTGGAGGATTTTGGGGGCGTGCTTTTAGCTTCAGCACCGCCTTTGCCTAGGGAGTTTCTGTCTTCCTCTCGCACCCACTTTCTTCACTCTGATGTGGAGGTCTGCAACTATCCCGAGAGGAGGCAAGAAACTCAGGTTTAACGCCCCCAACCCAACACCTTTGGGGCTGAGGGCTGAGCAGAGAGAATCATCTCCCCACATTGATATAAAATCTAAAACTGAACACAATTGCGCTCAGTTTTCATGGGAGATTTTAAAAAGGCATTCCTGAAACAGGTCTGTGGCGTTATTTTTTTCTCCAATACCTGTCCAATGGCGTAAATTGTACTGGAACTGCACATAAATACCGTCTTCGCAGCCCTCATTGACATTCAGCCCCTGGGTCAAAGCCTCTTGTGACCCTGGGCACCTCATATTAAAACCTTGTGATGAGCTTGACACTGGATCAAACTCATTTGGTGCAATTGTGATGGTTGGCACTGATTAGCAATGTTCTTCATCTATATTGATGTCAGTTTGGGCTACAGTAATAAATTATGAATGGGATTAGAGAATAAATCTTAACCAAGATGCAGCAGCTGATAGAAAAACGTGGGAGAAAGGTCATTGAGCCTATCCTTACTTAAGAAAGGATTTACTGGCACTGGAGAGGGTGCAGTGGTAATTCACCAGGTTGATTCCAGAGTTGAGAGGGTTGACTTATGAGGAGAGACTAAGTGTACTGGGGCTATACTCTTTGGAATTCAGAAGAATAAGGGGAGACCTTATAGAAACATATAAGATTATGAAAGGAATAGATAAGATAGAAGCAGGGAAATTGTTTCCAATGCCAGGTGAAACTAGAACTAGGGGGCCTGGCCTCAAAATAAGAGGAAGTAGATTTGGAACTGAGTTGAGAAGGAATTACTTCATACAAAGGGTTGTGAATCTGTGGAATTCCCTGCCCAGTGAAGCAGTTGAGGCTACCTTATTCAATGTTTTTAAGGCAAGGATAGATAAATTTTTGAACAGTAAAGGAATTAAATGTTATGGTGAGCAGGCGGGTAAGTGGAGCTGAGTCCATGGAAAGATCAGCAACGATCTTATTGAATGGCGGAGCAGGTTCAAAGGGTTAGATGGCCTACTCCTGCTCCTAGTTCTTATGTTCCTATAGATCCATAGATCTGTTTGTAGTACACCCTAACTCTCCCATTGAGAATATCTAATTCAGTGATGGGCTACTTGAGTTAATAAGTGGGCTGCATGCGTGGCCTCCCTTCTTCTCAGTGGGCTGCAAGATTGAAATTGGGCTTGTTCACTAACCATGACCCCATGGATAAGATTAAATACATTTAATACAAGCCAAATATTCTGTAACGAGTTATGGAAAATGCTTATTCTAATAGAACTGTGATCAACTTCAAATGGTAAAAACAAGAGATATATTTATAGTTTGGACTCAAAGAGAGCGCATGGCTTCTCTCAGTCAATGTTGTGTGTAATCAGCACGCACCTCACTTCACCTGTCCTTGCTTTACTTCAGTTATTCAGATAGGAAAATAAATCTGCAAACGGATGGCAGCAGAATGTGACAACAGTCAACAAAATGGCCCATAAGCCTCCATTTAACGACAGGCAGCCATGGCTGATTGGTACCAAGGGAAAAAAGTATATATCTGCAGTTGTAGCAGACAAAGAAACTTCCATTGCCACAAGTAGACTTGGGCCTTGTCAGGCCAATGTGCCCAAGCCCAAGTCTGCGTAAGGACAGTGTGCATAGGCCTAAATTTGCATTGGGGCAGTCTGCACTGGCCCAAGTCTGCATCAGGACAGTCTGCACAGGCCCACGTCTGCGTCAGGTCAGTCTGCACAGGCCCACGTCTGCGTCAGGTCAGTCTGCACAGGCCCACGTCTGCGTCAGGTCAGTCTGCACAGGCCCACGTCTGCGTCAGGTCAGTCTGCACAGGCCCACGTCTGCGTCAGGACAGTCTGCACAGGCCCACGTCTGCGTCAGGTCAGTCTGCACAGGCCCACGTCTGCGTCAGGTCAGTCTGCACAGGCCCACGTCTGCATCAGGTCAGTCTGCACAGGCCCACGTCTGCGTCAGGACAGTCTGCACTGGCCCACGTCTGCGTCAGGTCAGTCTGCGCAGGCCCACGTCTGCGTCAGGTCAGTCTGCGCAGGCCCACGTCTGCGTCAGGTCAGTCTGCGCAGGCCCACGTCTGCGTCAGGTCAGTCTGCGCAGGCCCACGTCTGCGTCAGGTCAGTCTGCGCAGGCCCACGTCTGCGTCAGGTCAGTCTGCGCAGGCCCACGTCTGCGTCAGGTCAGTCTGCGCAGGCCCACGTCTGCGTCAGGTCAGTCTGCGCAGGCCCACGTCTGCGTCAGGTCAGTCTGCGCAGGCCCACGTCTGCGTCAGGTCAGTCTGCACAGGCCCACGTCTGCGTCAGGACAGTCTGCACAGGCCCACGTCTGCGTCAGGTCAGTCTGCACAGGCCCACGTCTGCGTCAGGTCAGTCTGCACAGGCCCACGTCTGCGTCAGTTCAGTCTGCGCAGGCTCACATCTGCGTCAGGTCAGTCTGCACAGGCCCACGTCTGCGTCAGGTCAGTCTGCGCAGGCCCACGTCTGCGTCAGGTCAGTCTGCACAGGCCCATGCCTGCGTCAGGGTGGTGTCAGTAAGAAGTCTTACAACACCAAGTTAAAGTCCAACAGGTTTATTTGGTAGTAAACACCACTAGCTTTCGGAACGCTGTTCCTTCGTCAGGTAAGTGGAGAGTTCCTTCGTCAGGTAAGTGGAGAGTTCCTTCGTCAGGCGAGTGGAGAGTTCCTTCGTCAGGCGAGTGGAGAGTTCCTTCGTCAGGTGAGTGGAGAGTTCCTTCGTCAGGCGAGTGGAGAGTTCCTTCGTCAGGTGAGTGGAGAGTTCCTTCGTCAGGTAAGTGGAGAGTTCTCTCCACTTACCTGATGAAGGAACAGCATTCCAAAAGCTAGTGGCATTTACTACCAAATAAACCTGTTGGACTTTAATCTGGTGTTGTGAGGCTTCTTACTGTGTTTAACCCAGACCAACGCCGGCATCTCCACATCAGGGCAGTCTGCGCAAGACCAAGTGTGTGTCGGGACAGTCTGCACAGTTCTGAGTGAGTTTTGAGATTTTGATTTTTTTTATGATTGAAAACAATTATCATTTAATATTTATGAGAGGACACAAGTTATATATCTATGCAAATACTATTTAAAACTGCAATGTACTATTATATAAGTTTACGTATTTACAGTTACTGTTGGGCAAGTTGCAGTGCCATCAGGGAGTTTATGTCATACGGAATGGCAATGCAGGAGGAATTAGAGTCCCTTTCCTCTCCCTCCAACACTGCTACTTTTGATTTGATTCGATTTATTATTGGCACATGTATTGGTAGGGAGTGACAAGTATTGTTTCTTGCACGCTATATAGACAAATCATACTGTTCATAGAGTACATAGGGGAGAAGGAAAGGAGAGAGTGCAGAATGTAGTGTTACAATCAAAGCTAGAGTGTAGAGAAAGATCAACTTATTATAAGATAGGTCCATTCAAAAGTCTGATGGCAGCAGAGAAGAAGCTGTTCTTGAATCGATTGGTACGTGATCTCAGACTTTTGTATCTTTTTCCCAACAGAAGAAAGTGGAAAGAGAATGTCTGCTTTGCTGAGGCAGTGGGAAGTGTAGACAGAGTCAATGGATGGGAGGCTGGTTTGCATGATGGACTAGACTACTTCACAACTTTTTGTAGTTTTTTGCAGTCTTGGTCAGAGCAGGAGCCATACCAAGCTGTGATATATCTAGAAAGGATGCTCTCTATGGTGCATGTGTAAACATTGGTGAGAGTCACAGCTGACATGCTGAATTTCCTTAGCCTCCTGAAAAAGCAGAGGCGTTGTGGGTTTCCTCTGGTGGGATTGCCACTCCAGTCCAAGAGTCCTACGGACTTCAACCCTTAGCAGTTTTGATTTTGATGGGTTCTTCCATTCCTTGTGCTCCCCTTGCTGTCTGATCTGTACCACCTTCTCCTGCTGGAGCTGCTAAACCCAAAGACAGCAAGATTGCAGCCAAAGAAGGCCAGTTAAAAACAATTTTACTTTCAGTGTCTTTTCTTACATAAAAATTACATAGTTGAAGCCTTGGAGGACTTGAGCAGTTCCCTATACCTACCATTTTGGGCATTGACCAAATTTTCTAGCCATGTGAGATAGGCAGGGGCTTGTGTTCACCTGCCCCATCTCTGTTCTCCTGCTGAGCTGCAACTCCAGCGGACGTAGCTCTAGAATCCAGTGGTAGGCTGGAAATATCAACTGTGATTTTATCCTGAGGAATTTCTGTGCATGATATCCATAGTGAAATTAGATCATTTGGAATGCTGAAGTTTGCTCTGTTCTCACTTCAGTATTTCAGCCAAGTCCTTTGTAACTTTATATATGTGTGTTTTGTTGGTGCTTTAGAATAACATTGTACTTTTACCTGGACAGCTATTTTCAGGTCAATATGAGTCTTCCACAGCTTGTTGCACAAGTGGGCTAAGTTCAGCCATTACCTACGACAATACTGCTTCCAGAGTAATTGCCAAAAAAAGCTCTTAATTGTACTCTATGTTTTTGCTTAGTAAGTTGGACACTGAAGCACAATGGCAAATTTTTGTGCGCACAAGTCGGATAAACAGAACTTTTGTTAGTCTTCAGTATCTGTCCTCTCCACTCCCTATCAGACTGGCTTTCTTCTTTAACTTCTTTGAGCCACAACTTTTTGAGCTATTGCCAATGGTCTGAATATGGGAATAGTCTTACTGTGCTGTCACTTTACGCTATGTTGTGGGAGAATTAAAGAACAGTTGCAGCATCAAAGATGTCTGGATGGGACTGTCTCTATATCAATATGGATTGTGAGTCAGTGGACAGCAGCGCAGTGAGTGATGGCATTCAATCTGAGCTCACAGATCCTTTAAGAGAGAGTAATTCGCTCTGAGCTATCTCCTACTGCCTGCAGAGTAGACTCAACTGTAGAACAATTGAGAAACAGAGAATTCTAAACATCTGATAAAAGTGGCTAGCATTACAAGACTGAACTCACAGAACGAACATAGTTCTGTTTGTGAAATAGCAATCTGACACTGAAATGTTTTCATATTTATAAACACATTCATACAGCATTTGCTATTTATTATGTAATGCAATCAGATCAACACCAAATGGGCCTTGAATTGAATCAATATGGCATGTTTCTTCAGTTTTTTAGTCTCCTCTAGTAAAAGGACTAACCTTTATTGGGTTACAATTTGATAGGGGATGTCCACCTTCCATTCTTTCCACTTTGACACTGATTGACAGCAAGCTATTCAAGCATGGAAGGCATCACAGTCAATTTGAATCCTGCCTTCCCCCAATGTGCAGATGTATATATTTTATGACAAGTATAAGGAGGTCTTGTGGTATAGTGGGTAGTGTTCCTGCCTCTGAGTCAAAAATTCAGCTTCTAATTCCACTGCAAGACTTGCTGGCCAGAGGAGGCGAGTTCATAACACAGCTTGACCGGTTAAGCATCAATCTTCCAACCCTTTCAACACACTAACGGCAGGTGGTAAGAGCAGGAGAAATTTCTGGTCAGTCCCTGGACGACAACATGCTTGTAGAAGTGTCTGTTGCCATTGCAACTCTGGCTCCATGGTGGGCTGATATATGGCTGATGCGGTTGGCAAGATGGCACAGTGGTTAGCACTTTTTCTTCACAGCGCCAGGGACTAGGGTTCAATTCCAGCCTCAGATCACTGTCTGTGTAGAGTTTGCACATTCTTCTTGTGTCTGCGTGGGTTTCCTCCAGGTGCTCTGGTTTCCTCCCACCCTCCAAAAATGTGCGGATTAGGTTGATTGGCCATGTTAAATTGCCCCTTAGTGTCAGGAGGATTAGCAGGGTAAATGCATGGGATTATGGGGATAGGGCCTGGGTGGGTTCTTGTTGGTGCAGGCTTGATGGGCTGAAGGCCTCCTTCTGCACTGTTGAGATTCTGTGAATCAGATTGGTACTGACGACATGCGGTTCAATCCCTGTTCTGGCTGGGGTGGATTCAAGACTTGCCTCCTTGTTCTCCTCATGGTAAAGTTCATGGTGCTGTGATTCAGACCCGTCTTCAGGCAGAGAGCTGACGAGGAAGATAAACAAAAAGCTAGTTCCAGGTTTGATTGCTACATTGTACTGATTTAGTCAATAGTGGTGGGGCAATGGTGGAGATGCCGAAGTAAGTATAAATGTCCCAGGGCATGGAGGGAAAATTCCTCTTTATTGTCCAGTGATGACTGGTGTGTAGACATCAAATGAGGACAGGATCAGTGAAGATGTGATGCAACAAGGGATGAACAACTCAAACTGCCACTTAAATAAGGCATGTAAAAACTACCAACATCCACAGAACTAAACTGCAGCAAACTTCAATACCGCAGAGAAAAGATGGAAAAAAACGGGAGGGAAAAATAACATCGTAGAAAATCAGAACTTGAATCTCTATCAATGATTTTACACTTGCCAACTCATAAGATGAAGATACGAATTAAACAGCAAAAAAAAGTTATTTTATGCTACTACCTCAGGAACCTAGAATGTACTTTAGAAGTCAACTGATTCTTTACATGAGAACCTGTAATTAAGCTCAGGGTCACCATCATTAGGTTGTTTTAAGGAGTATTTTGAAGTCCCAAAACAGAAGAACACAAACTGGAGTTTGTGCCTAGAATCTACTGTTAGGACTATGGCCACAGGAGACAGACGCTCTCTGACTTGAGGGCTGCAAGGCATATGCAGCTGTGACATATCAGCAATTTCTGCCTTTGGGAGCTGTAATACATTTTATAAAGTGTGACCTACCGGGCCAGTGGTGAGGTGGCAACACTTGGAATATGAACATGTCTGGATCTGCTTACGAGCAATTGCCTTTCGCTGGAGAGTGCTTTCAAAGTGCACCTTGTGCACTGAACAGGATACAAAAATGATTGTAATCTCTCTCTCTCCTTTCTAGATGCCAGGCATATTGTATTTTACACAGATTATTGTCATGAGCACTTTTGAACAGTCCCTCTCATTTCTTCTCATTTGCAAAAAGCTCTTCCTCCCTAATACCTCAATATGCTCCAATCAAAAGTCATGACATTATATACTGGCATATTCCTTTCCAGAACTTGAGAACTGTGAACCTTTATACTTTGCTCAGTCACCTCATTCTGTCCAGTCACATGGCAGCAGGCACCAGCATTTGCTCTGAAAATTGTAATGGCATCCTAGCACCAAAACAGGCCGTTCTGCCCAGCTGGTTCATGTCAGTATTGATCTCTGAACAAGCCTTCTCCTGCCCCTTTTCTAACCCTACAGTATGTGTCTATTCCTTTAACCCTCATGTGCTTATCTAACTTCCTCTGAAATATATCTATGCTTCTCTCAATGAGCCTTTGTGGTTGTGACTTCCTCATTCCAATTTGTGGGTAAGTGTGGTTACACCACATGCATCCTTATGTTCCAAACAACACACCATAAACAAGTAACCCATCCAAACACCAGCTATAATGTAACAGGCTAGTGCTCCTGAAATGGCCAGTTTAATAAGTTGTGTGGTTATTCTGTATTCTGAGAGTATTAGACAATATATAAGGAAGAATGTCTCTTCTATAAGTACTCAGACACTTTTTGAGGAATGACTGCACCAGTACAAAATATGCATGATCAAGAGTAGAACACCAGAAGATGATGAGGCTAAGAGTGGTGTGGCACTAGGCAGTGAGGCTGAGGGTGGTGTGGTACTAGAGGATGAGGCTGAGGGTGGGGTGGTACTAGTGGGTAAGGCTGTGGGTGGTGTGGTACTAGAGAGTGAGGCTAAGAGTGGTGTGGTACTAGAGAGTAAAGCTGAGAGTGATGTGGTAGTGGGGGAGAGGCTGAGGATGGTGTGGAACTAGAGGGTGAGGCTGAGAGTGGAGTTGTATTAAAGAGTAAGAATGAAGTAGTGCGGGCATGGAGATGTTGAAGGATCGAGTTGTCATGGTCTGATCAGGAATTAATAACATAGAAAGGTCTAAGAATGAGGTGCTGCTGAGAGAGTTTGAGGAACAATTAAAATGTAGGCCCTCTCAGGCAATAATCTGTATTGTTACCTGAGCTACATGCAAATTGGCATGAGGACAAACAGATATGGCTAAATGGCTGCAAGTGATTTGGGAGGCAAAGGTTTTGATTCATTGGGAGACAGGTTCTGGAAAAAGAGGGAGGCATTGGATTGGGACAGGCTGTGCTGAAATTGGGGTGGGACCAGTACCCTGACAAATTGACTAACTAGGAAAGTAGTTTGGATTTTAAACTAACGAAGAGGGGCTGGGTGAGTGAAGGTGAAGAAAGAGTAAGTGCAAAAGCAGTCAGAGATTAGTTAAGGATGTGCAATCATATAGACAGAAATAAATGGACTTGTTTTAATACCCATCATGGAGATATGGGGCAGGATTCTCCAGTTTCATCTGTGGCAGGATCCATTGTGAGGAAGAATGTAAAATTTGGCGTTCCAGCCAAAACTCCATTTACTCTCAGCAGCACTGGAAAATCCCAGCCCCCTATGAAGACTTCGGCCATGGCTGTAGATTGACCTAGTTCGGAAATTAAATATTCAGGGAAATTTGACTTTTAGAAGAGATTAGCAAAATAGAAAAGTAGCTAACAGGTAGAAAATCAATCTGTAATACAATAATCATGGGGTAGTTTAAACTTCACATAAACTGAGCAAACCAAGTTAGCAGTAACAGTGTGGAGGACAAATTCATGAAATTCAAGGTAAATTTCCAGGTCAGTTTGTTGAGGAAGCAACAAGGTCACAGGCTATTTTAGATTTAGCATTATCCAATGAGAATGCCTAAATTAAAAATCTTAATTAATAAAGGAAATTCTGGGCAAGAGTGATCATAATATGGTGGAACTTTATATTGATTTTGAGAATAATTTATTTCATACATAACTAGGGCCTTAAATCTAAACAAAGCACACTGGTCAGGTATGAGGGCTGAGTTGGCTAAGGTAGATTGTGGAACTAGATAAGATCATAAGACATAGGAGCAGAATAAGGCCAGTCGGCCCATTGAGTCTGCTCCACCATTCAATCATGACTGATATTTTTCTCATTCCCATTCTCCTGCCTTTTCCCCATAACCCCTGACCCCCTTATTAATCAAGAACCTAGATGAAAAGATAAAATGGTAAATCAGCAATGACAAGACAAATATGTCCTCCTTTGGTAAAGAAACCAAAACTTTACATAAAACCCCAGGTATTTTAACATCAAGTTCCCTAATTGCTGTAAATAATTGTTGTAACACTGTTTCACTCACATACTCCAATTTCTTTGCAATAAAGGCTAACATACCATTGGCTTTCTTAATTCCTTCTAGCCCCTTCATGTGAAGTTCTGTGATTCATGTACAAGGACACCTTTGTTCCTCTGAACTACAGTATTTTCCAGTCTCTCACATTTGAATAATATTCTGCTTCTCCATTTTTCCTACTGCAATGTCTAACTTCACATTTCTCTTTATCATATTCTATCTCTCACACACTTAGCCTACTTACATCCCTTTGAAGCTGCAATAGCATAAGAAATGAAACAGGAGTAAGTTGTTCGGCCCCTCAAGCCTGATCCACCACCATTCAATAGGATTATGGCTGTTCCAAAATTCTTCACATCCGTTTTACTGCCCTTTCCCCGTAACCTTTGATTCTGTCACTGATCAAAAATTATCTGTCTGAGCCTTAAATATACACTTTTGGGATTGCTGATGAGAGGATTATCAATGAAGAGAGATTGAGTTGACTAGGATTATATTCCCTAAAATTTAGAAGAAAAGAGGACAATTTTATTGAAACATGTAAACTTTTAAACAGCTATACAGGTTAAAGAGGGTGTTTCTCCTGGATGAAGAATCTAAGACTAGGACTCATAGTCTCATTCAGTCCATTTAGGACTGAGGTGAGGAGACATATTTTCAGCCGAAGGCTTGTGAATCTTTGAAACTCTAGCCAAGCAAATTATGCATGCTCAGTCACTGAGTGTATTCAAAGCAGAGATCAATAGATTTTTGGATACTTAGTGAATGAAAGGATTAGGGAAGAAGGTAAAAAAGGAATGGATAGCCACGATTTTATTGAATGGAAGAACAGGTTTCAGGGCTGAATGGCCTCATTTGCTCCTATTTCTTATATTCTTCTGATTCTATCAATTGTTCAAAAGGGAAAAGAAACTTTTCGCTATTTTATGAATTTGGAAGAACGATGGGGGGATCTTGAAAGGAACATTGTCGAATAGATAGAATGGAGTCAGGATGAAGTTTAGAGAGAAGTGTTCACCTGACAGGACCTATTCTTTGACATGAAGATGGAAATTGGAATATTATGTCAGTGAGATAACCTTACTGAGAGATTGAAAGAATGTTGGACCTCAAATGAAAAGGAAAGAGAGAGAGATAGAAATATTGTCATTTCAGAACAGAGAAAGTGATTGCTACAATAATAGATCTAGAGATAGAGAAGTCTACAGAATGATAGAGACTGGGAGAGAAATAGAAAGGATAACAAACCAGGAGAGAGATAATAAGAATGGATGACCCAGGTAGAGAGAGATTGACAGAGAGAGCGAATGAATGAGTGACAGTCTCAGAAAGAGGGAACAGTGCTTGATTTCCACTGAGGCAAATGGCAAAGAAAATTATCCCCTTTCAGCCTAAGTTTTTTGTGTTTCTATACTAGCTGAGGAATTGTAGCCATATGTTTTCCTTTGTCTTGAGCAGATTCAAACTATCTGCCCCACACTTTTTCTTAGTAATCTACCCCAAAACCTGACCAGCACCTCAGTAAAGTAATATCCATTCCTGAACCTAACTTTTCTCCCTTTATGAAAGCAAAACATGCTGCAAATACTCAGCAGGTTTGACAGCATCTGTGAAGAGAAACAAAGTTAATGTTTTGAACCAAATGTGAACTTCTTCTGAAGTCAAAGAAGGAAGGAATGTGACGAGTTTTATGCCTTTGAAATGGGGAGGAAGAAAACACACAAAGGAGAAGGTCTAGGATAGGATCGAGAGACTCCAGCTCTTTTTCACAGGTAAGCCTTTGCCAGAGCAGGGTTATTACCTGTGAAGAATGGGCATCCCATGTGGTGGGTGGGGGGCTGGGGAGCAGTTGGTGTTGTGTGATACTGCAGGTCCACTAACTTTGGGTATTCTGTTTGCTGTAAGGAACAGAATTAAAATGCAATGCGTATCTGTTGAGAGAAATTAATCTCACTGTTTTATTAACCTGAAGTTATCTATATTTCACATTTGCAGAGGGAAGTTCACTGCATGGTGCCTCTTTAAGGTCTCTTAGGTTAGGTATATATTAGGTTAGATATAGTATAAATCTTTCTTCCTTCTTGATCCAATCAGTATGAATTAGATGCAAAATAAATTCCCTCTCCTTAATCTTCTCCCTTCACTTCTTGGTCTTTTGGCTAAGATCAAGTGTTGTGTCAAACGTGATGCGTGTTCTTGTCAGCTTTTCTTGTTGGAACATGAATTGGATTCAATTTCAATTTGAATTGGCTTTTGGAACAAGAAAAGAGATGGATTTGGAGCTTTCCCTGTCCATTCTGCACATTGACTTCATAACTCTGAGAAAAGAAAATTAAAAACATCCTCATCAACACAAGCTCATGTTATTTTCAGAAGCAAATTGCCTTTCCTTCCAAGCTATACCAGCATAACAGTTCCAGTTCTTGCAGCAGCAGTTCTTAGAGTCTGAGTGTAACTACCAATTTGGTGTTAATTTGTCTTTGATTAGGAAGCTTTGGATTAGCAATCACCAGTAACCAATCTGATGCTACTTACCATTCATAGTTCTCACCCTAGAGTTTCTATCCCCTTTTAATAAGTTCCATAGTTACTAAGCTCAAGCATGGTAATAAAGTGTTTAGATCCTTCCAATTATTCAGTAGAGACAATCATCATGTCTGATGGATTACTGAGTTTTGCATCACTGATTACTGGGGCCAGAAGCCTGGTGGAAAAAGTGAAAAATACTTGAGTAGGAGCTTGGAGCCTTTTAAAAGCACATGTTATCTGCATTCTTCCCTAAGTCAAGAAAACAAACCCCTGGGCCAGAATAGTTAATAAGCTCACAATAATGGCCTGTCAGTTAGGAAACAAGCTGTAATCTTCCAGCAATCATTTGTCTTCTGCAGTCAGTGTTGCGCATCCAATAAATAGAACCAATAAATAAGACACAGAGTCCTCAATGTGAGGTGGATTGGCTGTGTTAATTTGCCCCTTAGTGTCAGGGGGACTAGCTAGGGTAAATGCTTGGGGTTATGAGATAGGGCCTGGTTGGGATTGTGGTCACTACAAACTTGATGGGCCAAATGGCCTCCTTCCAAACTGTAGGATTCTATGATTCTCTGATTCTATGAATGTAATAGAGTCATACAGTATAGAAGAGACCCTTCGGCCCTTTGAGTCTGCACTAACAAAACTACATTAAATCTGCACTAATCCCACTTCACAACATTTGGCCCATGGCCTTGAATGTTATGAAATTTCATGGGCTCATTCACATACTTTAAAGATTGTGAGGTTTCCTGCCTCTACTACTCTCCTAGGCAATGCATTTCCAGAATGCCATCACGTTCTGGGCGAAAAGAAAATCCTCAAATCACCACTAAATCTCTGCCCCTCATATTAAAATTATACTCTCTTGTTATTGACTCTTCAACTAAGAGGAACAGCTACTTTATATCCTCCTTGTACATACCCCTCATAATATTGTACAGCTCAATCAAATCCCACCTCCCCTCCAGCCTCCCCTGCTGTAAAGAACAAAAAACACCAGCCTATTCAGCTGTCTTCATATCTAAAACACTCTATCCCAGGCAACACCCTGGTCAATCTCTTCTGTAATCTCCCTGATGCAATCACATCCTTCCTGTAGTGAGGCAACCAGAACTGCACACAGTACTCCAGCTGTGACCTAACCAAAGTCTTGTATAGCACCATCATAACCACCCTGCTCTTATAATATATGCCATGACTAAGGCAAGCATCCCATTTGCCTTCATAACTACCCTATTAACCTGCTCTGCACATAGATAGAACCCTACAGTGCAGAAACAGGCCCTTCGAGAATGCACCAACCACAATCCCACCCAGGGTCTACCCCCACATCCCTACATAGTTTACCTGCTAATCCCTCTAACCTAAGCATCTCAGGACACTAAGGTGCAATTTTAACATGGCCAATCAACCTAACCCAGCACATCTTTGGACTGTGGGAGGAAACCAGATCACCTGGAGGAAACCCACACAGACACAAGGAGAACATGCAAACTCCACACAGATAGTGACCCAAGCTGGGAATCGAACCCAGGTCCCTAGAGCTGTGAAGCAGCAGTGCTAATCATTGTGCTACCATGCACCTTCAGGGATCTGTGGACAAGCACACCCTGATCCCTCTGTTCCTCCGGACTTCCTGCCATTTGAACATACCTGAACACACAACGTGTCATAAGTCTCCCGATTGGCTGGCAGAGTTTGACCTCACGGAATTTGCAGTTTACTCAAGAGATCAGGGAGAAACTCAGGTGGATGAAATTAAGATTGATAGATGGAGCTAGATTGCAAGCTGCAACAGGTAGAGTTTGAACTCCTGTTCCACAGCACCAGTTGAAATGTTTTCCCATCGTTTATCCAAGTGTGTCCCTGACTGAAAATGTTAGACACGATCTCACCCAGCAAAACTCTGAAAGCAAGTTTCACTCTTGCCTCTCAAATGTGAGCTTCCATTTTTAAATGAAGCACATTCATTAAAGGTGACTTTTGATGGAAGATAGTTTATTTAGAGGGTGCCTGATGTACGGGCATTGCATCTCTATGATTTTGGGTTAATTATTGTGTGGATTGATGGGGTGACTCTCTTCTGTTGCACATCTCAATCCAGTTGCTTGTGGTTGTGGGCAGATAACACAAAACTGCCCCTTAAAAGAATGAACGCCAGATTAAAGGGTAGAGCAGGAGAACAAGCTGAGACAATTAAAGTCTGATTCAGAGAGGCTTCAGTGTGTCAGTGTGGAAAATGAGTAAGTAAGCAATTTAATGTAGAAGAACTGAAACCTTCACTGCTCCTGATTATCACTGCATTTGAATCCAGTAACTTTAGTAAAAATAGATGGAAACCGCAGGGCTAAAAACAAATGATGGCTGATAAAAATAAATCAAGCTTGTTTTTTCTCTGCTCCCTGGCGTACATACACAAGTTCCGACTTTCTTTTTATTTAAACAATTTATTCACACATATTAATTAACAAGTTATCCAGATACATTATAGATTAGACAATGTCAGCAGCAACTATACCCTCATATAATGGGAACAGTTTATATTCTCGTATGTTAATTATATGAACTGATAAACTGAAATATTGTGTGGGTTTAACGGCAATCTATACTATTTACTATTATGCTTTGCTACTTCTATTCCTTAATACAGTAGCAAACAACTTCCCTTCCAATGAAAATGGAGTCCATTGGAAGTTATTTGTCACCTTCTCAGATTGCACCTTCTGGGATTTCACCTTTTGGGGTTACACCTCTGGAGTTATGCCATCCAGGATGTTGCCTTCCAGGGTTTTGCTGTCTGGGGTTTCACAAGTCCCAACTAGAACAGCAGTTTTCACACAAATCCTAACCGGGACAAAGTGTAAATCCACAACACTTACTCAGACATATTGAGATTAAATCAGCAATCAGGCCATGAAAATAGCTAATATGAGAAAAACAAGGGTCACACCCGTGCAATATGGAAAAGACATTGTACAAAGATGCAAAAAAGAAAGATCATAGCAGGACTTATAAATGAGAACATTTGAAATTAATGGGTTGTTGCATCATAAATTATTGGAGGTTGACAAAGACTATGGCTTGTGAAGGGATGAGAAGTGAATGGTAGGAATTTTAGAAGAGTTGTAGTTTATGTAGGATGAAATTTGGAAAGGTAATGGTGGGGTCTGGACTCGTCACCAACAGACTAAGGGGCATCTGGGCTCTCAGTTAAGAATGCATAATGAGGCTTGGCTGAGAACCCAGATATCTATTAGTCAGTGGAAAAGCTGCACCTAAGAGAACACAATGTTTTATTTTCAGTTAGATCTACTCCTTAGTGTTTACAAAAAAGAGATGTCAAGTTCTGCAGTTTCTGCTATTGATACTTTAAAGATCTTTCCAAAGTGTTTTCACACATTCCTACTCTAGGTTTCGTTTGTACTTTAGGATAGTAGAAGGGGCATAGGTTGGACAGAGGATATAAAGGATGTGATAGCAGATGTTATTTTAAAAAATATTTTGGGAGAATATTGTGCTATTCTGTAAAAAAAAGGCTGTGTATGTATCTAAATAATTTAATTAAGATGGAGACCATTTATCAGGAAGAGTTGAGAGGTGAAAGGAGTGAGGACGTGAAATGCATGCATTTATAATGAAGTTAGGGTCAAATAGCTTTATAAGCAAATAAGTAAAGTTAGAAGTCTGCATTAGGAGATACACAGGGATCTATTTTTTCAGTTGTTCAATTTCAAACTGGAGTAAAACATTTTTACAACTTGGAACAGTTTTAGAAGTAAACAAAAAAGTTATTACATTTCAGGTAATCGCAACACAGGGGGAAGTAGGGAAGACATTAAAGATAAGTTCAAAGAAGTGCTGAGCACAATTGACTCAAAGGTGAAAAGGAAAATTTATATGTAAGGAGAAACGTTGAGTTGATTTGCTATTAGCTGTGTGGGAAAGGTTTCCGGGAAACAACTCTGGGCTGGGAGAAAGTAAAGTTTGAATCAGCCATCCAGTCAAGCCCAGAAAGTATTAGGCTACAAAAAGTACTCTCGTGCTGAAGTTCTTGGATTTCCACAGCAGAGTGGAAGTAAGTTTGAGAGGTCATGTGACATACCCTCATTCAAGTGAAAGTCTTGCCTTGGGTAATACTACTGGATTTTTATAGTTGAACATCTATAAGGGAGTATTACCTAGAAAATGTTTACTTGTGGGTCTGATCAAGTAGGGAATTTTTTGGGGGGAATGTTTTGTAAGATTTATTTTAACTGTTTAATTGTAGTCTTGTGTGCCAAAGTTTTATTTCCTTCTTTTTAATAAATCTTATTTTGTTGTTTTTAAATCTCAAAGCATTACACGACTTCTTGCTGTGGAGATTTGTATGTTTTCTTCTCACTTTCAGGATACAAGTCAAGTTTGCCCCTGGGATCTGTTGTGCTCAGCAGTTAACATCTTCTGTGGTCAAAACAGAGGTGAGTTATGGGGTATAGCTTGGTTTGAATGGTATGAGGGGTCACTGAGAGTGGGCGGAGGGAAATAGGCTGCCTTGGGTAGGGGGGGGTGCATGGTGGGATCTTTTCAAAAGGTTTCCTCATCCAGACTATAATTCATGACACCTCTGAGAGTCTGTGAACAATGAGTCCTTGAAAAGCTGGCATGAGGGCTAGAAAATACCTATCCCCTCAATAGGACCAGCTAGATCTGGAGTTCAGGGTGTGGACCTACAGCAGTCTGCACCCTTGTCCCACAGAGCCTCCCTGAGTTTACAGAAATCCACCATGTTGAGTCTGGAGCTGATGTAAGTTTTCTGTGCAGGGAGGATATGATGAGTCAGAGAGGAACATTGTGGAGGTGAGATCAGGCAGTCTTAATGATAAAAGGATGTGGAGTTTGAACTCAGCTCAGGTTGAAACAAAATACTAATATTTATTCATCACAGACAGGATGAACCACTGGGGAGAGGGATGGAATCAAGACTTGAACCTTCAGTTTGTGCAATTCTTTCTGAGTAAACCTTGACACTGAAGATGAATGAATATTTGACCGCATGTCAAAGCTGAAGCCAATCCTCATTGATGTGAAAGGCATACAAGATGACCACAAGACTATGAATGTAATTAATCTATTTTTTAAAAAAAGTCAACTATGGACTAGTCAGGCCAACATGGTTAGTGAATCCGCTAATAGATGCTATAATATGTGATAAAATTAAGTACTTGCTGAGAAACTTTTAGATTAATTAAGGGCAAGGAGAAAGATTTGTAAAATATACAAAATATCTGACAAATATAATTGAATCATTTGAGGAGATAAGTAAAGAAAATAAAGCTCCTGTTGTGTACGTTGGACTTTTGTAAAGCATTTAATAAAGCATCATATAACATGCTTGTTGACCTGATAATGGTAAATGGTAGTAAAGGCAATGTAGCAGCAAGGCAGTTAGAGTTAGTAGAGCAATGTATTTGGAGGTCAATGTTGAGACTGTTGTTCTTCTGTACAGAAGATTTGAACTTGGGCATAAAAAGTCAAATATCAAAATTTGCAGATGGCAATAAGTAGCAATACCAAAAAAAAGTTAACTGTTTGATGAAATTTACTGTGGCGAAATGAGGGACAAACTTCTTTGGAGGAAGAAGAATTATTCCAAGAAAATAATCCTGAATTTTATAAGTAGGAGCCTTGGGGATTAATTACACGAGCAGAAAGATAATGATAAAAATGCAGCAATCACTGGTCAGGCAGCAATTGGAACATTGTGTCCCATTTTGGTTGTCTTGTTTTACAACAATCTCAATAACATGGCACATCAATGTAGAAGGAAGTCTCATAGTACTTCACAGAAGCAGAAGGAAAACAGATGCCAAAGAGTAATAAGGAGAAATCTGAGAATTTGACTAAAATAGGGCAGTGTATCGGACAGTGTAGGCTCTAACAGTAATGGAAGCTGGAAGCTGAATCACTTGCAAACATTTCCAAATTCTGAAATAATTATGAAGTAATCCATTTAGATACCACAAAGTTTTGCTGACATTGAGCATACAGTGCCGATTACACATTAACTTGTTCTCAGTGCAGTTTATTTTGGCAATTGAAAAATATCACCATTACAAACTTCTATCTGATCATCAGAAAAGAACTACAATTTGTAAAGTAATGAAGTCCAATTAATGTGGCTGCACATCTTTCCAAAGATAATTTAAAAAATGTACAGCTATTGTCATAGAAACTCCCACATTCCAGGTCTTACAATCCAATTCCACAATTGTCAAAGATTCAAGGTTTACTTGGCTAGATTTGGCTAGAATTAAGCACGACTCTTAGCAAATAACAGGCCCACTTAATTATGATGGAAGGTTTTAAATCACTTATACGTAATGTCAAGACCAGGATGAATGTGCTAAAAGAATTTAAATAGAGCAGACATTAATGTGAGCGGATGGCACTGACTATGGGAATAAGCTATTAACTAGAGAGATAAGTGGAAATTATAAGAGATAAACTTTGGGATAAAATATTATTTTAGATACAACATTAACATTTATTTCAATTGAACCAGTGCAAGATATATGGCCTGGATTTCACCTGTTAACAGATGAAGCATAAGACAACACAGAGTTAATTTCCTATCTGTTTCAGATAGAGAGAGAGAGAGACATGGCAAATATTAACTGTAGGCCTTCATTGAAATTCTACCAGATTTTCTGGACAGGAGGTCAATGGGAAGTGATGGAAAAATTGTGGTCCAGAGACTGTCTGCCAATATCAGATAGGTGGTGGGATTGGTATCCAGGTTAAGTCTCACAAATATCTCACAATCAGAAAGGGAGAACAAGGCCCCAGCAGGGACGGGCTGAGATTTTTCTGAGAATGCACATTTGTTACTGTTAATCTTACAGGGAAAATTTAAAATAAAAGCATTTATCATTGGGCAGTAAAACCCATGGACAGTAAAACACATTGGCTACATGTGGAAAGGCCTTGGTTCTCATATCCACGGTAGTTCCCGTCTATGATGACCCATCTACAGCAAGATCACTCTGAACCAGGAATGCTTCAGACAATTAACCCAACAGCAAGTTTTGTGAATTTCCTGGTTCCTTCAAATCCACCCTCATGGGATCAGGACAATTCTGCCCAATGAGCGGTATTCTATACATAAAGCACTGTGGACAGGATGTTCACGCAACAGTTCCACCTCACTGTGACTAGATGGTCTACTGAATACTCCACAAGCCAGCCATCAGAAGACCACAGTTCTTGCTGGGTGAATAATTATCAGGGAAAGGAGGAAGGGAGATTGCAATATCCCCTTTTTCTTCCTGGTCTGCTTGTCCACAATTGTCTCAGTTGACAACACTTCCTCGGACCCGAATTTCCTGCACTATTCTCTACTATCCCTTCATCTCAGACCATCACTGCATCTTCTAGGTCATAGCGATTAAATCAGCACCTCAGAACAGTGATTCCAAAACTAATTTTATCCAACAGCCATCCAATATGCCAGACAAAAACTACCAAGTCACCCTTGTGTATTCCCTTAGTGTATGTCTTCACCTGGCCTTGTGCCTCTTCACATTTCTACCCCAGTGATCGCAACATGTCTGGTAGAAGGTTGCTGATGTTCAGTGGGTGAAACTGCAGATGATCTTGCTGGTGGCCTCATGAGGCCCTGGACCAAGCAGGTTTAGCTTCTGACTGTACCACCTCAGCTTAGACAGCAGTCGTCTGGGCTGACAGACAGGGACACTGTTGGAGGGGTGGTGATTGAAGAATGAATGCTGCCACTTGGAGCGAGGAATGCAACTTTATGCTGCATTAAGCCACTGTTACTCTCTTGGTGCATGCCTCATATGGTGAACTGGTGCGGTGACAATAATCTCTCCCTCAATGTCAACAAAAGGAGGTTGTCATCGATTTCAGGAAGCTATAGGAGAACATGGCCCTGTCTACATCAACGGGGACAAAGTAGAAAGGGTGGAGAGTTTTTAGGTGTTTTTAGGTGTCCAGATCGCCAACAACCTGTCCTGGTCCCCCCATGCTGACACTATGGTCAAGAAAACCCACCAACGCCTCTACTTTCTTAGAAGATTAAGGAAATTTGGCATGTCCATGATGATCCTCACTAACATTTACAGATGCACCATAGAAAGCATTCTTTCTGGTTGTATTACAGCTTGGTATGACTCCTGCTCGGCCCAAGACCGCAAGAAACTACAAAAGGTCATGAATATATCCCAATCCATCACACAAACCAGCTTCCTATCCATTGACTCTGTCTACACTTCCCACTGCCTCGACAAAGCAGCCGGCATTATTAAGGATCCCACATACCTGAGACATTCTCTCTTCCCACCATTTTCCGTCAGGAAATAGATACAAAAGCTTGAGGTCTTTTCTCCCCTGCTGGCATCCGACTTTTGAATGGACTGCCTTGCGTTAAGTTGATCTTTTTCTACGTCTTAGCTGTGGCTGTATCACTAGATTCTGCATTTTCTCATTTCCTTCTCTATGAATGGTATGCTTTGTCTGTGCAAGAAATAATACTTTTCACTGTATGTTAATACATGTAACAATAATAAATCAAATCAAATCAAATCAGCAATCCCAGTATTCTGCTAGAGCACAGGTTGCTGGACTGTGTGAGACACTGCAAGCTGAACACTGGTATCCACAGTCATTTTGACAGAAGTCTGAGTTGACACGGCAACAAGCTGTATCACTGCATCATTCAGATGTCGGGTGGTTTATGTTTGAGCTGTAACATCAGCAGCATCACGATCAGTGTGCAGGTGTTCTCTTCAAATTGATTAGCACTTCCACACCGGAAAGCTTTGCACTAAACCTTGCGCCAAGTCAGTGCCAGTCCCTTCTATACACCTTGATGGTGACTGCTGGCTTTCTGGCAGGTTTCCCAAGCATTTAATTGTGCACAACACCAAGCTTTTCAAGTACATCATTCTGTCAAAATCTTCATCTGGAGTCCTCTGCTGTAGAACTTGTGTGCATGCTTGCCCTCCAAGGAACTGGAAACTGCGCTACCCTTGTTTTCCTGCCCTGCTTTCAAGTCACTCAAACCCAGTGACTCACCATGTACAGATACAGCCCCTATGTCAGCCTCAGAAGTGTGCACAATGACAGTATTGGTGGCTGCATGTTAGGGGTCGAGTGTGTTTTCTTCATCAGTGCCCTGTTCCTCTTGGCTTTTCCTGCTCCCTCATCAGTGCTTGACCATGTAGCAATTTTTGAGGATGGGCTTGGGCAATGGAAGGGAGGGAAAGAAAGAGGTGCATACTTACTTACACCTTCTATAACTCAGAAGATTAAGGAAATTAATTGTGGGATGAGAGGTAACTGGGATGTGGGATGGTGGATTAGGGAGCAATATCATTTATTGCATTGTCCCAACACAATTCCCTCCCTTCTCCTCCCCCATTGAGTCATCTGTCACTTATTCTTAAGTTTTGTTTGCACTGAACACTGACCTTTGTTCTCCCATTAACATATTCTGCTATCTTAACTTTATGCCACTATCAGCACCTTCCCCAGTCCTTCATTCTGCCATTAACAGTTCCTCTGTCTTGTGCATCTTGCAATTTCTCCCAAATCCCACCTATCACACTGCCCTTTTACTTTGCTCTATCTGCTTCATCTCCCTTACACAGTATATCATCGATCACATTTCTCCCTCTCTTTAGCTCTATAGAAGAGTCATTTGGACTTGAAATATCAATTCTGTTTCTCTCTTTACAGATGCTGCCAGACCTGTTGGGTTTTTCCAGCATTTCCTATTTTAATTTATTATGATTCTCCTCTATGGCTTCAGCACTGCCGATAGTCATGGCCTCATTGGTGGTTGCTCCAATAATGTTCAACACCAGCTACACCAGGATGAGGACGTGCAGCATGCATGTTCCCTGCCAGTTAGCTGCTGCTGCTGTTGTTGCCTGCAGTTTTGCACCACTTTCTCCTGCAAGAAAAAGAGCTTCTCGGCCTTTTGGCTAAGATCAAGTGTAGTATCGACATGCTGCACTTGGTTGAAGTCATTAGGTTACATTTCAGCTTCATTTGAAGCAATTTTTTAAAGCGGCATCTCGGCCATTTGGCTAAGATGCAAATAAGGTCAAGCCCTGGAGGAGGAGCTACACCTACTCCAGTCAGCTTGGATCATGTAGATCAAGCCCAAGATGGGAGGTGAGAGCCCTGTCTTGTCAGCTTGGATCGGGAATGTCCCAACTTGTTGGGACTCTGAATTGGGTTTAATTTGACTTGATTGGATTGGAATAAAGTTTAAAAAAAAGAGATGAAGTCTGTCAGTGAGTGCTGCAATATATTTGGGTAATGAACTGGCCATGGTTGAGTAGCTGGCCAGTGAGTGCAATTTGTAAGTTGTGGGTGTGAGGTTTATAACAGTACCACATGTATGAGGGGGAGGAGAGGCTATAATTGTGATGACTGAGTCATGTTTGAATGAGGTTGTTGGAGGGTTGAGTGCCGGGTTGTGGTGGATGGGCAAGTTATTGAACAAAGCAATGCCTGGGGCAAGTGGTTGATTTTCCAAAGACACACCATGGATCTGGGTTTGTTCTGTTGCCTCTGCAGAGAATTGTCAATTAATGTTCGGAGTGCCCTCATTAGCTGACATCTGCATCAAGGTTAAAAAATCTGCAAATGTATCAATTGTCTGGTGGCTCCACAAATAATCTGAAATGGCAATTCTCTCCTCTGGAATAAACCAGAAAAAATGACAAAGAATGCACAGGTAAGAAGATTCAAAACAGTTGTTACTGAAATGGGAAGGATAGAAAAAGACTTTGAAGGATAGAAAAGCAGGAACATGAAACCTGAAAGGGTTTTCTGAAAATCTTGACAAAAGTTAAAGGTGTGAACAGATATCCAAAAATATCATTGTGAGCCAGAAAAGAAAGAGTTTTTCCTGAGAAGTAATATATCCTTTCCTTCAAGGCCAAAATCTGTTTGCACTGAAGAGATGTTTCTATCCGCTGAGGAGAAAATGGTCCCCTGCTGCCCCCTGTCAAAAAGCAATCGACTTGCACCATTCCTCTTTTCATGAGTTGGCTCACTCAGTCCCTAAAACCTATTGTCTCACTCAGTTAAACCACGATTGTAACTCTTAATACTTCTCTCTACCCTGCCCACCCCCCCACTCCTACAAGACCCACCCACCACCTTGCTCTGTCTGCACCACCTCGCCTCCCCCCCCCCCCCCCCCCCACTCCCCATCCTCATTCCCACCCCAGTCCCGCACAAGACTGGCAGTGGGAAGGTGCAACTGATCAGCAGGTGGGAGAGTAATGTCAGTCAGAGAAGGCCACGGCCAGAGACCAAATGGAGAGTCACCATACCCGGGTGAGTCACTTGGAAGAGGTCTCAGAAAGCTTTAGTGACCTGGGGCCACAAAATTGGAATAGCAGAGGCCTAAATTTTCCTTGTGGAGTTTGGAAGAGTACTTCATGTCCTCTTTGTTGCACAAGGGAAGTAAAAGAAAAGTAAATAATTAGATTTACCTGTGGACCTCACTAAATATATTTAAGATGCGGGTCGATAGGTTTTTGATAGGCAAGGGGATTAAGGGTTATGGGGAGAGGGCGGGAAAGTGGAACTGAGACACGACAGATCAGCCATGATCTTATTGAATGGCGGGGCAGGCTCGAAGGGCTAGATGGCCTACTCCTGCTCCTATTTCTTATGTTCTTATGTTCTTATGACCTGTGCTGCTAAGTGGGCATGTTAAAAAAGCCCATGGTTAAAATAACAGTTGGGCACCAGCGATACCATATTTAAGGAAGGACAACAATGGTTTTCAGCGTGTATCTATCTTGCCTGCTGAAAAAAAAGGTTTAAAGTTGTATCTTAGCGAGATTCAAGACAGGAGGTTAAGTTCCAGTTATAATGATCTCTTTATGTGACTTAGTGTCTAATTGTTCAATAACACTCAAGTGCTATATAAATGTGAGTTGTTTATCTACATCCTGTGAGAAGATCAAATAGTTTTAACCCATTCACACTGTGCCAGTTGAGACAGTTTCAATTACAGCAGAAATCACTGTGGTTAAAATCTAGCCATCGGAATACCTTCTTCCCTCTCCCCCCGTGCCTCCGGTGAGTGTGTCATCCTGTCTGGTACTGAACTACACAAATCAGATTTTCCCAGCCTGGATCAGTGTTAGCCGACCTCAGCTCGGGTGATGCTTGGTGGAGCAACTGGCTTCAGTGCCCCTTGGTTATGGAGGGGGATATCAACCATGGTCTTGCTATTGATTACATGAACTACTGGAAAATGTTTTAGTTATTGAGCAAGTTTAGGCTTGGGCTTGATTGCCTTGACCCTGCAATCTAAATGGTTTTTAAAAAGACAGGCAGTCGAAATTTGAAATGTGCTTGTAAATCACATTTTGGGAACTGGAATCAGTGGGTTTGTGTTAAAGTGCAAAGTTTATATTGGGTCACAGTTCTCTCGACTTAAATCTCAAAACGAGGAACAAGATATACAGAAACAATGTAGAAATTGTCAACCAGAATAGCAAGCCCTGGGCACATCCACTGACCCTGACTGCATGGGGATAAGATTTGTGTCCTGGCTTATCTTCCACAAGGAACTGGTGGGTGAGGGATTTTCAGATGGAGGGAAAGAGGGTGAACAGATCATTCTCTCGGCGGGTGGGGGGGGGGAGGAGAGTGAGGCCCGAATCGTTTTCTGGTGGGTGGGAAGGGGGGGCAGGGTGGGTCCGCTGCCACTCTGCAGGTGATCGGTGGGGGACAAGGGGGCAGGAGGGTGTGATCAGTCTGGTAGCGGGGGGAGGTGGATAAGGGGGACAGTGATGTCTGTGGGGGGCCATCGCTCCCACATTTTGCTCCCAGGCTGTTTTCTCTGCTTTTTGCGGCCCGGGAATGGTCTGACGCGGGCACGCTTCTTCAAATTTTTTCTAACTGCGCACGCGCAGTTTAGAGCTCCGATCATTTTGGACGTGCTAAGCCCCGTCCACAGCAAGATTCAGACCCGCAATTTTTTTTTCAAGCTAAGTGCATATGGGGGTGCCTGATAGCAGATTTCCAAGTCAGATCTGAATTGTGCCCAGATTCAGCACTTAGAATCAAAATGGTAAAATCAGGCACATAGTCGTAATTGGGGATATTATAGTTCGGGGCATTGACACTGTTCTCTGTGACCAGGATCAAGAATCCTGAAGGTTGTGTTGCCTGCCCTGTGCTTGGGTTCAGGATATCTCATCTGGCTGCAGAGGAACTTGGAGTGGGAGGATAAAGATCCAGTTGTCATGGTCCACGTTGGTAACAACGATGTAAGTAGAAGAGGAACAGAGGTTCTGCTAAGGGAGTATGAACTGCTAGGAGTTAAATTAAAAAGCAGAACCAAAAAAGGTAATAATCTCTGGGTTACTACCTGAGCCATGAGCTAATTGGCACAGGATCAATAAGGTTAAGGAGGCAAATGCGTGGCTCAAAATTGGTTTGGGAGGAATGGATTTGAATTCATGGACATTGGCATCAGAACTGGAGAAGAGGGGACCTGTTCCAATGGGTTGGTCTTTATTTGAATCATACTGGGACCAGAGTCCTGGTGAATCATATAACTAGGGCTGTAGGTAGGGCTTTAAACTAAATAGTAGGGTGGAGGGTTCAGTTGTCTGGAGAATTAGAAAATCAAAATTAAAGGAGAGTAGAGTTAAGAGAGAAATCAGGAGGGCAAAAAGAGGACATGAGATTGTTTTGGCAGATAAGGCAAAGGAGAATCCAAAGAGCTGCTACAGATACATAAAGGCCAAAAGAGAAACTAGGGAGAGAGTAGGGTCTCTTAAGGATCAACAAGGTCATCTATGTGCGGATCCACAAGAGATGGGTGAGATCCTATTTTTCATCAGTATTTACTGTTGAGAAAAGCATGGATGTTAGGAAACTTGGGTAAATAAATAGTGATATCTTAAGGAGTGTATATATTATAGAGAAGGAGGTGCTGGAGGTCTTAAAACGCATCAAGGTAAATAAATCCCTAGGACCTGATGAATTGTATCCCAGGACATTTTGGGAGGCTAGGGAGGAAATTGTGGGTCCTCCAGCAGAGATATTTGAAGAACTGATAGTCACAAGTGAGGTGCCTGAAGATTGGAGGGTGGTAAATGTTGTGCCTTTTTTTAAGGAGGGCTGCAGGGAAAAGCTGAAAACTACAGGCCAATGAGCCTCACATCTGTGCTGGGTAAGTTGTTGGAAGGTATTTTGAGAGCCGGGATCTACAGGCATTTAGAGAGGCAGGCACTGATTAGGAACAGTCAGCATGGTTTTGTGAGGGGAAAATCATGTCTCACAAATATGATTGAGTTTTTTGAAGGGGTAACCAAGAAGATAGATGAGGGCAGTGCAGGCGATGTTGTTTACATGAACTTTAGCAAGGCCTTTGACAAGGTACCGCATGGTAGGTTATTGCATAAGGTTAAATCTCATGGGATCCAGGGTGAGGTAGCTAAATGGATACAAAATTGGCTTGATGACAGAAGTGGTTGTAGAAGGTTGTTTTTCAAACTGGAAACCTGTGACCAGCGGTGTGCCTCAGGGATCAGTGCTGGGTCCATTGTTATTTGTCATTCATATTAATGATTTAGATGAGAATATAGGAGGCATGGTTAGCAAGTTTGCAGATGGCACAAAATTAGTGGCATAGTGGATATTGAAGAAGATTATCTCGAATTGCAGTGGGATCTTGGTCAATTGGGCCAGTGGGCTGACGAATGGCAGACGGAGTTTAATTTAGATAAATGTGAGGTGATGCATTTTCGTAGATTGAACCAGGGCAGGACTTACTCAGTTAATGGTAGGGCGTTGGGGAGAGTTATAAAACAAAGAGATCTAGGGGTACAGGTTCATGGTCCTTGAAAGTGGCGTAACAGGTGGACAGAGTGATAAAGAAGGCATTCAGCATGCTTGATTTCATTGGTCAGAACATTAGATACAGGAGTTGGGATGTCTTGTTGAAGTTGTACAAGACATTGGTAAGGCCACACTTGGAATACTGTGTATAATTCTGGTCACCCTATTATAGAAAGGATATTATTAAACTAGAAAGAGTGCAGAAGAGATTTACTAGGATGCTACCAGGACTTAATGGTTTGAGTTATAAGGAGAGGCTAGGACATTTTTCTCTGGAGCGTAGGAAGCTGAGGGATGATCTTCAAATCAAATCATAGAACACTACAGTGCAAAAAGAGGCCATTCGGCCCATCAAGTCTGCACTGACCACAATCCTACCCAGGCCCTAGCCTCATATCCCTACACATTCTACCTGCTAATCCCTCTAACCTACGCATCTCAGGACACTAAGGGGCAATTTTAGCATGGCCAACCAACCTAACCTGCACATCTTTGGACTGGGTGGAAACCAGAGCACCCAGATGAAACCCACGGAGATATAAGGAGAATGTGCAAACTCCACACAGACAGTGACCTGAGCTGGGAATTGAACCCAGGTCCCTGGAGCTGTGGAGCAGCAATGCTAACCACTATGCCACTCCAAATCAAGGTCTATAAAATAATGAGGGGCATACAGCTAGATAGTCAATATCTTTTCTCAGAAGTAGAGGAATCTAAAACTAGAGGTTTAAGGTGAGAGGGGAGAGATACAAAAGGGTTCAGAGGGGAAATGTTTTCACACAGAGGGTGGTGAGTGTCTGGAACAAGCTGCCAGAAGTAGTAGTAGAGGCGGGTACAGTTTTGTCTTTTAAAAAGCGTTTAGACAGTTACATGGGTAAGATAGGTATAGAGGGATATGGGCCAAATGTGGGCAACTGGGACTAGCTTAGGAGTTTAAAAAAAAGGGCGGCATGGACAAGTTGGACTGGAGGGCCTGTTTCCATGCTGTAAACCTCTGATTCTATGATTCAATGAGTGGGCAGAAGTGCAGGCTAATGGAGCTGAGGGCTCAGGAGAGGTTAGTAAATTAATAGAACAGAGAGTATAAAAGGTGGCAGGAATCTAACCTTAGGCAAAAAAGCTGACAAGTATGAGAATGGAGTTGGTCAGTGCAGGAGTGAGGGTGTTATACCTAAATGTGCGCAGTATACGGAACCAGGTAAATGAGCTTGTTGCACACATTGAAATTGGCCGGTATGGTTCTGGGCATCACAGAGACATAGCTGCAAGGGGATCAGAGCTGGGATCTAAATATTCAAGGATATGTGTCTTATTGGAAGGACAGGCAGATGGACAAAGGGGGCAGGGTTGCACTGTTAGTAAGGAATGAAGTTAAATCGATAGCAAGAAGTGATATAGGATCAGAAGGCATAGAATCTCTGTGGGTAGAGTTGAGGAATTGCAAAGATAAAAAGACCCTTTATGTACAGGCCCCCTAGCAGTAGTCAGGATGAGGGGCAGAAAATAAATCAGGAGATAGAAAAGGCATATAAAAAAGGCAATATTACAATGGTCATGGGGGACTTCAATATGCAGGTGGACTAGGAAAGTCAGATAGGTAGTGGATCCCAAGAGAAGTAATTTGTTGAATGTCTAAGAGATTATTTTTGGAGCAGCTTGTGACAGAGCCTACTAGGGAACAGGCTAGTCTGGATTTGGTAATATGTAATGAGGCAGACTTGATTAGGGAACGTAAGGTGAAGGAACCTTTAGGGAGCAGAGACCACAATTTGACAGAATTTACCCTACAATTTGAGAGGGAGAAGCTGGAGTCAGATGTAACAGTATTACAATTAAATAAAGGTAACTACAAAGAATGAGAGAGAGGAGCTGGCCAGAGTTGATTAGAAAGGGAGCTTAGTGGGGAAGACAGCGGAACAGCAATGGCAGGAGTTTTTGAAAGTTATTTGGGAGGCACAACTGAAATTCATCCCAAGAAGGAGGAAACATGCTAATGGGAGGACGAGGCATCCATGGCTGATGAGGGAAGTCAAGGACAGCATAAAAGCAGAAGAAAAAGCATATAGAGTGGCAGGGATTAGTGGGAAGCCAGAGAATTGGGAAGCCTTTAAAAGCAAGCAGAGGACAACTAAAAAAAAACGGGGAGAAGATGAAATGAGTGTAAGCTAGCTAGTAATATAAAAGAAGATAGGAAGAGTTTTTTTTTCAATATATAAAAAAAGGTAAGGGAGAGGCAAAAATAGCCAATGGACCACTGGAAAATGAGGCTGGAGAAGTAATAATAGGAAGCAAAGCAATGGCAGAGGGACTGAATAGTTATTTTGCATCATTCTTCATGGTGGAAGACACCAATGGGATGCCAGTGCTCTAGGAGAGTCAGGGGGCACAGATGAGTATAGTGGCCATCACTAAGGAGAAGGTCTGAAAGTGGATAAATCACCTGGACCAGATGGACTACACCCCAGAGTTCTAAAAGAGATAGCTGAGGAAATTGTGGAGGCACTGATGGTGATCTTTCAGACATCACAGGAGGTGGGGAGGATACCAGAGGACTGGAAAGTAGCTACTGTAATACCGCTGTTTAAGAAGGGAGGGAGGCAGCAGACAGGAATTATAGGCCGGTTAGCCTGACTTAGGTCATTGGCAAGATTTTAGAGTCCATTATTAAAGACAAGATCGCAGAGTACTTGGAAGTGCATGATAAAGTAGGACTGAGCCAGCACAGCTTTGTCAAGGGGAGGTCATGTCTGACAAATCTGTTAAAGTTCTTTGAGGAGGTAACAAGGAAGTTAGATAAAGGAGAAGCAGTGGACGTGATTTATTTAGATTTTCAGAAGGCCTTTGATAAGGTGCTGCATGGGTGTCTGTTAAGTAAGTGCCCATGGTGATAAGAGTAAGATCCTGGCATGGACAGAGGATTGGCTGACTGGCAGAAATGGGGATAAAGGGATCTTTTTCTGGATAGCAGCCGGTGACTAGTGCTGTGCCTCAGGGGTCAGTGTTGGGGCCACAATTTTTCACAATATACATTAAAGATTTGAAGGAAGGAACTAAAGGCACTGTTGCTAAGTTTGCAGAAGATACAAAGATATGTAGAGGGACAGGTAGTATTGAAGAAGCAGGGGGACTGCAGAACGACTTGGACAGGTCAGGAGAGTGGGCAAAATGGCAGATGGAATACATTGTGGAAAAGTGTGAGGTTATGCACTTTGGAAGGAAGAATGGTGGCATAGATTATTTTCTAAATGGCAAAATCAGAAACACAAAGGGACTTGGGAGTCATTGTTCAAGATTCTCTTAAAGTTAATGTCCAGGTTCAATCAGCAGTTAGGAAGGCAAATTCAATGTTAGCATTCATTTCAAGAGAGCTAGAATACAAGAGCAGGGATGTACTTGGGAGGCTGTATGAGGCTTTGGTCAGACCCCATTTGGAGTAATGTGAGCAGTTTTGGGCCCCATATCCAAGGAACGATGTGCTGGCCTTGGAAAGGATCCAGAGGAGGTTGACAAGAATGATCCCTGAAATGAAGAACTTGTCGTATAAGGAACAGTTGAGGACTCTGGGTCTGTACTCATTGGAATTTAGAAGGATGAGAGGGGATCTTATTGAAACTTACAGGATACTACGAGGCCTGGATAGAGTAGATGTGGAGAGGATGTTTCCCGTAGTAGGAAAAACTAGAACCAGAGGGCACAACCTCAGGCTAAAGGGACGATCCTTTAAAACAGAGATGAGGAGGAATTTCTTCAGCCAGAGAGTGGTGAATCTGTGTAACTCTTTGCTGCAGAGGGCTATGGACGCCAGGTCATTGCGTCTCTTTAAGACAGAGATCAAAATGTTCTTGATTAATAAGGGGATCACGGGTTATGGGGAAAAGGCAGAAGAATGAGATGAGAAAAGTATCAGCCATGACTGAATGGCAGAGCAGACCCAATGGGCTGAGTGGCCTAATTCTGCTCCAATGTCTTATTGTCTTATGGTGGGGCAGCAATGCTAACCACTATGCCACTGTGTCACCCCAAATTGTTAAGTGTGAATTCATTTTTCACATATAAAAGAAAACACAACAATGAGACTTACTTATAGGCCACTGCAGATCTTAACCTCTTTGTCTATACTTTGTCAGTGCCGAAAGAAAAAAAAAGAGTAGAGGGATTAGTCCAATACTGTACAAAAAATGAAAATCTGAAACAGGTATCTCTGACTAAGGGTCAATGTGCACCACAGAGTTTCACATTAGAAGGACAATATGTTTCAGTAACAGCCACATCAGATGATAACAAGTAATAGACAATTAGTGACAACTGCAAACAGTGTGGCTCAGCACCCTGTGTAAATACTAATAACAATAACACACAAATCCCCAAAATGCTGTACATTATCAGAATTGAGTTTATTAATGTAAATCTGAATGACCACATCAGGTGTACAAATACTTTAAAGCAGCACCAACAAATTAATAAACATTTCATTCTTTGATTAAGGTAGATGTCTGAGAATATGAATAAAGTACAGATAAGAGGCCATTTGGCCCATCATGCCTGTGATAATTCCTTAACATATCTGTCCAATTAGTGCCACTCATCTGCCACCTCCCCTGATTATTTTCCCATTAATTAATTTTGGTTACTTTAAATCTCTGTTTTGTGGTTACCAACCCAGCTGCCAGTGAAACACAGAAACATGCGCTTCAAACCCCTTCCTAATTTTGAATATCCCCATTAATCATCTCTGCTCAAAAGAGAATAATCCCAGTTTCTCCAATATCCCCACCAATTAAAGTTGTCCAAAAGAAACACCAATAATCAATCTGACAGTTTAAAATCAGAAGCTCAGTTCATCGAAAGATTTATTCGGGCAAAGCATAGATTAGGATTGTGCTTCCCGCTAACAGGTTTGGTTTGATTTGATTTATTATTGTCACATGTATTGGGATACAGTGAAGAGTATTGTCTCTCACACACTTTACAGACAAATTACACTGTTTATAGAGTTCATAGGGGAGAAGGAAAGGAGAGCAGAATATAGTCATAGCTAGGGTGTAGAGAAAGATCAATTTATTATACAATAGGTCCATTTAAAAGTCTAATGGCAGCAGGGAAGAGACTGTTTCTGAGTCGGTTGGTACAACTCAGGTTTGTTACTGTTCAGGTGCAATGGGTTGCTAGCTCTGGCGTTCTTGCGCACCACCACTCAGTACTTGTGAAGAATCCATTTTTGTGGTTACATTAAGATGCACCAACTGGATTCTTTCGGAAGGATAGTAATAACATCATGGAAAATTTTATAATCAGACAATTTCTGATTTTCATTCAGCTCCCGGCCATTCCATTCCAGATCATAATTGAACATTGGGAGTTCATACAATTCCCCCAATTTTTCTTTAATATGTATAATGGGTAAGAAAGGGTTTATAGAAACACATTTTCTGGACCGTGGAACATCCACACGTTCGACTGAAAGCAGAACATCTTTCACTGGCTGGAAAGGACAAACAGAAAATACTGTAAGAGAAATGACGGAATGCAGGCATATCAAGTTTTATCTCTACATATATTACATATATCACACACACATACATACAAGGTACATCTTAAAGCATTCTGTGGTAAATTCAATGCTTCCTGCTGGTGGGATCTTGCTTTGTAACCCTGCTCTATTGCAGTTACCAGGAGTGTCAGATCACCGAATCTATCCTTCGATCTACCCAAAGTTTTTTTTTAAATGCATTACCACAAACTTCCCGTTTGCCATGTCATACTTTGTGTAGTAAATTGTTGTACAATTGTTATACAATTGGCGTTGTACTTTTTAGGTCGGTTCCCATAATCTCAAAATTTTGTTCTACTTGGCCAAATTTAATTTTTAAGAACTCACAACTTATCTAGCAGAACTTCAATCTATCAAATCATTTCTAAAAGATCTAAAATCTTTTGGCCACAAATTAGCAGAAATACAAACTGAGAAAGCATCACCAATTAAAAGCAACTCAAACTAAAGCAAGCAAAGCTCTCAAAATACTTTTTAAGAATGTTGTCTTTCACTGGGTTTTTTCCTACATCCAGCAGTGTCCTACACAGGTATTGTAAATCAATTTTCCGAATAACAGGAGCAATGCCACAGGAGACTCACCATATATTAAACATCATCATTCTAGACCATTAATGTTTTCTGCTCTTGACAGAGACATTGAATCCCAAACTGCAGTGAACAATTTGGCTGCTTTTCCACAAGAAGAGTATGGACATGGGTTAAATTAGAAGTTAGTTTTTAGGAAAATATTGCCTAAAGGGGTTTACCCAGACAATCCCAATATGAGATCAGAATTTGCATCTCTTAGGAGTCTAGAACAATGCACAATTTGTCTCACTATTCAGAAGGATACTCACACTTCTGTAAATCTCTTTCAAGGCGGTGAGCAAGGCTCTGAAAAGTCAGAACATAGACTGCAAAAACCTGTTGAGTTATAGAAACCTCCTGTCCTGGTAAGAGGACAGACTACAGAGAGATTGTACAGAAAAGGCCCATCGAGTCTGCACCGACAACAATCCGACCCAGACCCTTTCCCCATAACTCCATGCATTTACCCTAGCTAGTCCCCCTGACACTAAGGGGCAATATGGCATGGCCAACCATCCTAATCCGCACGTCTTTGGACTGTGGGAGGAAACTGGAGCACCCGGAGGAAACCCACGCAGACACGGGGAGAATGTGCAAATGCCTCACAGCCAGTGACCCCAGCCTGGAATTAAATCCAGGTCTCTGGTGCTGTGAGGCAGCAGTGCTAACCACTGTGCCACCGTGCTGCCCCAATTGTGCCACCATGCTGGCCCGAAGTTTAGAAGAATTACAACGAGCATGCAGCAAAAAACAATGTTTCAAGGTAGTGTGAATTTTTGGACAATATCTTTGAAGGTCATTGGAAAGAATTGGGAGAACAATCTGATGACAGAAGAACATATTCGATATACCATTCAGAATGTCAGTTATTGCAAGCATCTATTTTGTCCAAATATATGTGTGTGTGTATGTGTGTGTGTGTGTGAATGTGTATAGAATATGGTTTTGTGTGTGCGTACAGAATATAGTTTTGTGTGTGTGTCTGTGTGTGTGAGTGTCTGTATGTGTGTCAGCGTGTGTCACTTTGTGTGTGTAGAGTACTGTGTGTATATATGTGTGCATCCCTGTGCAAGTAAGAGTGACAGGCTGGGAATAATGTGAGATTAAGCATGTATTAATATTATAATGTAGAATATGGAAAATGCTTGTGTATAACATAAGGTTGTTATTGAAGATACTCTATAGGCTAGGTATCAGATAAAGAGTTGTCATATTGGTGTGTCATGATGTATGAGTACATTAAACAAGTTAATGTTTGGAGCCGAGATCAAATTAATAGTATAGGCTTGTAAGTAAAGTTTCATTCTGGTTTTTTATGACGGTGGTGATCACCAAATGCTAGCTCAATACAGTTATAGTTACTTGATGACTTTCTGGAATTCAGGGATATTACATGTGTGTGGGAAAGCTTTGGAGTTCTCAGTTGATACTAATGAAAAGTTTGAAAAATAATTAGAATGTGCATACATCCATGTTACACAAATGATCACACTGGAACTCAGATGGTTAATAAATACGGACTGGTGACAGCTTAATGGTTCTGCTGAGCTGTTGCATTTGGCACTAAGGCCAGCACTGTAAATCTGTTCTCCCCTTTTTCCCTCTACCCAATAAAGTGTTGAAGCATGAAATGTTTAGTTACGATCTCCATAACCCAATAGATTAAATCAGGAAATCATCACCAACTTGCATTTATAGAATGCCTTTAGTGCAGCTCAATATCTCAAGATGCTTCACAGGAGCACTTAACAAACAAAATATGGCATCGAGTAACATAAGAAATTATTAGCAATAAAGACTGCAAGATTTGTCAAAGTGGTAGATTTTAAATGGCTTTTTATAAGGGAAAGTTAAAGGTATGGAGAGGTTTAAGGAGAGCTTTCCAGAACTTAGGGTCTAAGCAGCTGAAGTTGGGGTTCAGATGATCTAACAAAACTCCTTTGCTTTGTGGACTCCTCAATAGGATAGTTATCTTCTCCTATTCCTTGCCCATCAAGTGGCCATTGAATACGATCGCATTTTGATATAAATTGAGCAACCCATTATATTTTTAGAAAATTCCTGTAGTTTGGAGCTATACCACCGCCACTTTCTGTGTAAAAAAAACTTCCCCACACATCTCTAGTGAAGCTTACCCGCCCCCCCCCCCACCCGCCGGCTTACCTTGAAACCTTGAACTTGTGCCCTGTTGTGATTGTCATTTCTGCTCTGGCAAAAAGCTTCCAACTGGGCGGCACGGTGGCACAGTGGTTGGCATTGCTGCCTCACAGCACCAGGGACCTGGATTCAATTCCAACTTCGGGTCACTGTCTATGTGGAGTTTGCACATTCTCCACGCGTCTGCAAGGGTTTCCTCCCACATCCAAAGACGTGCGGGTTGGGTTATTTGCCCATGCTAAATTGATCCTAATGTCAGGGGATTAGGGGGATAAATATGTGGGGTTGCGGGAGTAGGGCCTGGGTGGGATTGTGATTGGTGCAGATTTGATGGGCCGAATGGCCTCTTTCTGCACTGTAGGGATTCTATGATTCTGTGATACTAACTTTTGGGGAGGCATGATGGCACAGTGATTAGCACTGCTGCCTCACAGCTCCAGGGACCTCTATTCAATTCCAGCCTTGGGTCACTGTCTGTGTGGAGTTTGCATATTCTCCCTGTGTTTGTGTGGGTTTCCTCCGGGTGCTCGGTTTCCTCCCACAGTCCGAAGATGTGTGGGTTAGGTTGACTGGCGATGCTAAATTGATCCTAGTGTCGGGGGATTAGTAGGTAAATAAGTGGGGTTTGGGGAATAGGTGGGTGGGATTATGGTTGATGGGCCAAATGGCCTCCTTCTGCACCATAGGGATTCTATGTTCACTTTAAATATGCCCCTCATAATTTTATAAACTTCTATCAGGTCACCTTTCAGCCTCCATTTTTCCAGGGAGAACAATCCCAATTTATTCAAACTCTCCTCATAGCTCATAGCAGGTGCAGCAGGTGGTCAGGAAGGCGAATGGGATGCTGGCCTTCATAGCGAGGGGGATTGAATATAAAAGTAGGAGGTCTTGCTGCAGCTGTATAGGGCATTGGTGAGGCCGCAGCTGGAGTACTGTGTGCAGTTTTGGGCGCCGCACCTGCGCAAGGATATTTTGGCCCTGGAGGGAGTGCAGAGGAGGTTTACTAGGCTGATACCGGAGTTGAGGGGATTGAGCTATGAGGAGAGGCTGAATAAACTAGGCTTGTACTCGTTAGAGTTTAGAAGAATGAGGGGAGATCTCATTGAGACGTATAAGATGATGAATGGGATGGATAGGATAGAGGTGGAGAGACTCTTCCCGCTCAAAAAAGACAGTAGGACTAGGGGGCACAGCCTCAAGATAAAGGGGAGGCGGTTTAGAACGGAGTTGAGGAGGAACTTCTTCACTCAAAGGGTGGTGAATCTCTGGAATTCTCTGCCCGTTGAAGTGGTGGAGGCTGCCTCGCTAAATATTTTTAAGAAGCGGGTTGATGGGTTTTTGATAAGAGAAGGGATTAAGGGTTATGGGGAGAGGGCGGGAAAGTGGAACTGAGCCACGACAGATCAGCCATGATCTTATTGAATGGCGGGGCAGGCTCGAAGGGCTAGATGGCCTACTCCTGCTCCTATTTCTTATGTTCTTATGTTCTTATGTTCTTATACCCTCCATACCAGGCAACATCCTGGTAAATCTTATCTGCTGTCTCTCCAAAGCCTCCACATCCTTCTGGTAGTGTAGTGACCAGAATTGGACACAATATTCTAAATGTGGCTTAATCAACGTTTTATATAACCATAACATAATTTGCCAGCTTTTATATTCAATGCCCTGGCTGATGAAGGTAAGCATGCCATATGCTTTCTTCACCACCTTTTCCACCTGTGCTGCCACTTCTAAAGGTCTGTGGGCCTGTACTCTTAGATCTCTCTGTGTGTCTATGCTCCTGATTGCTCTGCCATTTATTTTTTAGCTTCTACCTGAATTCGGTCTACAAAATGCATCACCTCGCATTTGTCTGGATTAAATTTCATTTGTCATTTTCCCACCCAATTTTACAGCCTATCTGTATCCTGCTGTATTCTCTGACAATCTTCATCACCATCTGCAACTTCGCCTATCTTAGTATTATCTGCAAACTTGCTAATCAGATCAGCTACATTTTCTCATAAGTCATTTATATATATTACAAATACCAGATGTCCCAGCACTGTGTGCAGTTTTGGTCGCCGTACTTACGCAAGGATATTTTGGCCTTGGAGGGAGTGCAGAGGAGGTTTACTAGGCTGATACCGGAGTTGAGGGGGTTGAGCTATGAGGAGAGGCTGAATAAACTAGGCTTGTACTCGTTAGAGTTTAGAAGAATGAGGGGAGATCTTATTGAGACGTATAAGATGATGAATGGGATGGATAGGATAGAGGTGGAGAGACTCTTCCCGCTCAGAAAGGACAGTAGGACTAGGGGACACAGCCTCAAGATAAAGGGGGGTTGGTTTAGGACAGAGTTGAGGAAGAACTTCTTCACTCAAAGGGTGGTGAATCTCTGGAATTCTCTGCCCGTTGAAGTGGTGGAGGCTACCTCGCTAAATATTTTTAAGACGCGGGTTGATGGGTTTTTGATAAGCGAGAGGATTAAGGGTTATGGGGAGAGGGCGGGAATGTGGAACTGAGCCACGACAGATCAGCCATGATCTTATTGAACGGCGGGGCAGGCTCGAAGGGCTAGATGGCCTACTCCTGCTCCTATTTCTTATGTTCTTATGTTCACTGTGGAACACCACTAGTTACAAACTTCCATTCAGAAAATCACCCTTCCACTGCTACCCTCTGTCTTCAATGGCCAAGCCAGTCCTGAATCCATCTAGCTAGTCCACCCTTGACCCTGTATGAGTTTACCTTTTGTACCAACCTACCACAAGGGACCTTGTCAAATGCTTTACTAAAGTCCATGTAGACAATATCCACCCTCATCAATCATTTCTGTCACTTCCTCAAAAAACTCAATTAAATTAGTGAGACATGATCTCCCTCGTACAAAAACATGCTGTCTGTCGCTAATAAGACCATTCGGTTCCAAATTTGTATAGATCCTACCTCTAAGAATCTTCTCCAACAATTTCACTATCATTGACATCAAGCTCACTGGCCTATTATTATCTGGGTTATTCTTGCTACTTTTCTTAAATAATGGACAACATTGGCTATCCTCCAATCCTCTGGGACCTCAGTTGTGGCCAACGAGGAAACAAAGATTTTTGTTAGAGGCCCAGCAATTTCATTGCTTGTCTCCCTCAGTAACCTGGTCCTGGGGGTTTGTCTACCTTAATGCTTTTTAATACACCTAACATGTGATAGTTTACCTCAACATCCCAGGGTGTGACATTCCACAAGCAGGTCTGCTGTAAGCAATTTTCAGCTTCTTTTGCAAGAAGGTCCCATCTAGCATTACCAGCAACGTTTCCTGTTGGGTCGGCAGGATCAAGAATCATTGGCCTAAATATCCAAACAACACAATAATCACCAGTCAAAAGATAGATATATTTTCAGACGTTCATCCATCAGACTACACAGAACTTTGAATTCTTATCTATCAGACACATTTTTAACACTACAGTAAACAATTATTATTCATATGAGGCATTCACAGAAGGGGCAGACATTGGCACAATGGTTGGTGCTGCTGTCTCACAGCTTCAGAGACCTGGGTTAATTCCAGCCTTGGGTGACTGTGGAGTTTGCACGTTCTCCCCGTGTCTGCAGGGAGTTTCCTTCGGATGTTCCGGTTTCCTCCTACAGTTCAAAGACGTGCAGGTTAGGCAGATTGACCATGGTAAATTGCCCCATGAGCGTGTGAGAGAGTGAGTGTGTGCCCTGTGATGGACTGTCGTCTTCTCCTGGGTGTGTCCTGCCTCGTGCCAGTGTCTGTCAGGATAGGCTCCAAATCCCTGAGACCCTAATTTGGAGTAGATAGTTAAGTGCAAGTGAAGATTCACAGTAGAAGAGAGATTATAAACCAACTCTGATAAATTGTCTGCAAGTGAATAATAATTTGAGTCAACAATGGCTTTGTCATCAATTGCTTGCAAATTCTTGCCTCTAAAGTCAGATTCCATTCACTTAGGGAACTTTTATTTTAATAATAAAATTAGATTACGATCAATTGTATCAAAGTCATAACTGTCTATTTTTATAACTAATTCCTGTCAGATCCCTGTGGCACATCTTCTGTAAGTTTTAGGAAGTGTGGTTTCTTAAAGGAGGAACATGTATTTGTATTCCCAGATCCTTTTGTATCTCTATGACTCTATGTAGATTCTTATTTTCTAAGTTAATATGCAACCTCCTCATTTCCTTTACTAAAAAAAATTTTGAATAAGGAAACTTCCAAAATAGCACCAGTAAGTGAATTTACCAAATGAATTATCATGGAAGCTTACAGATCCCTTTATTAGCTAATTTGTATGATTTATGTCTGTATCCCCATTAGAAAACCAGAAGGGACAATAGGAGAGATTTATTTCATACAGAAAGTTATAATGATCTGGAATACATCACATAATAATTTACAAAATGCTTTGGATAAATAGCAGAAGGGGAAGAATTTACAGGGCTGGGGATAACAGCAAGGGAATGAGACCAGCATTTTCAAAGGGCCAGAATAGACATGATGGGCTGAGTGGTCTTCTTTGGCACTATGAATTTTTATCTGGAGAAATATTAATAAAAAGTCCAACTTGCCTTGCTTCTCCGAGTTTATTTCTTAGGAAATCGCACACCTGGGGATTGTCAAAGTTATAGTTGTTGGTCCAAAACATCCATAGTTCTCTGTATCTAACAATCAAGTTCATGATTGTGCAGAATCCTTTAGCAGTGTCAAAATTCTCTCCCCCATCCACACTCTCCCATGCGTAGATGATCAAAAGCTCCAGGGCGTACTTTGGTGGGAGGAACTCTCCAGATCGAAGGTTTTTTTTGTAAGGTCGCACATACTGTTGAGTTAAAAAATAAGTCAATGCATACATAAGAACATAAGAACTAGAAGCAGGAGTAGGCCATCTGGCCCCTCGAGCCAGCTCCGCCATTCAATAAGATCATGGCTGATCTTTTCCTGGACTCAGCTCCACTTACCCGCCCGCTCACTATAACCTTTAATTCCTTTACTGTTCAAAATTTATCTAACCTTGCCTTAAAAACATTCAATGAGGTAGCCTCAACTGCTTCACTGGGCAGGGAATTCCACAGATTCACAACCCTTTGTTTGAAGAAATTCCTCCTCAACTCAGTCCTAAATCTTATTTCGAGGCTATGTCCCCTCGTTCGAGTTTCACCTGCAGTGGAAATAACTTCTCTGCTTCTATCTTATCTATTCCCTCATAATCTTATTATTTTATAAGATCTCCCTCATTCTTCTGAATTCCAATGAGTATAGCCCCAGTCTACTCAGTCTCTCCTCATAAGCCAACCCTCTCAACTCTAGAATCAACTTAGTGAATCTCCTGTGCACCCACTCCAGTGCCAGTATATCCTTTCTCAAGTAAGGAGACCAAAACTGTACACAGTACCCAAGGTGTAGCCTCACCAGCACCTTGTACAGCTGCAACATAACCTCACTATTTTTAAACTCCATCCCTCTAGCAATGAAGGACAAAATTTCATTTGCCTTCTTAATTACCTGCTGCACCTGCAAAGCAACTCCTTGAGATTCTTGCACAAGGACACCCAGGTCCTTCTGCATGCTGTATTTTTTTACCATTTAAATAAAAGTTCATTTTGCTGTTATTCCTACCAAAATGGATGACCTCACATTTACCAACATTATACTCCATCTGTCAGACCCTCGCCCACTCACTTATGCTATCTATATCCCTGTGCAGACTTTCAGCGTCCTCTGCACACTTTGCTCTGCCACTCATCTTAGTCATGATGTGGAGATGCTGGCGTTGGACTGTGGTAAACACAGTAAGAAGTCTGACAACACCAGGTTTAAGTCCAACCGATTTATTTGATAGTAAACTCACTAGCTTTCGAGTTTAACCTCAAAATTATATGGAATTATATTTTTTGACCAGCGAGTGGTTAGGGTCTGGAATGCACTGTCTGACAGTGTGGTGGAGGCAGGTTCACACAGCGAGTGGTTAGGGTCTGGAATGCACTGTCTGACAGTGTGGTGGAGGCAGGTTCACACAGCGAGTGGTTAGGGTCTGGAATGCACTGTCTGACAGTGTGGTGGAGGCAGGTTCACACAGCGAGTGGTTAGGGTCTGGAATGCACTGTCTGCCAATGTGGTGGAGGCAGGTTCGCACAGTGAGTGGTTAGGGTCTGGAATGCACTGTCTACCAGTGTGGTGGAGGCAGGTTCGCACAGTGAGTGGTTGGCATCTGGAATGCACTGTCTGCCAATGTGGTGGAGGCAGGTTCGCACAGCGAGTGGTTAGGGTCTGGAATGCACTGTCTGACAATGTGGTGGAGGCAGGTTCGCACAGTGAGTGGTTAGGGTCTGGAATGCACTGTCTGACAGTGTGGTGGAGGCAGGTTCGCACAGCGAGTGGTTAGGGTCTGGAATGCACTGTCTGACAATGTGGTGGAGGCAGGTTCACACAGCGAGTGGTTGGCATCTGGAATGCACTGTCTGCCAATGTGGTGGAGGCAGGTTCGCACAGCGAGTGGTTAGGGTCTGGAATGCACTGTCTGACAATGTGGTGGAGGCAGGTTCGCACAGTGAGTGGTTAGGGTCTGGAATGCACTGTCTGACAATGTGGTGGAGGCAGGTTCGCACAGTGAGTGGTTAGGGTCTGGAATGCACTGAGAGTGTGGTGGAGGCAGATTTAATTGTGGCTTTGAAAAGGGAATTGGATGACTATCTGGAGATGAAGGGGGCAATTCTCCCATCCTGCTATGCTGCTTTTTTAGCACAATGGGCCGGGAGATTCTAGCAGCAGCCCATTCACACGATGCGGTCTGAGTGTTCAGGCCTCTGCATGTCTCCCAGCATTGAATTTTCGGCATTATCAGTTCTGACCAGATATCAGCACAGAGCTACATAACACACGCAGCAGATAATTTTAATATAATTTAAATCCCATTAGTGGGCCCGGGACTGAAGTTTAATTCCAGCAGGGTTTGCAGCAGCTCCCCACTTGCGGGAAGCTGGCGGCCCAACCTTTCTGGAGTGAAGGGGAGGGCAATCAAGGCCCCCCAGCGGGTGAGGTTCTGGGGTGGTGCTCCAGGCATTGCCACATTGACAATGCCAGCCTGGGCCTCCTGGCACTGCCCATTGGGCATGGGGCAGTGCCAAGGGGCCAAGGCCTGATGGAGGCAATTGGTGGGAGTGGGGGGCCTACTGCCACTCTGATCTGGGATCAGTGGTGGGAGGGGAAAGATCGTTGGGGGGGGGGAGGTGGGAGATCGTGGTGGGCCGGGAGACGGCGGTTTCAGGACTGGACCCGGATATGTTTGGGGGCCAGTGAACGGGCCATGGGGAGGGTCAGTAGGGCAGTGATGCAGAGTCACTGGCTGGCCAGTGATCGAGCTGGCTAGCAATCAGGAGCCCGGCAGACAGGAGCCACTGTGCATGCGCCGATCTTGGCACTGTCAGGTTGGTGCATGTGCAGTGACCCACTCAGCACTATGCTGCCACCTCTCCATTAGGAATAATCCCCACCCACTGATTTTTGGACTGATTTACGCTAGTGCACTCCGCAGTGCACAGAGTGTGGGAGATTCATTTTGAAACTCCCACTGAAAAAAACAGCAGGAATTACTCCAGGTTTTAAGTAAATTCGACACTTATGGGAGAATCCCACCTGAAGTGTTTGCCTGGGTACACTTTATGGGAGTGCCTGAGTTGTACCTGCTGAGAGCCAGCACCAAAATGATGAGCTGCATGGCCTCATTCTGCGTGGAAACATTCCATGATTCGATTCTAAAACCCATCAATTTTCCTTAATTCTTTCCAGACACTGAGGTTGGGGCGATGGCGGGGGAGAGCTGCAGGTGCTGGAGAATCCTGGCCATGGAGTACAACAACAAAGCAGTGACGCTAAACCTTCAGGAAACACTAGTTAGGCCACAGCTGGAATATTGTGTCTCATCCTGCGTACCAGAGCTGAAGGTCTCCAGTCCCCTGGATAGATTGGAGAATGTTTAGGCTGTTTTGCCAGCAGCAGAGCACACTAAGAGGAAGTTTAATAGTCATATTCAAAATGATGATAGGATTAGATAGAGTCAATAAAGAGAAACTGTTTCCAAAGTGAAAGGATAATAATGAGGGGGCAATAATTCAAAATGACTTGCAAAAAAGAGGCAACGTGAGGAAAGGCACTTTCACATATTGAGTGTTTCGAATGCGCTGCCTGATAGGGTGCTGGATACAGCTTCAATAGTAACATTCAGAAAAAAAAACTGGACAAATATTTAATAGGAAAACAACTGCAGAAAGAGCCAGGGGGTGGAACGAACTGGATTGTCCGTTAGAAGTCAGTGGCCATATGGCCTCCTTCTGTGCTGTACTGTTTTATAACTATAAATTGAAGTAAGAGTTTGTTTTAAAAAAGTAAATAGGCAGAAACTATTCCCATTGACAGCAGGATCGGCAAAAGAACCAATGAGGAGATGAGAGATTTTTTATGCAGGGGGTTAAGATGATCAGGAATGTACTGCCAGTAAAGGGGAAATGAAAACAGACTCATGAGTATGTTTCAAAATAAACCTATTACACAGTCAAAAAGGCAAAATATGCAGGACATGGAGAAACAGCAGTGAAGTGCGACAAATCAGTCAGATCTTTAAAAAGCACCAGCATGTCGCATTTTTTGCAACGCTGTCATTTTCTGCCTCGTGTATGGAGGCCATGGCAGGAAAATCAAGAACTGGCCACATGACTTTGCTCCTCATTTTTTTGATCCACATATCTGTTCAGAGAACCTGAGAGAGAAAACCATTCGTGTAGTGCGTCTTACGTTGATTCCCTCAGAGAAGACAGTGCTATGGGTCGTTACCAGTGTAGCTCGTGTGGCGTTGAAGAACATGCATGAGTCGCAGAGATCCATGGTGCTTCCTCTCCCAGGGAGACAACATAAGTCTGTGTAGCAAGTGGCACTATAGGAACAACTTTTCCCCCTTCTCCCCAGTGTGTGCAGCCTCACCCTACAAAACGTCATCTTTAATGTATAAATCTTGATATTTATCAAGGTGAGGGTGGAGATGGAACCATTTCCACTTTTGGCACGAAGTGTTAACTCTCAGCATTCCTCAGGGCAGATGCTGAATGACACTCTCTCTGAACAACCTGATCACATCCAGTTCTGGTATCATGTCGGTTGAATGAAAGGCAAAGCTTCCTCCTCTCTGCCCTAACCTTAAAACATTTCCATTTATGAAACATTTCCAATTAAAAGGATGACCCAACTAGGCTGGAACACATCTCAAAATCACTGACTGAGTCACATATGATGATGCCAAAACTAAATACCCTGCATAAAATAACATTGCAAATCTAGAATCCCAGGGCTCCTGGATCCATAACATTCTTTTTAACATTTAGGCGGCTGATGGTAGCAACTGCAGTGAGGAATCCAGAGAAGTAATCACATTGGTGTGGAGTCTACCCACTGAACACCGACCCACTGCACAGCCACAAAGCACTGCCGGGCTGATTGACAAGGGTGAGACTCATAGGGGAAGAAGTCCTGCCACCTGGAGCTGCTGGTCAATTGAGTTGGTCAACAGCTCTATCATTCACCAGGGTGATGTCAGTAGCTGGAACCAGGACTGCTGCTGTAGCTGCTGCAGAGAAGATCCCAGTGCTTTGGATCCCCACAGCAGGTAAGTCTGGGATCTTCTGCCAGGATAGGTTAGGTAGAGGGGTAGTGGATTGGGTGGGCTTAAGGGAGGGAATGGGTAGGAAGGAAGGAGGAGAGTCGCGTGCATGGAAATGGCTGCGCCCTGAAGTATGTCCCCCACTTGCCATTCCCCTTTGACAACGTAAGATAAAAAAAATGAAGCTTCCTGCTCCTGCCCTTCTACCCAGACAAATTGTTTTTGATGTGGGCAGCATTTTATCCAGGTCGGCTGGTTTGACAACAAGCCTAATTGACCCTTAACGGTTCATTTAAATATGGCAGGCAGGCTGCTGATTTCGGTGCCCCACATGTACTATGGGGGTGAACTCCAGGATGAGCAGGAAGATGGTGGGATGGATGCCCACACCACTTAATGTGCTGGCCTGCAGGAAAAGACGCCCACTGTGGACATGTGGAATTCAGGCCAATGGGTGGGAAAGCATGGACTCAAAAACAAGGAACAGCTACAGCACCAACTGGTTAGTCTTCAAGAACTAACTTATACCAAAACAGAAACAATGACTCTTATGCTATTTTAACCTTTTATGATTGGTGCATTTGTTAAAGTAACAGAGAAACACATCCACAATTATTTGTTCAAAGTCCATAAATCAACCTCAACAGCAGTCCCTACACCTACCTCTTTGTACCAGTGCTTCACAAGACGGATAAGACACTTGAGTTTAGCTGGACGCCGCTTGACAAAGTTCCTCTGAAGTTCAGTGAAGCACGTTGAGAACTCTCCTCCAACCCCTCTGGCATTAATCAGGTCTATATATACCTGGGCATTGGGGCAGCTCCATGTTTGCTGACCTTTTGGACAATCAAAAAGTCAAATCTTATTTTTCAGATGCTGGACAGTTTAATGCTATATAAATTATTAACGAGTGATGGAAGACCACTTTGTAAGGGCTAGAAAAAAAAAACTTCAAAATACTGAAAACCTGAGCTAAATGCAGAATGTTCTGAAAATACACATTAGCTGGTATATCCAGAGAATTCGCCAGATTTCCCAAGGGAACCTGGGCAGAAAGATGAGAGAAATGGGGGGGGGAAGCTGTTCATGCTGTTTCTTTGGAAACGCAAACAAAAATATGGCAGGAGATCAGTACAAGCCCTAGATGCAGGGGCCCTGAGCAGCGTCCCTTCACCTCAGTTGTCTAATCCAGCCCTGCTGACTGGTAGACTGAATGAAAAAGGGGAATCATGGAGAATGTGAGCCAAGTTCTTGACCTGGACTCCAGTTGTTGTCCCTACTTCTATCCTTGAAAAGGTGTCTGGTAGGGATATATTTCTTCACTGAATGGGTTTCACTTACGAAGGGAGCTACTATCGAATAGTCCTGGGTCAGCTTGAAAATCTCTCCTCTGCAGTTTGAAGCTGGAAACCAGATCTTGGTCAGATGGTGACCTACGATGCAGCTCTATCAGCCATCTAGCCACATGCTAAGGAAAATCAAAGGCCAACAATGGATCCCATTTCTGCAAATGAAAGCGGTCTTATCAATCAAAGAGAAGTGTTGAGGAGCATGAGGGTTGAGGGGGTTGCGCAGTGCGGAGGGGTGATGACGGTGTGATCAAGATCATGATGGGGCAGACTGGGGAGAGTTTGGCTTGGTGAGCATGGTGTTGGGGTTGGTGAACAGCAGAAGCAGCTGAATGCAAGAACTCCTTTAAACGTGATTAGTTTCCATTCCATTCAATGTCTCATACCTAAAGCATCGAATGCTGGCAGGACATCAACCTCTATAGAATCAAACGTCTCTCTGGATTGAAAGTAGAAGTTCAGGGAACGCGGGGAAGTAAACAAGCCAGTCGGAGAGGTTTTGGGCTCCGTCATGATGATTTCAAAGGCAATAGATTGCTGGATTTTCTTCAGCATCTGATGAATTATTGTCAAGATTTCACCCCGCTTTTGCTTCTGGTCTTGGAAACTTTTGAACTGATTGATGAAGACGACCAGATCAGCATCCGAGCGGTTTTTTAAAGCTGTTCCTTTCCCAGCAGAGCCACCCTGAAAGGAAATGTGTGATAGCAGCATTACGTCTTAAAGAAATGCTTGGGAAAATGCATTACCTCTCAAATCAGCACTGAATCTCAAATCAGCAATGAGCACCTTAATTCAATGTTAACCTTGCCGGCTGTCTACTCAGGTTTGCCATCATTTGTCAAATCCAACTCTGGTCATGGAAAGGTGAGATTGTGGAGGGAACCTTATCAAAAAATTCTAAGTCCAGGATGGGTGGCACAACAGGAGAGTTTCTTACCCATTTTTTGGGTGAATTCAAATCCAATATCTTATCCAAAAGGTGCAGGAAAGAATGGGCAAGAGCATTCCTCGCCTGTCGAGGAAGGGGGTGGGGCTTAAATCACTAGCAAGCCTGCTGTAGCAGCAGAGGGCGCCATTGTGCATGTGCAGACCTCTGTGGCTGTACATATGCAATGGCAACCAGCAAAGGCCTGACAGGTCTGAGCGAGAGATGGTAACGTCCCGAGTTCACCACTTCCATATAAATGAGAGTTGAATTCAATTTAAATAATTTATTCGGCCAGGTGCTGGAAATGGGCACGAGGCTGACCTTGCCGGATATCTAGTGCCGGTAAGATCACGAAAGGCGAGAAATCGGGTGCGAACCTGATATCTCAGCTCTTGCACGATCTTACCAGCTCACCCCACCGGCCAGTAAGATCGCCCCCTGTGGCTTGAATTCTGATATTTCCCTTGAGTTTGGAAGGTGTGATCTAATCAAGATGCTTCAAATGTTATTGGGATTTGATAGGGTAGATCTTCTGCTGGGGAGAATCCAGAAAGGGGAGAGGGGTGGTTGTAATCTTAAAATTAGCAATGAGACACTTTGAAATGAAACCAGACTGCACTTAATCATAAATAACAACAGAAATCAGGAATTCACTCGGTCGATAGGCTGCCCATGGTAACTTAATTGTAATTTTCATGATTGAGATTGATAGATTGATGGTATTAAGGGATTTGGGACAAAGGGATTGAGATACAGATCAGTCATGTTTTAACTGAATGACAGAACTTCTTGTGGGTGGGTGGGGGGGGGGGAGGGGAGGCGGGTGGTGCTGACAAACCTACTCTGAAGTCAGAAACTCATCTTGGAGTGGAAAGACTCTGGTTCAGATTAAGAAGGTTGCCAGAAAGAAGGATAAAGTTGGTTGCAAGGACCCCAAGTGGCAGCCTGAGACAATGGCCTAAAATTTGGACTGTGTAGCATCTGTTTTGTTTTGCATCGAATGGTTTCCAAATATAGTTCTCGAGAAGTACGTGTTTATTATGAGTCAGAAGTGTGTTGCCTATCACATTGAAAAAACTCAAAAAGAGTTTTTATAAATAGTCCATGCTGGGAACAGCTAGTAAAACTTATGCATATGGAAAAAAGGCATTTCTGGGGTCCTCACAGCCAGCTGGGAATAAGGACAGGAGGATGAAACATGTTTGTTTAATGGATGAATACAACAATTTTGAAAAGGGAGGAGTAACAGTGCCTGAGGAAACAGAACCATTACCACCAAGTACTGGTACCTTGGAGAAGAGACCAAGAGGAATGGATTTGCAAGCAAGCATGGACAAAATGATCAGAGATGTACAGTGGGAGAAGTGAAATGTGGGAAAAGCAGAGGCTCACATAAAAGGGGCGAGAGAGGAGATGAGCTGGGGGAAATGTTTGGAATGGTGGCAATAGGTGAAGCAACTGAGGCTGTGACAACAAAATCAATCTCATCCCACTTGTTGATAAGGATAGATGAGGTTGGGAAAGGCATTTAAAGTTGAAAGTTTATTTTATTAGTCACAAGTAGGCTTACATTATCTTGGCAATGAAGTTACTGTGAAATTTCCCAAGTTGCCACAATCCGGCACCTCTTTGGGTCAAGACGCCTAATCAGCACATCTTTCAAACAATTTGTTGAAAGATGGAGCAGCCGGAGGAAACCCACGCAGACAAGGGAAGAACATGCAAAATCCACATGAACACTGAACCAAACCCGGGTCCCTGGTGCTGTGAGGCAGCAGTGCTAACCACTGGGCCACCGTGCTGCCCAACACGGTGACAGTTGACAGTAAAGAGACAGTTGGTACCAGACAAAAGTAACCTGGGGTTATCTTTACCATCCAGTATATTACTAGAATAGTGGTGAGCTTCACATAACCCAAGCAAATCTGATGTTACATGGACAACAGATCCATTAATCCTGGTTGGATATTAACGTCCCTTGGATGAGAGAGCAAATGTAGGGTTAATGCCCGGTGCAACAAGTGAAATGGGAATCAGTGAAGGATTTTCTGGAGATAAACGCAATGGAAGTAGAGGAAAGGATTTTACTGAACATTTCAAAGGCTTTTGGCCCTCATGGCAAATGGATGCTGAAAGACAAACTTGTAAGTTAAAGTCTGCAGTTTAAAGTGATGGTCAATGTTTCCTTACACAACCTCAGCGTAATATAAGATTTCAGTTTGGACTTCCTGGCACTATAATCTCCATCACTGATTCATGTTATTTTCAGCTTAATTAGCTCCCTCAATCTTTTTTTCCTGCTCTCTTGAAGATATTGATTCACGCTCTGCAACATTCTGGAATCTCTCTGCATCTGGAATCTCATGAAACTAGAAACTGGATCCTACCAGCTCAGAATGAAATGGAGGAATGTCATAACTGAAGGCCATCCCTGTGAGATCAACAGGTACACTCTGCACTGAGGATATTGATCAGGAACACTCTGCACTGAGGGTATTGATCAGGAACACTCTGCACTGAGGGTATTGATCAGGAACACTCTGCACTGAGGATATTGATCAGGAACACTCTGCACTGAGGGTATTGATCAGGAACACTCTGCGCTGAGGATATTGATCAGGAACACTCTGCACTGAGGGTATTGATCAGGAACACTCTGCACTGAGGGTATTGATCAGGAACACTCTGCACTGAGGGTATTGATCAGGAACACTCTGCGCTGAGAATATTGATCAGGAACACTCTGCGCTGAGGATATTGATCAGGAACACTCTGCACTGAGGATATTGATCAGGAACACTCTGCACTGAGGATATTGATCAGGAACACTCTGCGCTGAGGATATTGATCAGGAACACTCTGTGCTGAGGATATTGATCAGGAACACTCTGCACTGAGGATATTGATCGGGAACACTCTGCACTGAGGATATTGATCAGGAACACTCTGCACTGAGGATATTGATCGGGAACACTCTGCACTGAGGATACTGATCAGGAAAACTCTGCACTGAGGATACTGATCAGGAACACTCTGCGCTGAGGATATTGATCAGGAACACTCTGCACTGAGGATATTGATCAGGAACACTCCACTGAGAATATTGATCAGGAACACTCTGCGCTGAAGATATTGATCAGGAACACACTGCACTGAGCGTATTGATCAGGAACACTCTGCACTGAGGATACTGATCAGGAACACTCTGCACTGAGGATATTGATCAGGAACACTCTGCACTGAGCGTATTGATCAGGAACACTCTGCACTGAGGATACTGATCAGGAACACTCTGCACTGAGGATATTGATCAGGAACACTCTGCACTGAGCGTATTGATCAGGAACACTCTGCACTGAGGATACTGATCAGGAACACTCTGCACTGAGGATATTGATCAGGAACACTCTGCACTGAGCGTATTGATCAGGAACACTCTGCACTGAGGATATTGATCAGGAACACTCTGCACTGAGGATATTGATCAGGAACACACTGCACTGAGGATATTGATCAGGAACACTCTGAGCATATTGATCAGGAACACACTGCACTGAGGATATTGATCAGGAACACACTGCATTGAGGATATTGATAAGGAAAACTCTGCACTGAGGATATTGATCAGGAACACTCTGTACTGAGGATATTGATCAGGAACACTCTGCACTGAGGATATTGATCAGGAACACTCTGCACTGAGGATATTGATCAGGAACACACTGCACTGAGGATATTGATCAGGAATACTCTGTACTGGGGATATTGATCAGGAACACTCTGCTCTGAGGATATTGATCAGGAACACTGCATTCAATATTGATCGGGAACACTCTGCACTGAGGATATTGATCAGGAACACTCTGCACTGAGGATATTGATCAGGAACACACTGCACTGAGGATATTGAGCGGGAACACACTGCACTGAGGATATTGATCAGGAATACTCTGCACTGGGGATATTGATCAAGAACACTCTGCTCTGAGGATGTTGATCAGGAACACTGCATTCAATATTGATCGGGCACGCTCTGCACTGAGGATATTGATCATGGACACACTGCCCTGAGGATATTGATCAGGAATATTCTGCACTGAGGATATTGATCAGGAACACTCTGCACTGAGGATCTTGATCAGGAACACTCTGCACTGAGGATATTGATCAGGAACACTCTGCACTGAGGATATTGATCAGGGACGCTCTGCACTGAGTATATTGATCAGGAACACTGCATTGAATATTGATCAGGAACACGCTGCACTGAGGATATTGATCAGGAACACACTGCACTGAGGATATTGATCAGGAACACTCTGCACTGAGGATATTGATCAGGAACACTCTGCACTGAGGATATTGATCAGGAACACTCTGCGCTGAGGAAATTGATCAAGAACACCCTGCACTGGGGATATTGATCAGGAACACACTGCACTGAGGATATTGATCAGGAATATTCTGCACTGAGGATATTGATCAGGAACACTCTGCACTGAGGATCTTGATCAGGAACACTCTGCACTGAGGATATTGATCATGGACACACTGCCCTGAGGATATTGATCAGGAATATTCTGCACTGAGGATATTGATCAGGAACACTCTGCACTGAGGATCTTGATCAGGAACACTCTGCACTGAGGATATTGATCATGGACACACTGCCCTGAGGATATTGATCAGGAATATTCTGCACTGAGGATATTGATCAGGAACACTCTGCACTGAGGATCTTGATCAGGAACACTCTGCACTGAGGATATTGATCAGGAACACTCTGCACTGAGGATATTGATCAGGAACACTCTGCACTGAGGATATTGATCAGGAACACACTGCACTGAGGATATTGAGCAGGAACACGCTGCACTGAGGATATTGATCAGGAACACTCCACTGAGGATATTCATCAGGAATACTCTGCACTGGGGATATTGATCAGGAACACTCTGCTCTGAGGATATTGATCAGGAACACTGCATTCAATATTGATCGGGCACGCTCTGCACTGAGGATATTGATCAGGAACACTCTGCACTGAGGATATTGATCAGGAACACTCTGCACTGAGGATATTGATCAGGAATACTCTGCACTGGGGATATTGATCAGGAACACTCTGCACTGAGGATATTGATCAGGAACACTGCATTGAATATTGATCGGGCACGCACTGCACTGAGGATATTGATCAGGAATACTCTGCTCTGAGGAAATTGATCAGGAATACTCTGTACTGAGGATATTGATCAGGAATACACTGCACTGAGGATATTGATCAGGAACACTGCATTGAATATTGATCAGGCACGCTCTGCACTGAGGATATTGATCAGGAACACACTGCACTAAGGGTATTGATCAGGAACACACTGCACTGAGTATATTGATCAGGAACACTGCATTGAATATTGATTGGGGACGCTCTGCACTGTGGATATTGATCAGGAACACTGCACTGAGGATATTGATCAGGAACACACGGCACTGAGGATATTGATCAGGAACACTCTGCACTGAGAACACTGATCAGGAACACTCTGCACTGAGGATATTGATCAGGAACACACTGCACTAAGGATATTGATCAGGAACACACTGCATTGAGTATATTGATCAGGAACACTGCATTGAATATTGATTGGGGACGCTCTGCACTGTGGATATTGATCAGGAACACTGCACTGAGGATATTGATCAGGAATACTCTGCACTGAGGATATTGATCAGGAACACTCTGCACTGAGAACACTGATCAGGAACACTCTGCACTGAGGATATTAATCAGGAACACACTGCACTAAGGATATTGATCAGGAACACACTGCACTGAGTATATTGATCAGGAACACTGCATTGAATATTGATTGGGGACGCTCTGCACTGTGGATATTGATCAGGAACACTGCACTGAGGATATTGATCAGGAACACACGGCACTGAGGATATTGATCAGGAACACTCTGCACTGAGGATACTGATCAGGAACACTCTGCACTGAGGATACTGATCAGGAACACTCTGCACTGAGGATATTGATCAGGAACACTCTGAGGATATTGATCAGGAACACACTGCACTGAGGATATTGATCAGGAATACTCTGCTCTGAGGACATTGATCAGGAATACTCTGCACTGAGGATATTGATCAGGAATACTCTGCGCTGAGGATATTGATCAGGAACACACTGCACTGAGTATATTGATCAGGAACACTGCATTGAATATTGATCAGGGACGCTCTGCACTGAGTATATTGATCAGGAACACTGCATTGAATATTGATCAGGGACGCTCTGCACTGAGGATATTGATCAGGAATACAGTGCACTGAGGACATTGATCAGGAACACTCTGCACTGAGGATATTGATCAGGAACACACTGCACTGAGGATATTGATCAGGAACACTCTGCACTGAGGATACTGATCAGGAATACTCTGCACTGAGGATATTGATCAGGAACACACTGCACTGAGGTCATTGATCAGGAATACTCTGCTCTGAGGACATTGATCAGGAATACTCTGCACTTAGGATATTGATCAGGAACACACTGCACTGAATATATTGATCAGGAACACTGCATTGAATATTGATCGGGGATGCTCTGCACTGAGGATATTGATCAGGAACACTGCATTGAATATTGATCTGGAACACACTGCACTGTGGATAATGATCAGGAACACTCTGCACTGAGGATATCGATCAGGAATACCCTGCACTGTGGGTATGGGTCAGGAACACTCTGCTTTGCGGATATTGATCTGGAACACACTGCACTGAGGCTATTCATCAGGAATACTCTGCACTGAGGATATTGATCAGGAACACACTGCTTTGAGGAAATTGATCAGGAACACACTGCACTGAGGATATTGATCAGGATCACTGCATTGAATATTGATCGGGCACGCTCTGCACTGAGGATATTGATCAGGAACACTGCATTGAATATTGATCGGGAACACTCTGCACTGAGAATATTGATCAGGAACACTGCATTGAATATTGATCGGGCACGCTCTGCACTGAGAATATTGATCAGGAACACTGCATTGAATATTGATCGGGAACACTCTACACTGAGAATATTGATCAGGAACACTGCATTGAATATTGATCGGGCACGCTCTGCACTGAGAATATTGATCAGGAACACTCTGCACTGAAGATATTGATCAGGAACACTGCATTGAATATCGATCGGGAACGCTCTGCACTGAGGATATTGATCAGGAACACTCTGCTCTGAGGATATTGATCAGGAACATTGCTCTGAGGATATTGATCAGGAACACTCTGCTCTGAGGATATTGATCAGGAACACTCTGCTCTGAGGATATTGATCAGGAACACTGCACTGAGGATACTGATCAGGAACACACTGCACTGAGGATATTGATCAGGAATACTCTGCTCTGAGGATATTGATCAGGAACACTCTGCTCTGAGGATATTGATCAGGAACACTCTGCTCTGAGGACATTGATCAGGAACACTCTGCTCTGAGGATATTGATCAGGAACACTCTGCTCTGAGGATATTGATCGGGAACATACTGCAGTCAGGATATTGATCAGAAACACTAAGTATTCATGATTCTTCCCCTTCCTAGACAGTGATCACTGGGAGTTTCCAAGCTCTCTGCTCAGTCCATTTAACATCTTACAGCCAACTTGATGGTGGACCTGATTTCCCCCCATTTAATGTCAATACACAGGAAACCCATTCGAATGGAGAAATATGTTTCAGTCCTCAACATGGACATGGCAATCCTTTTACATTGCTGCTTTGAGTGTACATGTGTCACGATCAATAAATAATAGAACTTTCCTGCTCACAAACATTGCAGACATTTGTCTATGTCGACTGAATAGATATTTCCACTGAGGCCAAAAATAAATCTGCTAATTTACAGGATGCTCTGACGCTGTCTTCTTTACACATTCAAGCCAAGTACCAGTATGGAATGGAACCTTACTGATCTGAATAATTCAGCATCATGTCAACCCAATTACTCATTGAGTTGTCAAAGTTGTTTTGATGGTTTCCCCCTGAAGATGCTCTTTTACAAGTCTATTTCTGAAAAGTTGGACTCACCTTCACTGCTTTAATGATTTTAATAGTGCTGTGACCTGAGAAACATTGTTCCTTTAAAAATCTGCAGATCTTGTCGATGGTCTCACCCACTTGAGTCTGGAACCTCTGGTCAGGTTGGAGATCATTACATATAAGCGTATCCAAATGTTTTGGATGTGTCTGATACAGATCCATCTTCTGGAAGAAAAAGAATAAAATTAGAATTGAGTAATTTTACTTCAACTTGGGTAGTACGACTCTGGATCTGCACAGATTATTGAGCAATGCCTCTCCTGGGATTAGTGTTCTCCACAGGCTATGGTTTCACAAGTGTTAGTCCCTCTGCAGGGTGTGTTCCTGATCTACATACTCGGATATTTTCCTGCAGTGATCATTGGAACCCTGGTGGACATTTCCCCTCCCATTTCAGGAAACTGAACGTGGCTCTTTTCTAGTTTGTATACTTCAGAAACAAATTGAGCAATGCACTGACCAATCACCAAGAGGCCTTAACTAGTAAGAACTCATTGACACCAATGCTGATTGGATATGGCAACAGATTGCAAAGGAACAAGGAGATGGGACACAATAGCCTGTCCTAGTCACACACGACTCTAAGAACATTTGATGAACCCACTTTAACTCTCTTTCTGATCTAAGTTGCCAGGTTGGTGACAACAATGAGCAAATTTATTTTTGGCCTCAGTGGAAACATCTACTCAGTCGACGTAGACAAATGTCCGCAATGTTTGTGAGCAGGGAAGTTCTATTATTTATTGCCTGTGATGACACCAAGATGGCAGGGTTGGCGGGTACCGAAGTGGATTGTGAGGTGATACAACAGGATATGGATAGGTTGGTGCATTGGGCAGTTAGGTGGCAGATGGAATTTAATCCTGACAAATGCGAGGTGATGCATTTTGGAAGGAATAATGTAGAGAGGAGTTATGTGATTAAAGGTAGACAAATTAGGAGTATAGAAACACAGAGGGACCTGGGAGTGCAGGTTCACAAATCCATGAAGATTGCGACACAAGTGGAGAACGTTGTCAGGAAGGCTTATGGAATGCTAGCCTTTATAGGAAGGGGTATAGAGTTTAAAAGCTGCCGTCTAATGCTTCAGTTGTATAGAACGTTGGTTAGACCGCATTTGGAGTACTGCGTCCAGTTCTGGTCACCTTACTACCAGAAGGATGTGGAGGCTCTGGAAAGGGTGCAGAGGAGGTTTACCAGGATGTTGCCTGGCATGGAGGGGCTGGGTTACGAGGAAAGGTTGGAGAAACTGGGACTGTTCTCCTTGGAAAGACGGAGATTGAGGGGGGACATGATAGAGGTATATAAGATACTGAAGGGAATAGACAGAGTCAATAGTGAGAGACTGCACCCTAGATTGGTTACAAATACAAGAGGACATGATTTAAGGGCGAGGGGGGAGAGGTATAATTTGGATATGAGAGGAAGGTTCTTTACGCAGAGAGTTGTGGGGGTCTGGAACGCGCTACCGAGTAGGGTGGTGGAGGCGGGAACGTTGGACTCGTTTAAGGTTCAGTTAGATAGGCACATGAGTGAAACGAGGATGGAGGGTTATGGTAGGGGTTATTAAATAAGGGTTAGAACCTCGGGAGACACCGGAAAGGCAGGCTTGTGATTAACGTTTCTGTCTTTTATTCCGCAGGTGGAGGTCCACCTCGTTGTCAAACGAGGGGCATGCACACGGTGGGTTGTGCATGGGCTACTCTTGGAGGTTCCAGGAGTGGCCTAGTACTTCGTGTCGGTGTGTGTGCTTGATCCTGGACCGGTACACGGGCGCTGCAACAGCTCGGTGACTAGCACTGCTAGCTGTGCAGATACATGGATTTGGGCCTGTGTCTGTGGGAGTTTGCGCATTCTCCCTGTGGTTGCGTGGGTTTCCTCCGGGCGCTCCGGTTTCCTCCCACACCCCAAAGATGTGCTCTTAGGCTGATTGGTTTACCAAATTGACACTATTCTCCCCTGAATCTGGCTAAGTTAGGGGTTCTATTCGTAGATACGCAGGGTAGAATAGGTGTAGGGTGATGCAGCGGCGCGGGCTTGTCGGGCCGAAGGGCCTGTTTCCTGTGCTGGGTTGTTCTTTGTTCTTTGTTCTATGTACACTCAAAGCAGCGATGTAAAAGGATTGCCATGTCCATATTTAAGGCTGAAACGCCCTTCTCCATTCAAAGGGCTTCCTATGCATTTATATTAAACGGGAGGGCGGGGGGTGGAAATCAGGTCTACGGTCTTGTTAGCTGCAAGTTGTTAAATGGACTGAGCAGAGAGCTCCGAAAGTGGATATTGTTGCAACTGGGCTGCAATGTGGCAACAGACTGATCACGTGTGCAGTGAAGGAGGCACCAACACTCACACTGATGATTTTGGAGATTTTATTGCAGAAACAAAACAAAGATCAATGATAATAAAAACAAAAAGTTCAGGAAATACTCAGTGGGTCAGGCAGCCTCTGTGGAGAGAAACACGAGTTTATGTTTCAGGTTGATGATCCTTCATCAGTTCAGAGTCAAGCACAGAACAGGACAAAAGACAGTGGTCCTATTTGACCAAAGAGCACCAAAAGGGCTTGCTGTACAGGTGGGCATCACCAAGTGAGAGGGTATCACCAAGTAGGTGAATGCTTCCTCCCAGACATGGCTGGGAATAAAGGTTTATAAAATGTGAAGCATCATAAGATCTGATGTAGACACAGGTGACTTTGAATAAATGTCTACTCTCCTTCAGACACAGCATGGACACCAAGGATAAACGTTAATCTACCCACACAGGGGAATATGGTGGAACAGTGATAATGTCACTAGACTAATAATCAAGAGGCCCATAGTCAGTCATAAAACCTGGAATTTAAAGCTCATGTCAGTAATGGTGACTGATTATCAATTATCATAAAAACCCATCTGGTTCATTTGTGTCCATCAAGATAGAAAATCTGCCGTCCTTACCTGGTCTCACCGATACGTGACTCCAGACCCACAACAATGTGGTTAACTCTGACAGGGCAGACAAGGTAATTAAGGATGGGTAACAAATGCTGTATTTGTCTTTTGTCTAAGACCAAGCGTAGGATCAGAGTTGGGGGTAACCCATTTAAGAGACATGAGGAGGATTTATTCTCTAGGAAGGCAGTGAATTATTATTATATTATTGAGATAATTAATTAAACAAGCTTTCATCTCATTATTGACAATTTTAAAAAATTCATTCGTAGGGCTTGGGTGTCGCAGGCTGGCCAGCATTTATTGCCCATCCTTAACTGCCCTTGAGAAGGTGGTGGTGAGCTGCCTTGTTGAATCGTTGCAGTCCACATTCTGTGGGTTGACTCAGAATGCCATTAGGGAGGGATTCCAGGATTTTGACCCAGCGACTGTGAAGGAACCGTGAAATATTCCAAGTCAGGATGGTGAGTGGCTTGGAGGAGAACTTGCAGGTGGTGGTGTTCCCATTTCTCTGCCCTTCTAGATGGAACTGGTTATGGGTTTGGAAGGTGCTGCGTAAGAATCTTCGGTGAATTGGTGCAGTGCATCTTGTAGATAGTGATCTCACAGGGCACTGTGTGCAGACTTGTTACTCCCCCACTCCTCCCCACGGACATCACTGCCCCCCCCCCCAACAAACCATCCACCACCCCCCCCCCCCCACCAATCACCTCCCTGATTGCCACACTTCAGTCTCCCACCCCCCGCCAAAATCGCTGACCCGGCTGAGCACTGACCCCCACACCCCCCTGCTGATCACTGTCCTGGCCAATTTCTGGCCTTAATTTTCCCTCTCACTGGTTAACTGCTTGTCCTGATTCTCCTCCCCTGGCTGATCTCTGACCCCACCCGGCCACTGGCACTCCGATTTCCCCCCCCCACCCCCAGCTTGTCACCAATCCCAGGGTGATCCCAGATGCAGCGAATACCACACAACCCCAGCTCCCTATCATGGTCCCGCCCTCCCCACCATGGATCTGCAACATTCAGGTGCTACCCCCTTCAGGCCATGCCCCCTCCCCTTGGCACTGCCCAGTACCTGGTGGGCATTGCCAGGGTTCCAGGCTGGCACTGCCAAGGGGCATGTTCTGCTGCTGCTCCCGATATCTGGGGGGTTTCAATTCCACCAGCATGGCCATCATGTCAGGTGCCTGTTGGTGCGGACTACATGGGTGAGCACCACTAGTGAGGCCATTAAGGAAAGTTAGCTTGGACGCAATCATATTCGAATCAGAGACTAAATATTTAAATCAGCCTTGCACCTTCCGAGAGAGATGCCAGGCTGATTACGCAGGCAGAAGGGGGCTGCGATCATTGTGAGAGGCGCGAAACCTGGCACGAAATGAATTTTCACCCCTCACCTGATCTTATTGGTTCACCACACCAATCGACTGGTGTAACAATCTTTGCTTTTTATCTTCCTGACTTGTTACCAGTCCAGCTTTCAATGGTTAATAAACCTTTACAATTTACCAGTTAAAGAATTCATTCTTGCTGGGTGGTTAAGTCTTGTGGAACCTGACTTAATTTATAATTGGGGATTTATTGCAAACAAACTGCACCCCATAAATTGACTTAAAAACGTCCCATAAATGAAATAAAAGCCACACAGAAGCATTGGATTAAAGTGTCAGCCTCGATTTCTGTGCTCAACTCCCTGGAGAGGAAGAGCATTTTGACTCCAGCAACTGGCACTAAATCTCAGCAGCCATATTAATTTAACAAAAGTGAACAACTCTCCAACGTCCAGGGTATTACCGAAGGAATTCTTTGACATGTTCACCAGTTTTACCTACAACACTTTCACAGACTGGTGCAAACTGAACCCAGACAAACCACAGGTCACTCACCTTTCACGCTGCTCAGACGGATCTGAGAACCAAGGTTCACACAATCTGCGGATGATGCAGTTAAGTTTCGATTCCCAGCGATTGCGTCTGTCTGTTTCACTTTCGTTTCCGCTCTCCTTCCAGACATTTTCCGCGTCTCTTGCTGCCGCAGTCCGTGCTGTGAAGAGCAGAGAGCGGCTCACAGCGCGCACTGACAGTATTGTTTGCAAGCGGAAGCAGCAGTGGATCTGTCCCGCCTCATATTTTGCATTTGGCAGATGGAATATGTCCATGTTTTCTGCCTGAAAGCAGTTACCTGCGATTGAAATGGATGAAGCCTCGGAACTCAGCAAAGAGGACATTTAAAGCAGTTCAGGGCTAACAGACAGATGCCACATGGCAACTGGTCAATAAATAAAATAGAAGGAAGCTTGCGACAGCAAAGTTATAAAATTGGTTGCAGGATAAGAGAGAATTGTTGCAGTTGTGAGCAACAGGTAAAGATGCTGTTTACACATATATCTGTACACCATAGAAAAATAGCATAAAGTTAGGTAGACTGGATATAGTCAGGCACATTGATAACCCACATTATGGAAACAACTGTGATTTTAGTCACAAACATAGGACATAAAATTTGCTGCTGTTAACAGAGCAATAGTCAGGGACAATAAAAAGACTGCCTGTGGTGTAGGAATACCATCCACCAGGTACATGGTAAATACTCTTGCAACTTGGCCAACATTGTCTACCTGATACGTTGCAAGAAAGGATGTCCCGAAGCATGGTACATTGGGGAGACCATGCAGACGCTACGACAACGGATGAATGAACATCGCTCGACAGTCACCAGGCAAGACTGTTCCCTTCCTGTTGGCGAACACTTCAGTGGTCACGGGCATTCAGCCTCTGACCTTCGGGTAAGCATTCTCCAAGGCGGCCTTCACGACACACGACAGCGCAGAGTCGCTGAACAGAGACTGATAGCCAAGTTCCGCACACATGAGGACGGTCTCAACAGGGATCTTGGGTTCATGTCGCACTATCTGTAACCCCCGTGACTTGCCTGGGTTTGCAAAACCTCACTTACTGTACTGTCTGGAGACAATACACATCTCTTTAAACTGTGATCAGTGCTCCTTCCACTCACATTGTCAGCCACTTCAGGTCTTGAACAGCAGGTTAGGTGTAAGGATTCACATTCTAATCAGTAATCTCTAAACTGTCTGTGCTTTATATGCTCTGTCTGAGGCCAGAACTCTCCATTCACCTGACGAAGGGGCTAACCCCGAAAGCTTGTGAGTCTATTATCAAATAAATAGGTTGGACTAAAACCTGGTGTTGTCAGACTTTTTACTGTGTTTACGCCAGTCCAACGCCGGCATACCCACATCATGAACACATAGATGGGACAGGGACCACCAATTAGGGGAGAACAACACATTGCAAAGCCATTACAATGCTTGTAAAAAAGTATAAAATGTGCTGCAAATCTATATAAGGTGTGCCTATTTTATTGGACACCCGGTCTTGCAAGAACGTTAAATAAAATATCTTGCTCCTTCGGAACTTGACTAAATTGTTTGACTGTGAGCTGCGTTTCTCACAACTGGGGGCTCGTCCGGGATCCTAACATCCCTGGTAGGGAGGTTGCCGGTGACGACTGGGAAGACGCGTCCTGTTCCTCATTGAATGGTCCCAAGTGCTCATCGGTGGGCCTCTCTGCCAGCTGACTGTTGAGAATCCTTGGAAAGTTGTTCTGAACGAGTAAGGGGGAAACGATAGGCACCGTCGTGGTCGGGCAACGCTGTGCACGGACCAAGGTAAGAAAATTGACTTTTAAGTATTGCCTTGGCGACCGGGTCGTGGTAGGTAAACCATGGGAAGTGGGGGTAGTAGGAAGAAGTCCCCTGGGAAAGGTACCGGGAATGGGGCCCCAGGGAACATCCCTCCAGAAAGTCCTTTGGGACGGATGTTGGAAGATTGGGATTCTAGTACTAGTACTAGGGATAAAAACAAGAAGACAATGATAAAACATGGTTGTTTTGTTTGGGTGAAGGAACCAATCCGAAGTCTGTCCATCTTCTGGCCAAAGTACGATTCGGATGAGGATTGGGTTTGCCAGATTCTTAATATATTTGTGAGACAGAAGCAGCCGGCGTCCCAGGAAGGAATTGATTATACAAGTTGCTGGATAATGTTAATTTAGGGGCTGCGGGGGAGGTCCAACAACACCTAGTATGTGATGACGGAGCAGAGGAAAGTAGAATAAGGGAGGTGCCCCTAGAGGCACTGGAGTTTGTGGATGGGTCACGAAGTATATAGATGGATCAGCATGAATGGGATGGACCTACAACTGGTCTGAGCAGAAAGAGTAGAGAGAAGTATGTCAGCGGAACTGGGAACCCTGACATAGGCTTTTACTGAGGTGCGGGGAGAACGCTAACAGCGGTTATGTATTTGGAATTGTGCATGACTATATGACTGTTTGAGGGAGAAAGGGATTTGTCATGACATGAGGCACCCGAATCAAACATGGTCAAATTTATTAGAGGCCAGTGAGCTCCCATCAGTAAAGGATTAAAAAGAGACAAGCAGGCTGACTCTGTATGGTACAGAGAGAGAGAGAGAGAGGGCGTAACTGTGTAATCGAGAGCCTCATGTGATGTAATAGGTATAGCCAATCAAAGTGAATTGCTTTAAGTTTAATAAATTATGTAGGGATCGGACAGAGATTTGAATTCTGCCAAGTGGGAAAGGTGGCATTACGTTGCATCTTAAAGTTGTAAGGAGAGTTAACCATTTAGGCACACAGTAGATTTGATTTTGTACTTGCCTGTGTTGGTTACAAAGGCAGAGCTGTAGAAATAATTAAACATGTAGATTGCACATTAGAATGCTTTCAGTATTTCTTTGTGCATCTGTGCTCCAAGTGATGTTTTGTTTTATTGTACCAGAATTGTAAGAATGTACAAGGGTCTTGATTTAGTGGGGATATTTAAAGGTGATAAAAATAAATCTTATTTTGGATTTTCTGAATCAGGCTTTTGTTAAATAAACTGCTGTACTTTGACTCACAATTAGTCTCAGAGGTATCTTAACCTACAAGAATTGGTGCCGAAACCTGGGATCTGTTTACGGGTCCGGTTGAATGGCCACAACTGGAGCTCCGGAATAGATTACCGAATTTAAGGGAGTGAATCAAAGTACAGTAGGTGCTCATCTGTGATGAAAGAGTGTGAGAGTGTGTGAGAGGTCTGAGCTGAGCATGTACAGACAAGGAGGCATCTGTCTTTACACCCAGCCTTAGACCGGTTGTTAAGAGGGGTAGCCCCCACTACGCGAAGGTCAGGAGTTTGAAGTGGGTGTAAAGGCTAGAGAAGGATGCCTGGGATGTGATGTTCAGATGTGAGTAAGAAAGAATCTGTCTGAGTGATCGCCGGAGTAGAAGGGAAAGCCAGCTTAATAGTGTGAGCTTAAGGGTGTAAGCTCACGAGTGTAAGCGGTGGTACAGAGGGCACTAAATACCCCTAACAGGCATCACCGGACTCTGATAAGAGCGACCTAGGGGTGGGATCCATTTCACCCGCTAGATCAACAATGGAAATGATTGGAAAAAAAAGGACAGAACTAAGATAATTGGAATTCTCTTAGTTTGAATTAATTAAACAGGTTTAAACCAGATTAATTGAACACATCTCAGTCTTGGGTAAAAAAAATTGGGCTGATGACAAGGAGAAAATTAAAACATCAGAATCACAGATTAGAGAGTTAGAAAAGAGAAACCAAACAAAGAAAATAGCAGTATTGTTAATACATCAGTTAGCTGGACTAATTGAACAAGTAGTCACTTCCACTAAGAAGTGGAGTGGGGATAAAAAGATTAAGGAATTAGAATTCAGAGTATGGGAACTGGAGAAACAAAACCAAGTGTTAGGAGACTACTGCAGGGGGACATTACCTCCCTACCCCGGCAGTATGACCATGAAACTCACAGCACCTGGGGGCGACTTTGATACTGAGGAGAAGGTCTGTGACCTTGCTCTGGTAACGAGGGGAGGAACAGTGAATAATCCATTGACCAATTTAAATACTTCACACCAGGGAAAGACATCAGATCCTAGTGTCACTGGGAAAACTCCAGCCCTGGAGTTCAAATGCCAAATTTTGGTATTATCATTGTCCCACAAAGTAATTACGGTATTAGATATAGCTGACGAGTTCTCGTCCATCCCCTTGAACTTTAACTCACAGGATAAGTTTTTCTTCATAGTAGGCAATAAGCACAGGTGTTATATTTGGGACATTTAATATCCCAAGGGATCAAGGAGAGGCCCGTGGACAGGCTAGTCGATGAAATAGCAAAAGAGGCAGCCCTAAACCCACAACCAATCAGGATGCAGGCCCTTATTTCCCTAATGCCCCGTGGATTGAATCCAATCTTTACAGAAAAGGAAAAAGAGGAGCTGACTGAGATGGGAGCTAGGGAAACTGAGGAAGGAAAATGGGTACTGCCAGATGGAAGAGAAATGATAAATAAACAAGTAATGGGGGAAATCATGGCCCACTTACATCAGGGAAGTCACTGGGGAGCCCAAGCCATGTGCGATATAGTACTGAGAAAATATGGTTGTAAGGGAATCCATACTATAGCAAAGCAGGTCTGTGGGGGATGCATAATATGTAAAAAACGTCAACAAGAAGGCGCTGCGAAAACCCCCATTGGGAGGAAGGGAACCAGGCCTCAGACCGTTCCAGAGTATTCAGTTAGATTTCACCGAACTGCCCTTGGTGGGGAGGTTAAAATACATCTTGGTCCTAGTTGACCACTTGACCGGATGGGTGGAGGCATACCCGATGGCCTCAGCAACCTCAGGAGGGGTCTCGAAGATTATACTCGAACAAATAGTGCCTAGATATGGTTTGGTAGAGAATGTAGATTCTGATCAGGGAAGCCATTTTACATCAAAGGTGCTTCAGGGGATAATGAAAGGATTAGGAATATCATGGGATTTTCACACACCTTGGCATCCACCCTCCTCTGGACGGGTGGAACGAATGAACCAAACCCTTATAAAGCATTTATCTAAGCTGATAATAGAAACGAAACTCCCTTGGACTAAGTGCTTACCAGTAGCACTTTTGCGTATTCGTACAGCTCCTCGAAAGGATTTGGGTTTATCCCCCTATGAAATGATGTTGGACTGCCTTATATTGGAGCAGTCGGGGAGTTACCGGTTCCTGAAATGAATGATCAATTTGTAAAGAAATATATACTGGGTCTGTCCTCCTCGATATCTTCCCTTAGGGAACAAGGATTATTGTTGCAGACTCCACCCCTCGACTTCACAGTACATACAATCCGACCAGGAGATTGGGTCCTGGTAAAGTCATGGAAAGAAACTAAGCTACAACTGGAATGGGAGGAACCATATCAAGCACCCCTAACAACTGAGACAGCGATCAGGACTGCTGAGAAGGGGTGGACACATCGTACTAGAATCAAGGGACTGGTAAAACCCCTAGACAGCTCCAACATGTGGGTGGTGAAACCAGCTGAAGAATCTCTGAAGCTGAAATTTAAAAGACTCTGAATAACCAATTTTTAGTAGCGGTGTGAGCGCGGGAAAAGAACTGTTTTGAATTAAGTTCTCCCCTGATAGGTGACAAGAGTAGGGTTAGAATGGGTTGGATGGGCCAGCCAATAGCAATATTTGGAATTAAAGGAAGGAGGGAAAGATAGTGAATTGAAATGTTGTTTCCAAATCTATGTAGATAAAAATCTGAAATCACCCGACCGAAAGGAGAAGGTCCCTCAGAACGATCCAGGGGCAGTAAGAGTGGTAGAAGTAAAAGATTTAAGACAGACCCTTGAAATAGGGAGTGGATATGAGGAGACCAATGCCTGGGTAGAATGGGTCAAATACACTGTGAAAAGCTTAAATAAAAGCAATTGCTATGCCTGTGCATCTGGGAGGCCGGTAGCTCAAATAGTACCCTTCCCTCTGGGATGGAAATGCGATAGAAGAGGCATGGAGTGCATGTTAGCCCTGTATCAAGAAAAGGGAGCATGGGGCAACCCGAACTGCACATCCCTATCCCTGATGTTCCCTCCCGTGGAAGCAAAGAACTTAAAAACTCCCCCTCAGTTCCTCGCTGCTGTTGTGAATCACACCTCATGTGTGAACCGACAAGGAACAGAGTTAACTCATAGTATGGGGGAGTTAGAATCATGCTCAGAGGTCAGGAGCATTACAGAGAACGGAATGGGAGGGAACTATTCATCATTGAAAATCCCCAGAGCAGATATATGGTAGTATTGTGGAGGAAGGGTTCTGAGGCCAACTCTACCCCCCCAGTGGAAGGGTACATGTGCAATTGTCCAATTGGCTATACCATTTACCCTGGCATTTGAAGGATCCAAAAGGATCAGGAAAAACAAGAGATCAGTGATAGGAACTTCTTTTGATGAAAAGATATATCTAGATCCCATAGGAGTGCCTCGGGGAATCCCAGATGAATTCAAAGCCCGGAATCAGATTACAGCTGGGTTTGAGTCCTTGCTTTGGTGGGTGACAATAAATAAGAACGTAGATTGGATAAATTATATATATTATAACCAACAGAGACTCATTAACTATACCAGGGATGCTGTCAGGGGGTTGGCGGAACAACTAGACGCCACTAGTAGAATGGCGTGGGAAAATAGGATGGCCTTGGATATGATGTTAGCAGAGAAGGGAGGTGTATGTATAATGTTGGGGGGGGAAAGTATTGTATCTTTATCCCAAATAATACGGCACCTGATGGCTCTATAACCCGAGCCCTACGAGGACTAACAACCTTAGCAGAGGAAATAGCAGAAAACTCTGGGGTAAACAACGTATTCACTGACTGGTTGGAGTCCTGGTTTGGAAAATGGAAAGGAATGGTGGTATCAGTACTAACCTCCTTAATAATAGTGGCAGGAATATTGATAACCGTGGGATGTTGCATAATCCCCTGTGTGAGGGGACTGGTCCAAAGGCTTATTGAAACAACACTAACAAAGAAAATGTCTGCCGTAGATCATGGAGAGAGAATGAATTTATTGGAAATCGGAAATGAACCAGATGATGAAGTAGATAAAACAGTGGAAAAGATGCTCCAGGAATTTGAAATGTAAGGATTTGTGATGGATGTGTTAACAGCAAGTTAAAAAGAAAAGGGGGGAATTGTGAGCAACAGGTAAAGATGCTGTTAACACATATATCTGTACACCATAGAAAAATAGCATAAAGTTAGGTAGACTGGATATAGTCAGGCACATTGATAACCCACATTATGGAAACAACTGTGATTTTAGTCACAAACATAGGGCATAAAATTCGCTGCTGCTAACAGAGCAATAGTCAGGGACAGTAAAAAGACTGCCTGTGGTGTAGGAATAACACCAGATGTGTGGTGTGCAGTGAAGCATACACCACATCCTGAAGGAATGTACGAGGTCCAAGTTATAAAAAGCAAATGGTATACAAGATGTGTTGTTTCTACAACTAAGCATAAAAGGAGGAAAAAGGTCACTGAGATAGTCGGGACAGCAGTGATTAAGTTGGCAAAGGATTGATTACCACCAATCTGAACTGGACATGTAACAGTGTTAGATAAGACGGATGAGTTTACTAATGCACTCTTGTGATAACAGGAGACATTGTTAGATGGGGAGTAGAGGGGATGGAAACTTGGGGCACCTCGAGCCAATAGGGGAATGACAACACATAGATGGGACAGGGACCACCAATTAGGGGAGAACAACACATTGCAAAGCCATTACAATGCTTGTAAAAAAGTATAAAATGTGCTGCAAATCTATATAAGGTGTGCCTATTTTGTTGGACACCCGGTCTTTCAAGAATGTTAAATAAAATATCTTGCTCCTTCGGAACTTGACTTGACTAAATTGTTTGACTGTGAGCTGCGTTTCTCACACAGTGAACTGGAAGATTTTTTTTCTACACGAATGATAATAGCGTTGCTCAGGATAACCTGAAATGAATGTGTTCAGGATGTATTTTAGGATTAGATGTGCCATAGAAGCATCTTGTCAGGAATTTGTGCAGTAACCTCAGCAAGTTCTAGATCAGCAGGGACAAACTAGCCAGTGGGGTTGTGAGGGATGTAACTTGAAGTGAGGCCGCAGTGGCACAGTGGTTAGCACTGCTGCCTCACAGAGCCAGGGACCGGGAATCAATTCTGGCCTTGGGTCACTGTCTGTATGGAGGTTGCACATTCTCCCCATGTCTGCGTGGGTTTCACCCAGGTACTCTGGTTTCCTGCCCACACTCCAAAGATGTGTGGGTTAGGTTGATTGGCCATGATAAATTGACTCTAGTGTGTGGTGTAAATGTGTGTTATGGGAATAGGGCCTGGGGAGGATTGTGGACGGTACAGACTCGATTGGCTGAATGGCCTTCTTCAGCACTGTAGGGATTCTATGATTAGATCCTCATTAAGCCTCCAGATAAGGGCGTTTTTACCAGACTGATTGTTCATCAGCTTAACCTGGCTGTGAAATTCTCCTAGTCGCCACATTCTGGCATTCATTTGGGCCAATGCACCTAACCAGCACATCTTTCAGACTGTGGGAGGAAACCAGAGCACCCAGAGGAAGCCCACGCAGACATGGGGAAAATGTGCAAACTCCATACAGACAGTGGTCCAAGCCGGGCCTCTGGCGCTGTGAAGCAGCAGTGTTAACCTCAGTGCCACTGTGCCGTTCCCATTTCTCCTAAAAACATAAGAACACTAAAGAACTAAATTTGCAAAAGCAAGATCTTAGCTCAAGATGTAATTAAAATTTATTAAAAACGTGAAAAATCATTTTTCAGACAAACAAGACATTAACCTTCGGCTGTGGGAGACCTGCAGATGGTCAAATATGTCTGAGTCAGTACTGAAGACCTCTCCAAAGATCTGAGACACTGAGCCAAAATTTAATACAATTATGCCTCCTATTATCTAAGATATTCCTTCTAATTAGCTTAGACTTGATTTCATTTCACATTAACATAGTTCAAAATATGAGAAATTATCTCAGCCAATTGCAATGCACTACTTGACTTAAAGATATTTCATTTGCCAATCCAAAAACCAGATTTCCTCCCCCTGGCATGGCTCACCTTCTCATTGCTATATCTCTAAGGACGCTACCACTCAAATATCTTCCCACTGGCATCTCTTATTCATTTTAATGGTGTTTAGCATTTACATATAATCAAACTGCTAACATTATCTCATTTGGTGAAAGTCATCTTAATTCTTTTCTTCCCAGCTGTTACTAAAAATTAAACATCTGCCTGTGGCTCTGCTCGCTAACTCAGAATTTCCTCCACAAATAGTAATTGTCAAAGGAAAATAGGGTATGTGTTTGAAAAAGTGGAAATTTCAAGGAATTTTGAATAATTGGATTTCTCTTTCAAATACCCAACACAAACACGATGGTCTAATGGCCTCATTCTGTGCTTTATGAGCCAATGATGCTGTGGTTATTGCAATACATACAACATACTTAACAATCTATTACTGCTTCTTAATATTTAAGCAATCTTAAAATATTCATAATAGTTAAGTATGGTGAATTAATGAATGATCTCCAAATAAGCAAAATCAGTCAAATAATCTATCCTGGTTTGAAGAAGCTGGATTTATTCACTGCTGATATATTTACTGCCAATACATAGTGCAAAATAAATATAAATGATTGTTATTTAGTTAATTGCCTTTTCTTCAATGACTAATAGTCAAAAAAAAATCATAGGATTATATTCACTTTTAGTCTTTAACTTTTTTCAAAAGTGCACACAATTTTTATGTAAATTGAGATATTTTCAGATGCAGAACGATCATTGGAAAGGATTAATTTGCAGTATATAGAATTAAACAATCCAGTTCCATGTCATGGCGCAATTCATTTAAGTCATTGCTGCTGATTTTCAAATCTCTTTGCCCCCACGGAGACGCAAGTTGACGTTGATAGTGGAATGTTGCTTAATGCCATAGTTTTGCAATGTACAGCCATCTTCTAGTGTCTTTGATTCAAAGGTCAGGTAATATTGTTGTGATGCAATGCGCAGCAGAGATTCAATTTTCTTTTTCAGGCTGGAAACTGTGTCATTTGGGGACACAGTAAATGTCACGGTCCGTCCATCTGTATTCCTGACGAATATGTCCATTTCTGTCATGAGTAGCTGGAGCTTTGCATCAAAGAATATTCCGGAATCCCACAAGGATTTGTTGTCAGCCAGAATGGTGTTATTAAACATCAGGCGTTGCTGGGGAGTTGGAATGTTCCATTGTCGCTCGACTTGCTTCTTGATCGTTGAGATCTTGTCGTTGATGTTAAGTTTCAGGCTTAATGACAAACCATCCAATTGAAACACCCTGATTTCAGCACTTTTCATTGGCTAAGACAAGTTTTAAAAAAAATAGAAATATTATGCTTTATTTTGGGAAATGAAAATACTGTTGTGTCTCTTTTTTAGTAAGTACTCCAATAGCTACATCTACCTGTGGTTCTTTCTGTCCCTCCTGACTGATTCTGGTGGGGATGATATCTACATTCCAGTATCTTACACAAGTGGCCACTCTTCTTGTCTGGGCTTTGACCAGGTTTATCTGACTTTTTTGTGTGCAAAACTACAATTCAATTTTTTTTCTCACTCAGGGGCTGATGAGCAAATTTTGGATAAATAATGTTTGACACAACATTGAGCATGAGTTTCAAAAAAAAATTGAGGTGTGAAAGAACCAACTTGCTTAGAAAAAAATGTCAAAGCAATAAATTGATCATTTAAAAATTAGTGATAAATAAGATTGCCCATTCAACTGTGGGAGGGTAAAAGTTTGAGTCCAGCTTACTCCAATTCTCAGGGTGCTCATTCAGTCACCCTCATCCATTGTGGTAGTAGCTGAGAATGCCTATTGTTGCGAGAGCCAGATCTACGCTCACCCTCCCCCTCTCTCTCTATGTACACACTCGCCCCTCACCCCTTTATGTACACACTCACCCTCTCTCTTTCTCTATGCATACCCTCCCCCTCTCTCCTATGCACATCCCCCCCCTTCTCTCTCTATGCACACCCATCCTCTCCCCTCTCTCTCTTTGCACACCCTCCCCCTTGTTCTCTCTTTGCACACCCGCCTTCCCCCTCACTCTCTTTGCACTCCTACCTTCCCCCCTCACTCTCTCTTTGCACACCCACCCTCCCCTCTCTCTCTTTGCACACCCTCCCTCCCTTTCTCTCTCTTTGCACACTGATCCTCCCCTTCTCTCTTTCATTGCACACCCACCCTCCCCTTCTCTCTCTCTATGCACACCCACCCTCCCCGTCTCTCTCTATTCACACCCTCCCCCTCTCCCTTTATGCACATCACTCCCCCTCACATATGTGCAAACTTTCCCTTCTTTCTCTCTGACTCTCTCATACACACATTCTGTTTCTCACACACAAACTCAGTCACTTGCTTTCCCACTCACTCTCTCACGTTCCAATGGACCCCAGTCTCACTCTGGACTCTGCTCCACTCTGGGCCCCCAAGACCCCATTCTTGCTCAGGGTCCTGCTTTCTCCCTACATCTTCCCCACAGGCTACTCTTATTCTGACTCTGCTGACACTCTGGAAAGCACTGCAACTCCGGATCTGGCCCATGCTCCAGACTCCACATTTGTTTCTGGTCCCATTCTCCTTCTAACTCTCCTGGGCCCAACGCTCACTCCTGGGCCCTGCTCTGCCACCAACCTCCACCGCCGCCAGCTCTGACCCCCTCCCACCCCACCCCGCCCCCCCCGCCCCTGCCCCCACCCCACATCCTGTATCCAGATTCTGTTTGCCACTCACCCTGCCCCAACCCCGTCTTAGGTCCCCATTCTTTCCTGGCCCCCCCTCTTCTCCTCCAACCCCTGGCAGCCCCCAGCCCCACTCTTCCCACACCCCCCTTCCCCTGACCATGCTTTGCCCCAAAATTGTGCTCAGTCCAGCCCCCCTCTGCCCCCCACCACCACATAGAATCTGGCGCAGCACTTAGACAACCCAGCCTGGACTGTCAGATTTGTTCAACTATTCGACTAAGTGGGATCCTGTATATCAAGTGTGTGCACACGTACAATATATGGACAGTGAAAATCCCAGCTGATTCTTTCTGCAGCTCCAGTGCAAGGGTGTTGAGGCCAATTGCAGCACTCCCCACATTCAGCTGACATCAGTGAATTCAGAACAGACTGAAAATGGAACCTGGGGGGTTACTGTTGGAGTGAATCTCCAGATATCTCGCTGTGGGAATCCTCACGGGTGTGAAGGAGAGTTGGACAGACAGGCAAAAGGCCTGTTGCCCTCGGACAGAGATTTCCGATCCTGGGGTGGGTCGGACTGGAATATCCCACCCTTGACCTTTGACCTTTGACCTCAGAGAGCTGAGTTCAATCCTGGTCCTGAACCTGAAGTTGCAGTGTACTCTCCATAGCTGGAACTCCCAGATTTCTCAACAGAGTCTTCACAAATCCTACAATTTGTGTCTCCTTGTATCAAAACTTTATTGTTTATTAAAACAGTTTTACCTGGACAGCCCATGCTTGAACTTCAGACACACATGGCATTCTCAGACACTTTCTGGCCTCCTCCACCATCACATGCCACACAGAAGGCATAGCCACATTTCCCGTTGGATCAGCTGGGTCAAGAATTATTGGCCTGAAAAATAAAACCGTTCCAAAACATAATTAACCATAGGCCAGGACTCACTTAGAGGGGCGGGTTCAGCTCAGTTGACTGGACGGCTGCTTTGTAATGTGCAGTGTCGCCCACAGCATGGGTTCAATTCCTGTACCTGCTGAGGTGATTCATGAAAGCCCCACTTTCTCAACCTTGTCCATCGCCTGAGGTGTCGTGACGCCCAGGTTAAATCACCAAAGGTAAGAGCAGCCTATGGCCTTCTGAGATTACGGTGACTTTACCTTTACATACTATATTTGTGATGAGGGTAAATATTTTAAACCTCATCACCATTCAAATCTTTCCCCAAACAACGCTTTCTCTCGGATGCCTTCACCAAGGATCCACATCTCGGATTTCAACCTTTGATTTCAGTATTCGTCCGTCCTGGAACACTCTGTGCATTCAAGCTTCCACATAGTCTCTCAGTACTCAGCCATGCCAACAGAACATCACTGCTTCACAGGCTGGATTAAGACCTTATCAACCTTAGGATCACCATAGGTGCCTTGTTTCTTAGTAGTCAACTTTAAATCTGCTTCAGGCAGTAGTCTTTTTAATTCGGAGCCCATTCCCTGCTCTTTGCTTTAACCTCACTGAATAGGATTTGTCCAGATTCTTATTCTTTGTTCCTCTGACTCAATTGTCCTTCTGGGAAATTCCCTGGTTTCTGGGACTTTCTCCTTTAGTTTCTGGGACTTGTTTTCTGTCCCTCTGCATTGTCCTGCCTGCACTGACAGTCTGTGGAATGCTACTTGCCTCTGGGTTGCCTGGTCCAAACTGACAACTCAAGTGCTTCTGCTTTTCAGTGTGAGCCTCTGACTGCTAGGCAACAGGTTAGTTTCTTTTAAACCCTTTAATTGTTTTACATCGTAAAACCTTATTACAGCGCAGGCAACGTTTAAAGTGAAACTAAAGCTCACAGGCTTGCATCCACCTATTTTAACATGGAGCTAAACTGGAATTTTAACCCTTTTTTAGGGCACAAATGCAGAAATACAAATTAGGTTTAAACTTATGCCTTGTTCCTAATACCCACAATGCAAACATAAATTATTTAAGCCATCTTAAGTGGTTCTAACACAGAGAATTTTAAATATTGTAAATATCTCAAGATGAATGGGGAAGAAACAGATGTTGACCTGTCGTAGAATCGGAGCATCTAACCGAAGGTTTTCAGGCAGTTTGAAAATGGGAAAAGGCATTGTGAGCTGAAGATGTTTATGAAGACTTCCATAATGTGGCAGCAAGATGATGTAAAGCCTTGCTACTGATTGGCAAACAACTTACAATAGGAGGTAGCGGGCATGACTGGAACAGAGGCAGGATAGGGAAAATGGATGAAATGATGATGAGGCTTGTAAATGAGGGTAATATTTCAAACCTTAATTGATGAAGGAGTTAGAGTGGAATTTTTAATGGTAGCTAAGTACAGTCTCACATGAGAATGTAGCATTGTCAGAACTGTTGCCTCATAGACACATTCTAAGAACATGAACACCAGAACTAGGAGCACAAATAGACCACCTGGCCCCTCGAGCCTGCTCCGCCATTCAGTAAGATCATAGCTGATCTTTTCACAAATAACGAAGTATTAATTCTCACTCCTAACATCTAGCTGTGTATCCATCACATTCAAATAGGTATCCAGCATTTCATTTAGTCAACGCCCCATGGTATCAAAGTTAAGGACAGATATTAAAGACTAAGTGAGCTGGACTGTAAACTCTGAACACCCCCCGCCCCCCTCTTGATGCTTTACCATTGCTGTTCAAAGAAGTGGAATTGCTCTAATTGATTTAGTTGCAGTGTGGCTGGAGCTTACCTGTAACCACGGAGTTTCTTCATTAGGAAGTCTGCAGTGACTGTATTGTTGACATCATAGTATTCGGTCCAGTAGATACACAGCTCCTGATATCTGCAGATCAATTCAAGGACTGTGCGGAACCCTTCAGCTGTATTGAATCTCTCCTGCCCATTGCCTTGCTCCCAGGCATAGATAGTCAGCAACTCCACTGCATACTTAGCAGGCAGGCGTTCACCAGGTCTCAGCTCAGATTTTCGTGGCTTGACATACTAGAATAAATGGTTGATAAATATAAATAAACATTGAGTATTAAAAGTATTCAGTCCTTCATCCATCCCATCCAATATTTTTGCTTCCATTCTTCCAAGACCACACAACTTTCCTGATAGGATTGGCCAGAGTTAGACCCAGACCAAAGCTGTAATCTTAGTACCCAGAGTGGCCTTGTTTCATCCTTTTCTCTGTCCATTGGATGATGCCTCATTTCTGTTCAGTATCTCTCCATGAGGCTGAGCACACACACTATTCACGTGCAAACTGTAGCTATGAACCTACAGGATGGTACATTGGAGAGTTAGGATTCAAAGGGAAGCAGCAAGGAGTTGTCGCTTAGATACGGGGCACCTTTCACAACCTCAACATTGCTGAAAGCGCTTCCCAGTAGTGAGGTGTTTTAAAGTTGCAATGCAAGAACCAATTTCCACATAGCAAGATCCCACAATCAACAATGAGTTCAATGGTTAGATTTTCTAACCATTGGTTAGAAAATCATGTTGGTTGAGGTTAAAACTTGTCCAGCAGAACAACCTATTCTTCCTCGAATTATCTTATGGGATATTTTAGGCTTACCTGAGAGGGCTTTGATTGAATATCTGACCTGAAAGTGATTGGGGCAGAAATTTGTTTTGGTCCATGCGCTGTCCTAGGATGGCGTACAGTGTGCTGAAGCCAGACACTCACCTGAAATTGGACCTTGGCTCTTATTAGAAAATTGCTGGAAGATTATGGACTCCTATTGGATATAAAACTGCAGCTACAGATCCCACGGGGACCAAGCTGCCTCCCCAGGAATGACTATCGTTTGGGCTATGACTATTGGGCAGCACAGTGGTTAGTACTGCTGCCTCATAGCACCGGGACCCAGTTTGATTCCCAGCTTAAGTGATGTGTGCACAGAGTCTGCACGTTTGCCCTGTGTCTGCATGGGTTTCCTTCGGGCGCTCCGGTTTCCTCCCACGTAAGGGTGCATTGGCCATGCTAAATTCTCCCTCAGTGTACTCGATCAGGTGCAGGGGAGTGGCGACTAGGGGTTTTCACAATAACTTCATTGCAGTGTTAATGTAAGCCTACTTGTGGCACTAATAAATAAACTAAACTTATCAGATAGGGAGAGGACTGGGGTAGGGGATGAATGAGAATGTGCTGGAAGCAGCAGGAAAGCTGGGAATGCCACCTAGAGGATATCCTTTCTCCACATAAAATATTTAAAACAATATTTAGATAGAAACTGCATGAATAGGAGAAGGCTGTTCAAACTTGCCATTGCAAGGCACAATGTTGAAGGACTGTAAAAGATTTCAGGATAAATTCCTTGATATTTGGCCTTACTGGAAGTAGTTTCAGGTTGAGGGTTCGAGGATCCATGTCTGATCTGTTCTTCCTTTGAAAAGAGCTCCTCCACAGGGCATGAGTTTAGGGAATTTGCTCTTTAATTCCTTTGAAAATTAAGAGCTGATTTTATAGATTTTCAGCCTAAACCAGAAGGTATACAGGAACCTCCCCTTCCTCCAAATTCATTCCAACAGCTTCAGTCAAAGGCAGATTGTAGTCCAGGGGCAATCAGATCTCTAATTATTCTAAATATTGACCCTGACTTTCTATTGGTTCTGACAACCTCCATTGTAACCTCAGCAAAAACAAGTGGAGATCCCGGAGAAACAGCAGAAACTGACGTTTCTCTAAAGAGTGTACCATTCCAGACGCTGGTTTTTAATAAAGGGGAATCCCAGATTAATCTGTGGAGTGTTTGTCATTGGAGTGGGTGGACATTGAGACAGGGAGGGAAGCTATTTTTAAATTTATTCTAATTACAATCCTCCCATGTCCTCGAAGCATTAATAGTTGCCACGCTCCCCAATCACTCACCTGTTTGTACCAATATTTCAGCAGGCGAATCAAGTCTTTCAGTTTTGGTGTACATTCCTTCACAAAGTTCCTCTGAAGCTCAGTAAAACAGGCAGAAAATTCTCCACCTTCAGCTTTATTTTCATTTACTAACTGGATTAGCTCGAGATGGGCTCCATGTGCACTGTTTATTCCCTCTACAAGGAATGAAATGATTAATGAGCAACAGAAAATGTACCATTTGTGATTATCACAAGTGTATGAGCTCGCCTACTGTTTGGCTAAATACATTTTATGGCTGTTCTGTTCCATTTCACAGATTGCTCCGACCCCTTCCTCTCCCCTCCAGAGCTATAATAGGGTTCCATCGGTCTTCACTTTCTACCCCACCAGAGTTTCTATTCACTCTGGCCTGATTTTACCATTTTCATTCTAAGTGTCGAATCTGGGCTTAGTACAGATCCGATTTAGGAATCCACTTTCAGGCACCCCCCATACACTCTGATTGACGCTGTGGGTGGGCCTTAGCGCTGCCGGGACAATCGGAGCTCTGAACTGCGCGTGCGCAATTAGAAAAAGATCGGAAAAAACCTGTGTCAGATTGCTCCCGAGCTGCAGAAAGCAGAGAAAGTGGCCCAGGAGGGGGGGCGAGGAGGGAGGTAGGTAAGGTGTAACTCGGGGGGGGGGGGGGGATCAGATGGATCACTGCTGGGGGGGGCAGAGGGGTCTGCTGCCACTCTGCGGGCGATCGATGGGGGCGGGGGAAGGGGGCAGGGGTGGCGATCGGTCTGGGTAGTGGGAAGGTGGATAAGGGAGGCAGTGATGTGCGTGGATAGTGGGGGAGGGGTGGATACATACACACACATCACTGCCCTCCTTATCCACCCCCCCACTACCCAGACCCATTGCCACCCCTGCCCCCCTCCACTCCCACCAATCACCCGCAGAGTGGCAGCGGACCACCCTTCCCCCCTCCGCCAGAGATCCATCTGCCCCCTGACCAAAGATCCATCTGCACCCTGCCCCAGAGATCCATCTGCCCCCCCACCAAAGATCCACCTGCACCCTGCCCCAGAGATCCATCTGCCCACCCCCACCAGAGATCCATCTGCACCCTGCCCCAGAGATCCATCTGCCCACCCCCACCAGAGATCCATCTGCCCCCTGACCAAAGATCCATCTGCACCCTGCCCCAGAGATCCATCTGCACCCTGCCCCAGAGATCCATCTGCACCCTGCCCCAGAGATCCATCTGCACCCTGCCCCAGAGATCCATCTGCCCACCCCCACCAGAGATCCATCTGCACCCTGCCCCAGAGATCCATCTGCCCACCCCCACCAGAGATCCATCTGCCCCCCGACCAAAGATCCATCTGCCCACCCTGCCCCAGAGATCCACCTGCCCCCTGCCCCAGAGATCCATCTGCCCCCTGCCCCAGAGATCCATCTGCACCCTGCCCCAGAGATCCATCTGCACCCTGCCCCAGAGATCCATCTGCCCACCCCCACCAGAGATCCACCTGACCCATGTCCCTCCTCCCCCAATCCCCCAAGACAACGTTCTGGCCTCACTCCTCCCCACCCCCAAAAATGCTCTGACCTCACTCCCCCTCCCTTCCAGAACAACATCTGACCTGCCTCCCTCCCTCCATCACCACCAGACTACGATCTGACTTCACTCCCCTCCTCCAACCAGAGAATGATCTGACCCACCTCCACCCTCACCCCCACCACTGGTCTGAGTCAGAGAACAGTTGCAAACACTGAATGTGCTCTTCAGAGGCTGGAGCACCCGACTCAGACTTTTATTCAGCAGGTCCCTAAAAGCACGGTTCCAGATCGGCAAACCGTGGTGGTAAAGGGGGAAATGCTGATAGAGTTGGGCGGACAGATCATTAATTCAATTTAAATGCTTGCAAATGCATTTAAATTGTCGTTGCGCCCGAATTGGGCATGGAACGGATCCCCGCCATTCGCGGGTCTCGGTAAAGTGGCAATCTGCACGGACTCGGGTGCAGATCGCGATAAAGGTCTCACACCCGACTTTACCACAGTTTCCTGCCCAAAAATGGTGCAAATTGTTGGTAAAATCAGGCCCACAGTGTCACAGATTCATTCTGGAAATCACACAAAAGGAGAATGGTGGGATTTACTCCCATTTTCCCACACGGTGGGAACTTAGAATTTTTTTGGGAGAATCCTGGCCATTGTCTTGATATGAAAAATAATCAGCTGGATAAGTTACCAGAGTACTTACCACAAGCTCAGAGTGGCTGTGGAACTATACGGTGTGCTTTAGAAAGGTGGGAAAAGATGCCAAAATTCAGAGATAAACATTACTGGTTAGATTTTGTCTCTTTGAATTAAAACGTTTGTAAAGTTGGTGGCATAGTGGACAGTGAAGAAGGTTATCTCGGATTGCAATGGGATCTTGATCAATTGAGCCAGTGGGCCGATGAATGGCAAATGGAGTTTAATTTAGATGAATGTGAGGTACCATTTCGGTAGATCGAATCGGGGCAGGACTTACTCAGTTAATGGTAGGGCCTTGGGGAGAGCTACAGAACAGAGAGATCTAGGGATACAGGTTCATAGCTCCTTGAAAGTCAAGTCACAGGTGGACAGAGTGGTGAAGAAAGCATTCAGCATGCTTGGTTTCATTGGTCAGAATATTGAATACAGGAGTTGGGACGTCTTGTTGAAGTTGTACAAGGCAGCTCACCATCATCTTCTCAAGGGCAACTAGGGATGGGCAATAAATGCTGGCCAGCCAGCGATGCCCATGTCCCATGAACAAATAAAAAACTCTTTTCCCAAAGATAAGGGAGTCTAAAACTAGGCTCATAGATTTAAGTTGTGAAAGGAGAGATACAAGACTGTTTTCACTCACAGGGTGGAGTGTTTGGAACAAGCTGCCAGAGGCAATAGTAGAGGCAGGTACAATTTTGTCTTTTAAAAAGCATTTAGTCAGTTCCATGGGTATGATGGATATAGAGAGATATGGGCCAAACATGGACAATTGGGATTAACTTAGTGGTAAAAACTGTGCAGTGTGGACAAGTTGGGCCAAAGGGCCTGTTTCCATGCTGTAAACCTCGTTGTATCCTAACCTTTCTGACAACATCATCTTAATACCAAACTGCGTTAATGCCAGTGCTAAAATACTGTCAGTTATAAACTCCTCAGTGTCTGTGACTGGCTGTTGTGGTCTGATCCACTCAGAAAATACTTTGAAAATATTCTCCCTCTACAATGATAACTCTAATAACTAAATATGGAATTCAATGACCATATCACCTTAACTAACAATAGGATACGCGGTGAAGGAGAGACAATAACACCCGCTTGATGAGTAAGAACATAAGAAATAGGAGCAGGAGTAGGCCATCTAGCCCTTCGAGCCTGCCCCGCCATTCAATAAGATCATGGCTGATCTGTCGTGGCTCAGTTCCACATTCCCGCCCTCTCCCCATAACCCTTAATCCCCTCGCTTATCAAAAACCCATCAACCCGCATCTTAAAAATATTTAGCGAGGCAGCCTCCACCACTTCAACGGGCAGAGAATTCCAGAGATTCACCACCCTTTAAGTGAAGAAGTTCCTCCTCAACTCCGATCTAAACTGCACCCTCCCCTCATCTTGAGGCTGTGCCCTCTGGTCCTGCTGTCCTTTCTGAGCGGGAAGAATCTCTCTACCTCTACCCTATCCATCCCCTTCATTATCTTATACGTCTCAATGAGATCCCCCCTCATCCTTCTAAACTCCAACGAGTACAAACCCAGTCTTTTCAGCCTCTCTTCATAATCCAACCCCCTCATCTCTGGTATCAGCCTAGTAAACCTCCTCTGCACTCCCTCCAAGGCCAAAATATCCTTGCGCAAGTGCGGCGACCAAAACTGCACACAGTACTCCAGCTGCGGCCTCACCAGTGCCCTATACAGCCGCAGCAAGACCTCCCTACTTTTATATTCAATCCCCCTCGCTATGAAGGCCAGCATCCCATTTGCCTTCCTGATCACCTGCTGCACCTGCAGACTGGGTTTTTGCGACTCGTGCACAGGGCCCCCAGGTCCCTCTGCACCGTAGCATGCTGCAGCTTTTCGCCCTTTAAATAGTAATCCCTCCTACTATTATTCCTGCCAAAGTGGATAACCTCACACTTGCTAACATTGTACTCCATCTGCCAGGTCCTCGCCCACTCGCTCAGCCTATCCAGATCCCTCTGCAGACTTTCCACACCCTCCGCACAATTTGCTTTTCCACTTATCTTTGTGTCATCAGCAAATTTCGTCAGCCTACACTCAGCCCCCTCCTCCAGATCATCTATATAAATGGTAAATAGTTGAGGCCCCAGCACCGATCCCTGCGGCACTCCACTAGTCACCAACCGCCAATCCGAATAGCACCCATTGATACCAACTCTCTGCCTCCTATTAGACAGCCAATCCTCTATCCACGCTAACACCTTACCCCCAACTCCATGCCCCCTAACCTTCTGAAGCAACCTTTTGTGCGGCACCTTATCAAACGCCTTCTGAAAATCGAGAAACACCACATCCACCTGTTCCCCTCTGTCTACCGCACCAGTCACATCCTCATAGAAATCCAATAAATTTGTCAGACACGACTTCCCCTTAACGAATCCGTGCTGCGTCTACTCTATCAAACAATTCTTCTCTAGGTGCCTCGCTATTTCTTCTTTGATGACGGATTCAAGCATTTTTCCCACAACAGACGTTAAACTAACCGGCCTATACTTCCCTGCCTTTTGCCTGCTTCCCTTTTTAAACAGCGGCATAACATTAGCCGTTTTCCAATCTTCCGGCACTTCCCTGGAATCCAGCGACGTTTAGAAAATAATCACCAAGGCATCCACTATCACCTCCATCATTTCCTTCAGAACCCTCGGATGCATTCCTTCCGGAGTAGCAGAGGATCACGTAGATTTAAAATTGAACTTGAGCTTTAGTGATTTAATTCTGACACAATTTCTTACCCAGTGCATCAAAGGTTGGCAAAATATCGAAATCCACTATGTCTGAACTTTTCTTTTTTGATTGGATTGAAAAGCTCAGGGATTTGGGTGGGATATTGCTGTTTGGTGGAATATTGATAGTGATATCACTGATGTCATAGGCGATGCTTCGTGCACACTGTGTCAACATTGCCTGAATTTCTTCCAGAATTTTACCCCTCTTGTCTCTCAGCTCCTGGAAACTCGGGAAACAATTGAGGAAGACAACCAGATCCGCATCGGAATTGTTTTTTAAAGCTGTTCCTTTGCCTGACGACCCTCCCTGAGGAGCAAGAATAAACTATCAGTTGTGATTATTCTAGTGACCGGTGGACTTACCATTTCA